>NC_044984.1:83790096-84111112 GCF_008728515.1 Papio anubis
AGAGAAGGGTTTTGTCTGTTCGGGTTTTGTTTTGGTGTCTTGCTGTGTTGCCCAGGCCAGTCTCAAATTCCTGTACTCATGTGATCTTTCTGCCTCAGCCTCCCAAGCAGCTGGGACTATAGGTGACAGCCATTAAGCCAAGCTTGTCTATTTGTAGATGGAAAAAATGAAAGCTGTATGCTGATGACAATGAATCGCAGAAGAAAAAGAAGAAAAAAAATTGATGGTGCAAGAAAGAGAAATTTGCCAAAATAAAATAAAATTAAAAAGAGACTTGCTGGAGCTACGCCCTTAGGTAGGCAAAGGGGGCTGGGATCCAGTGCTCAAAGTGAAGCCAGTTCTTCCATGTCAAGAGAAGGGGAGGCAAGGCTTAGGGCCACAGATACTGGAAGGTGGGTAGAAAGATTGGTGGGGATTTCGGAAACTTCCAGTGGCATCTATTTTCTCACCACAATCGGAAGCAATGCCATCAGCAGAGAGTGGCAGTCTGAAAGTGTAAAAGAATGAGCCCGCTAGAGAAAGGGTATATGATTATTAGGACATATGAAATAGATGAACAGGTATAACTTTTTTTTTTTTTTTTTTTTTTTGAGATGGAATCTGGCTCTGTTGCCCAGGCTGGAGTGCCCAGCAGCGTGATCTCAGCTCACTGCAACCTCCGCCTCCTGGGTTCAAGCAATTCTTCTGCCTCAGCCTCCTGAGTAGCCAGGATTACAGGTGCACACCACCACACTTGGCTAATTTTTGTATTTTTAGTAAAGGCAGAGTTTTGCCACGTGGGCCAGGCTGGTCTCAAACTCCTGACCTCAGGTGATCAGCCTACTCAGCTTCCCAAAGTGAGCCACCACGCCTGGCCAGAACAGGTATAATTTAAGGGCAAGGAAATTAGGAAAGAAAGAAAACTTAAATATGCATAAACTTTCACTTGGCAACACCACTTCTGGGAATTTTTCTTAAGGAAATGATTAAGGAACTGTGCCTTAATGTTCACTGGCTGGACCGTGTGTAAGAGCAGGCAGTTAGAAACAAATCTAAGAGACTCACAATAGCAGATTGGTTATATTTAACCAATTTCCTAATCAGTGCAGCCTTTCCAATGTATTTGGCATGTATGTTGATATTGGAAGCTATTAATCATACATTTAGAAGGAAAAAAAGTCCCCATGTTTTGTAAAAACTTTTACCTATATGTTTATCTCTATCGATTAATATGCATCTATGTGTTTAAAATTGGTAATCCCGGCTGGGCGCGGTGGCTCACGCCTGTAATCCCAGCACTTTGGGAGACTGAGGTGGGCGGATCGCGAGGTCAGGAGATCAAGACCACCCTGGCGAACATGGTGAAACCCCGTCTCTACTAAAAATACAAAAAAAAAAAATTAGCCGGGCGTTGTGGCAGGCGCCTGTAGTCCCAGCTACTCGGGAGGCAGAGTCAGGAGAATGGCGTGAACTCGGGAGGCGGAGCTTGCTGTGAGCCGAGATGGCGCCACTGCACTCCAGCCTGGGCGACAGTGTGAGACTCTGTCTCAAATAAATAAATAAATAAATAAATAAATAAATAAATAAAATTGGTAATCCTTGGGATAGATTATGGACTACCCATTCTTTTTGTTGACTGTATTTTATAATTTTTCTATAATAAGCAGAATAAGAAATTTGCAATGAAAAAACACCGCTAAAAACCTGTCCACAATTTAATGCTGTGTGTACTGCCTCAGCCTGTTCTGAGCTTCCTAAAAGCTAAAGCAAACCCTGGTAATGTCATGGGAAAGCTCCCATCACCATCAGCCCCACCATTACCACTAAAACCACTCCAACTAAAAATAATGTGATATTTGATATGGGTGATAATTTATTTTAAACTACTTTAATGTAAGTAGTTTGTGTGTGTAGGCATTAGCTCTAATCAACAACTCAAGGAATAATTAGCATATGAAGCAACCGAATTTAAATCAACTTTTTACAGTTGGTTACTTAGCATATGGAGTATGCACCACACTTACATAAAGCAACACTTGAGGGTAGTTGGTTAGCATAAAGAAATGTCAGAAATGGGATGGGCGCGGTGGTTTACGCCTGTAATCCCAGCATTTTGGGAGGCCGAGGCAGACGGATCACCTGCGGTCAGGAGTTCGAGACCAGCCTGGCCAACATGGCAGAACCCCGTCTCTACTAAAAGTACAAAAATTAGCCGGGCATGCTGGCAGGCGCCTGTTGTCCCAGCTACTCAGGAGCCTGAGGCAGGAGAAACTTGAACCTGAGAGGCGGAGGTTGCAGTGAGCCGAGATCACACCATTGCATTCCATCCTGGATGACAAGAGTGAGACTCTGTCTCAAGAAAGAAAGAGAGAAAGAGAGAAAGAGAGAGAGAGAGAGAGAGAAAGGGAGGAAGGGAGGAAGGGAGGAAGGAAGGAAAGAAAGATGAGAAACAATTTTTGATGGGTGAAGTTGTGGGCTACCAGTGATGAGACAGAACCCACTGCGCTTGCATGGGAAGGTTACGAGTTGGGCGAGTCCAGCAACACACACCCATTCAGGTCTGGACTCTCTTAGCCCTGGGTCCCTCCACTCCAAAGAGGATCCTCTTGCTTGATCCAACTCCAGTGTCACCGACACAATCCTGCTGGATGTCCACAGGTCCGCTTGTGACTGTGCCTTTCCTGTAAGATACTGGTTGGCATACACAGCAGCACAGAGAGAGAGGTCCAGAGAAATAATGAGCGCTGGTACCTGCCTTCCTGCTGGCATGTGTTCATAGGTTTGCCCTATTTGTGCTGAGACTTGCTTGGATTGTGACACACCAACTGGTTTGGATCAAATAACACCTACTGGCCTGATAGAGGAAACTACTGAAATTTACCAGAAAGAACCTTACAACTGTCTTTTGGCCAGATTGGTTTAGGCCATTTGCTATAAATAAAACCAATACTGGCCAGGCGCGGTGGCTCATGCCTGTAATCTCAGCACTTTGGGAGGCCGAGGTGGGCAGATCACTTGAAGTCAGGAGATTGAGACCAGCCCGGCCAACATGGTGAAACCCTGTCTCTGCTGAAAATACAAAACAATTAGCTGGGTGTTGTGGCACGTGCCTGTAGTCCCTGCTACTCGGGAGGCTGAGGCAGGAGAATCTTGAACCTGGGAGGCAGAGGTTGCAGTAAGCCTAGATCATACCACTGCACTCCAGCTTGGGCAACAGAGCGAGACTCTATCTCGAAAATATATATATAAAATAATAGTAATACTATTCTTCGATACATATAATGGACATTGTCTCAGTACTATATGAAGTGGATGTGAAATCTTATTTTGAGAATGTTGCTACTTCGATCGATTTGTTGTATATAACTGAAGTTTAAAAAGTGTCCTGCCTCTGACATAGCTTTAAGACCACCCTGAGCCATCCCTCTTTTAATCAGATCTCTGCCTGAGCAGCTGCTGCATAGAGATTCTGAATATTCTGGATAAGGCCATCTGCCTGGTTTCCACAATGTGCCACTTCCTTTGAAATGGCTTCTCCAGAATTTGAATTTCTAGCCCGAGTTGGCATTTCTCTGATCCATTTGCAATTTATGTACTCTTAATGTTTGGATTACAGGGGATAACTTCGGAGGTTAAAAAACATTCATGCAAATGGATACCTGAGTAAGCATTAGAAACATGACCTAGAGGCCAGGCGCTGTGGCTCACGCCTGTAATCCTAGCACTTTGG
Organism: Papio anubis; assembly: GCF_008728515.1. NCBI lineage: Eukaryota > Metazoa > Chordata > Mammalia > Primates > Cercopithecidae > Papio > Papio anubis. The sequence goes on from NC_044984.1 coordinate 83,793,806, forward strand.
GAGGCCGAGGCGGGCAGATCCCGAGGTCAAGAGATCGAGACCATCCTGGCCAACATGGTGAAACCCCATCTCTACTAAAAATACGAAAATTAGCTGGGCATGGTGGCGTGCATCTGTAGTCCCAGCTACTCGGGAGGCTGAGGCAGGAGAATCACTTGAACCCGGGAGGTGGAGGTTGCAGTGAGCTGAGATCATGCCACTACACGCCAGCCTGGCAACAGAGTGAGACTCTGTCTCAAAAAAAAAAAAAAAAGAAAAAGAAAAGAAAAAAGAAACATGACCTAGAGTAATCTTATGGTTTGATACTGCATAAACATATTTCATAATCTGTTTAATAGCAAATTTGATACTTCCTGAATGTGTCTGTCATTAGCACACCCTTTTCTGTTAGAAGAGAGAAAAAATTTTTTTCTTCCCGTTCATAATTGAGGAAATTATTAAACTGAGAAAACTGTTGCCCTCAGTTATATACTGTTTTTCACTTTTCTTTTCACCTGTCTTCTTTTTTTCATCTTCTCATGCAGAGATGGAGCAAAGCAACCCTCATATTCCAAATGGTGGTGTTTAACCTCAAGTTTATTTTAAATATACCTGCCTGACTCTGACCGGAGATAAAAGTGAACATCACAAATAATGGGACAAACTGACATTATGTGTCTTCTGATATGATGCTGTGAGAGGAACACAGCACCATAAGGTGGTATCTGTGATATCCCTGGCCAACCATAAAGAAACAATTACACAAACCCAAACTGAGAATCCTGCAAAATAACTGGCATAAAATCTTCAAAAATATTGAGATCATGAAAGATAAGGAAAGACAGAAGAATTCTTCTAGGTTGAAGAAGACTGAAGAAGCATCAAAAGTAAATGGATCGCATGATCATGGGTTGGATTCAAAAACAGGAGGAAAAAATTGTCCATACATGTTGGAACAATAGGTTAATTAGAATGGGATGAGTGGATGAGATGGTGTACTAGATGGTGATACTGTGGAAATGCCAACTTCCTGCTCTTGACAACTGTGGCTGTGTAAGAGAATGGCCTTGTCTTTTTTTTTTTTTTTTTTTTTTTTGAGACAGAGTCTCACTCTGTTGCCCAGGCTGGAGTGCAGTGGCAAGGTCTCGGCTCACTGCAAGCTCCACCTCCCAGTTTCACGCCATTCTCCTGCCTCAGCCTCTCGAGGAGCTAGGACTACAGGCGCCCACCACCACGCCCAGCTAATTTATTTATTTATTTATTTGTATTTTTAGTAGAGACGGGGTTTCACCATGTTCGCCAAGATGGTCTCATTCTCCTGACCTCGTGATCCGCCAGCCTCGGCCTCCCAAAGTGTTGGGATTACAGGTGTGAGCCACCGCGCCCGGCCTTTGACCTTGTCTTTTAGGAAATTCACACTGACATTCCTAGTGGGGCTGGAGTATCATGTCTCTAACTTTCAGTTGTTTCAGAAAATAGATAAGATAGATAGCTAACAATAAAGCAGCAAAATGTTAACAACTGGGGAACCTGGGTAAAAGGTATATGGTAATTCCCTGTGTTATTATTTCATCTTTTCTGTAAATTTGAAATTTTTTTCAAAATAAAAAGCTAAAATAAGAACTATTGAAGTGCATCAGGAAGCAATTGTCATTAGGTTACTTGTTTACCATTACCATTAAAATGAATATGCTATCTCCATAAAACAAATTTTAAAGACAGTATATCTATAGATAGGTATACACATACATATTATAAGATATAAACATATATATATATATATATATATAGAGAGAGAGAGAGAGAGAGAGAGAATCTTGCTCTGTAACCCAGTCTAGAGTGCAGTGCTGCAATCATAGGTCACTGTAGCCTCGAACTCCTGGGCTCAAGCAATCCTCCTGCCTCAACCTCCCAAGTAGCTGGGACTACAGGTGCGTTCCCCCACGCCTGACTAATTAAAACAAATTTTTTAAGAGATAGGGTTTCACTATGCTGCCCAGGCTGGTCATGCTGGTCATAAACTCCTGGCCTCAAGTGATTCTCCTGCTTCAGCCTCCCAAAGCACTAGGATTATAAAAAGGACCCACTATGCCTGGCCTATTTATTTATATCTTATCTATGCATATGTATATAATTCATCTGGGATCCTACAGACTTGCTGAATTCGAACCTGGGTGAGCTCCCAGAAGCTCCAGAGATTATTGTGGTACATAGCCAGCATAGCAAACCAACCTTGAATCAAGTGCTCCCAGTTCCAGGAGCTCTGGGGTAGGCCTGGGAAGGAGGAAATTCTGCTTCCTGTCCTTGTTTTTCTCTCACATTTCGAGTCCTGCGCCCACTATCTTTTCTGTCTTGCTATTTCACACATGAAGGTGTAAATACCTGATAATAACTTAGAGTAGCTTCCCAAACTGTGCTCCTCAACAGTAATGTGTTCCCAGAAAACATATGAATACAGAAGCAGACAACCCATCTGGTTCTCGGGTTAAATACGTCTGCATAATTCTTCACTCTGTAGTTCCTTCCTGGAAATGTGTAATATGTATTAGGTTTTATAAATGGCTCTAAAGTAGCCTACTTCATCTTGTTTGATTCCATACTTTGCAAACACGTTTGGCGTGGGAACACTCGCCCAGCCCACCTTAACACCTGTCACATAACACCCAGGGACACTTGTGTTCTCCAGGTTTACGTCCTCCAGGAAGCTGCATGAACCACTTAGGATGCTGAAGCGAAACACCTAAAGGTAAGCAGGCTCAGGCATGACTCAGTCACCTGGCTCAAGTCATCTGTTGTTCTCACAGCTCTGCCTTCTTGTGTGTGTGTCAGCTTTATCCTCAGAGTGATTTCCCTCATGAAATTTCAAGATGCTGTGAGCAGCATGCAACTGGATCTAAGGCTTCTCCCTTCATAGCGAGGGAAAGAATGTATTTGTATTTTGTCCACTCTGATTGTACTACCCCTGATTCAATTACTGGATCAAGGAAAATAGGATTGTTATGTTGATTTGGACCCATCCGGGCTCATCCTGATGGCTTCCAGGGTCCCATTCACACATAGTGGCTACACAATGGATGTCGAGGAGGAAATCAGCACGTCCTCCATCTGAACATCCTCTACAATGTGGAATGGAAGCCAGCAGGGCATTGCACCATTCTTCACCCTGGTTACCTGTCCTGGAGCAAGGAAGGGGCCCTCTAAGTATAGTCCTCTCCTGAGGTGGAATGAGGAGGGCAGGGCCGAAGGCACAGACAGGGCACTGAGGAAATGATAAGAATACCAGTGTATTGGCAGGGCAAGGTGGCTCACGCCCGTAATCCCAGCACTTTGAGAGGCCAAGGTGGGAGGATCACGAGGTCAGGAGATCGAGACCATCTGGCTAACATGGTGAAACCCCATCTGTACTAAAAACACAAAAAATTAGCCGGAGGTGGTGGCGCGCACCTGTAGTCCCAGCTACTCGGGAGGCTGAGGCAGGACTATCACTTGAATCAGGGAGGCAGAGGTTGCAGTGAGCCGAGATGGCGCCACTGCACTCCAGCCTGGGTGACCAACCAAGACTCCAACTCAAAAAAAAAAAAAAAAAAAAAAGAAAAAAAGAAAGAAAAAGAAAAAAGAAAAGAAAAGAAAAAAACCCAGTGTATTGAGTTGCATTCTTCATTTTTTTTTTTTTATATTCCCATCCTTTCCCACGATTAGATTTTTCTTTTTCTTCTTCTTTAGACTCACCCAGATTTCCTGTGAGCCTGGCTCCGGAGCACACTGGTTACTGTTCACCTACATTCAGGACAGTTCTGAAAAAAATATTGAACAAAGATTGCTTGCCAGTTCCCTCACCAGAGGTTGAATTCCAAAGGTTATTTTCTTTAAGCCTTAATCTCAATCTTTTGAAGTCAAATCCTTCCCAAGATGGGTCCTCACAAAGTCCTAAGAACTGAACAATGTGTCATTATGACACTTGCAGTAATTTGCAAATAGCATTAGGGAATTCAAGTATTTGTAAGTCACTTCGCCTGGGTCAGCCATGCCGTAATCAAGAAAACTACAGTTCTAGGTTAAGGTTGGAGCATTAGGTTGACCTAATGCAAACAATGAACAATACGAGTAAAACTTTCTCTTTTTTCCTGAGAAATAGTTAATGTCACAAGTACAGTGCTTTCATGTGACTACCACTAGTGTGGAAAGTCGGCCATCATTCATTTATCACCCTAAGGAGATGAGAGATTCTAGTGCTCAGAGCTATTCACTTGGGGAAGCCTTGGAAGTGGCCAGTGCCTGTTCCACAGCAGGTGTCCAGTTAAGTGTTATCTCTCTTCTTCCTTCTCTTTTTTGTTTCTCCCTTCCCTCCCATCCCCCAAAACACTGCCCCAGAGGAAAAGATTCCCAAGTTACTGAAAGTAGTGTAATGAGTTATTCCCACAGCTATTCTCCTATTGTTCTTCTTGAAATCATCAGCCCTGTAATTAGCTTACTGCGTAATTCGTTTAATTAATTACTATATGACAAGATGTGTTATCACAAATACACACACGCACACACACACATCTTTTAAAATTTTTTTTTAGGTTCAGGGGGACATGTGAAGGTTTGTTACATAGGTAAACCCGTGTCACAGGGTTTTGTTGGACAGATTTTTGTCACCCAGGTATTAAGCCCAGTACCCAATAGTTACCTTTTCTGCTCCTCTCCCTCCTCCCACCCTCCACCCTCAAGTAGACCCCAGTGTCTGTTGTTTCCTTCTTTGTGTTCATAAGTTCTTATCATTTAACTCCAACTTATAAGTCAGAACATGTGGTATTTGGTTTTCTGTTCCTGCATTAGTTTGCTGAGAATAATGGCCTCCAGTTTCATCCACGTTTCCGCAAAAGACATGATCTCATTCTTTTATATGGTTGCATAGTATTCCACGGACATACTTTTTTTTTCTGAAACAAGTTCTCACTCTTTCACCCAGGCTGGAGTGCAGTGGCATGATCTTGGCTCACTGCAACCTTCGCCTCCCAGATTCAAGAAATTCTCACGCCTCAGCCTCCTCCCAAATACCTGGCTAATTTTCGTATTTTTAGTAGAGACAGAGTTTCACTATGTTGGCCAGGCTGGTCTGGAACTCCTGACCTCAAGTGAACCACCTGCCTCCGCTTCCCAGTGCTGGGGTTACAGGCACGAGCCATCCTCACCTGGCCAACATACACATTTTTTTTTTTTTTTTGAGATGAAGTCTTGCTCTGTCGCCCAGGCTGGAATGCAGTGTGTCTATCTCGGCTCACTGCAACCTCCACCTCCCAGGTTCAAGCAATCCTCTTGCCTCAGCCTCCTGAGTAGCTGGGATTACAGACGCCCGCCACCACACCTGGCTAATTTTTGTATTTTTAGTAGAGATAGGGTTTCACCATGTTGGCCAGGCTGGGTTCTAACTCCTGACCTCAAGTGTCTGCTCGCCTCAGCCTCCCAAAGTGCTGAGATTATAGGTGTGGGCCACCATGCCCAGCCCTGACATGCGTACATTTTTAACTTGAGGTTTTCAATGCCTCAATTCGAAAAGTGATGAGAGCTGAGAATCTCAGTTCCTCTCTTCAGTGTCCAATGCTTGGTACTCTCTGAAATCAACCCTCAAAGTAAACTGAGTTTGAAATTTTTTATGGTCACTTTGGGGTATAAGTGTCCCCTTAAAGCCTACCTCTAGCTAAATATCTGCCTCAGAGAAGAGTCAGAGCCTGATATTTCTGAGAGTTTTTTGAGGCTCAAAATTCCTCAAACCTTCTTAGACTTTTGAGACGCCTCTGGTCCTAGAATTACTTCTGTATGTTCCATTTCGGCAGATGTAAATCATCAGCAGATGATCTAAATGTTCTAATTTCCATTCTAAGCTACCAGTTCCCAGCCAAACAGCCATCTATCCTCTTTTAAAACATCTCCAGGAACGAGCTACACTCTGTCTCTAAAAGAGGCTCATTTTGTTTTCAGACAGTACTCATTGTTTGAAAGTCTTCATTGTGTCTGATTAAAATTGACTTTTTAGTTGTCTCTACCCCTCCTTTGCCTTCTGGAGTAAAATAAAAAATGTCGGCCGGGCGTGGTGGCTTACACCTGTAATCCCAGCACTTTGGGAGGCCGAGGTGGGCAGATCACCTGAGGTCCGGAGTTTGAGAACAGCCTGACCAAAATGGAGAAACCCCATCTCTACTAAAAATACAAACTTAGCTGTGCGTGGTGGCGCATGCCTACAATCCCAGCTGCTTGGGAGGCTGAGGTAGGAGAATCGCTTGAATCTGGGTGGTGGAGGTTGTGGTGAGCCAAGATCACACCATTGCACACCAGCCTGGACAACAAGAGTGAAACTCCATCTTTAAAAAAAAAAAAAGTCCAGAGTTTCAACATGGCAGCCTTTCAAATACCTAGGTCAGCAGCTGTTTCCTACAGAGGCTTCTGATAGCTGAGCAGGTGGGTCTGCTGTGTCCACCATTCCAAGCTGAGGGATGCAACTTACTTCCTTATGCCTAAGTAGCCATGTTCTGTGTGCTTCCACCCTCCTGGTCCATTTATGGGCTCATGTGTAACCTATGAGGAAGCCCAGCACAAGTGTTTGTCTTACTAAGGACAGTTCATCAATAAGATTCTTTCTCTTAGCCCTTTTGTCTGGAAACATGGGAAAAGGTCAACTAGATAGTAACATTAACAAAGCAGAGACACAAAACAAAAAATAGCCAAGTCACATTAATGTTAATGATGGAGCACTACAATAGGAGTCCTGTAGCTGGAGGTACAGTATAGTAACAAGCTTACCTATAATTTCAATAGGCTCTATCAATAATTTTGAATGATTTCCTACTACAGCTCCAGGCTCAGTTAGACCCAGCTGCAACATGACTCATCTTCCTTCCAAATAACTTGACTGTGAGCTCTTCCTGGGTAGCCACAATCGATGTCTTGCCTTTATTTTCACGTATATCCTTCTAAAAATTCCTGCATTACCTAAAATAAACCAAGTGAGTCCCTAATCCAGGAACCCACAAGAAACTTACTAATAGTTCTTACATTCTCTACGTGTTCTCTGCTCCAGGTAAAGATCTCCAAACTTTCAAACCACTTCTTCACCTTGTCTACCTCCTACTCTCTCCCACCGCCCCTCTCTAAGTTTCTGTCTCCTACATCCTCTCCCTTGGTAATCGGCATCACCAGTGAAGTAGATCAGTGGCAACCCACGGTGAGCACTGTGCTCTGCCTCCTCCAGCATAGGTAGAATGCCTTTATGATAGCAAACATAGAATGTTTACCATCAAATGGATACATTTCCACATGTTTTGAATGATCAAACATTTCTCTACCTGATCAACCCCATGGAACCCAAGGATTGTCAGAACCAAACTTGCAAAGAATAAACTAACATGGTTAAAAAAAAAATGAACTAACATGGTTAACAAAAATGAACTAGCATGGTTAAAAAAAAAACTAACATGGTTAAAAAAATGAACTAACATGGTTAAAAAAATGAACCAACATGGTTAAAAAAATGAACTAACATGGTTAAAAAAATGGACCAACATGGTTAAAAAAATGAACCAACATGGTTGATGGAAGGAAATGCTCTTGGAGGAAATATGAAAATATGATATAGTCCTCTATTGATCTCCTGACTAGCCTTCTTCATGGAATGAGATAATAAAAAATATGAGCTCTCATTTCAAGTTACTCAGGTAGTAGTGGCAAAGGAAGTAAAAGAAAATCCCGGCCGGGCGCAGTGGCTCATGCCTGTAATCCCACCACTTTGGGAGGCAGAGGTAGGTGGATCTCCTGAGGTCAGGAGTTTAAGACCAGCCTGGCCAACATGGTGAAAACCTGTCTCTACTAAAAATACAAAAATTAGCCGGGCATGGTGGAGTACACCTGTAATCCTAAACTCCAGATAGTATGTTTAAATTTAATATCCGAAAAAAAGTAAATGTTCTTTTGGGTAGTTTTTGGCTGCAAGTAATAAAAAAAAATAGTTGCTTAAGCCATAAGGATATTACTTAATGAGGTATCTAAACATGAGTGCAGGGCCAGGGGCAGTGGCTCACACCTGTAATCCCGCACTTTGGGAGACTGAGGTGGGAGGATGACTTGAGGCCAGGAGTCTGAGACCAGCATGGGTAACATGGTGAGACCCTGTCTCTACAAAAAATTTAAAAAATTAGCCAGGCATGGTGTCATGCATCAGTAGTCCCAGATAATTGGGAGGCTGAGATGAGAGGATTCCTTGATTGAGCCCAATAATTGAGGGTGTAGTGAGATATGATTGTGCACTGCACTCCAGCCTAGGTGACAGAGTGAGATCCTATCCCTTAAAAAAAAAAAAAAAAAAGAAAAAAAAAGGTCAAGTTTTGAGTGGGTTTTTTTTTTTTTTTTTTTTTTTTGGTTGTTGTTTTCTTCACTGGAGGTTAGAATTCTGCTTGGCATTTTCACATAACTATGTTCAAGACTGAAAGTCCTGGAAATCCTGAGGCACCAGCAGACTTCCCCCCACATCTCATTAGAGAAGGCAGAGGCACATGGCCAAGCTGAGTTGCAAGGAAGGCAGGGAAGTGAGTGTCTGGCAAAGGGAAGTAGGATTGTCATGACTAGGCAAAGTGTCTGTTTCAATGTGTTTAGAATCTTTAAAAATAGAGTTTCATTTTATTACAAAAGTTAGTACATACTTTTTGGAGAAAGTTTGGAAAATAGAAGCAAAAGATTCTCTCATGCTGCTATTCAAAGACTTCTCGATACACATTTTGAACACTGTTCTAATCATATTGCACAAAGAGCGTGATCGTTTCTTCTTTTCCACTTGATATATGATTAACTTAAGGCTCTACGGTTTTGGAAAGATGTTTATCATTTTGAAATAAAACGTAAACTAAAGGAGGCAGCATAGAGCAGTGGTAAGAGGACTGCCTTGAGAATAAAGAGATAGTGCTTGTAATCTGTGTTCTAGCACCAATCTATCACTGTATTTCCACTTCCTCAAAATAAATATGTTTTCTTAGGCCTCCCATTCCCAGGTCTGCAAGAGCATGAGAGCTGTGGCTTTGAGACACACAAGTCACTCTGTTCAGATAGTGGTTCAACAAAGCAGGTCAGGGCCATGTAGATGAGCAGAACAGGTAAACTGGAAGTTATTGCCATGGGAAACTATATGCCCGATATGTAGTAATATAATATATAATACGTGATATATAAGATAATACCGGGTCTTCCAATTTTTCAACAGAAACCAGAAATCTAGGCTGGGCATGGTGGCCCTCACCTGTAATCCCAGCACTTTGGGAAGTGGACATGGTAGGATCACCTGAGGTCAGGAGTTCAAGACCAGCCTAGCCAACATGCCAAAACCTCTTCCCTACTAAAGAATACAAAAATTAGCAGGGCATGGTGGTGGGCACCTGTGGTCCCAGCTACTGGAGAGGTTGAGGCAGGAAGAATTGCTTGAACCCGGGAGGCAGAGGTTGCAGTGAGCAGAGATCATGCCACTGCACTCCAACCTGGCTGACAGAGAGAGACTCCGTCTCAATTAAAAAAAAAAAAAAGGAACCAGAAATCTAGATTTTTCACTTGATATTGATTTTTTGTTTTTGGGGGTGTGTGTGTGGGGGGGGTGGGTGGATGGAGTCTCATTCTATTGCCCAGTCTGGAGTACAGTGGCACGATCTTGGCTCGCTGCAGCCTCCGCCTCCGGGGTTCAAGTGATTCTTCTGCCTCAGCCTCCCGAGTAGCTGGGATTACAGGCGCCTGACACCATGTCCAGCTAATTTTTTTTTCTTTTTTTTTTTTTTGTAGAGATGGGGTTTCACCATGTTGGCCAGGCTGGTCTCGAACTCCTGACCTCAAGTGATCCAGGGCCTCAGCCTCCCAAAGTGCTGAGATTACAGGTGTCAGCCACCATGCCCAGCCATTCACTTGACGTTGATATTTAAATATTGGCACCTAATTTGAAAACCAAAACAAATCACTGTAGAGGCCAAACAAAACATGTCTATTGTTATGTCAGTTTGTAACTTCAACTAACCCAACAGCCAACTTGATCAACACTGGACAAAGGATGCACAGAAAGGGGTTAAGAAGAACTGCATATAAGACATTTTGACTATGCAGCAGCTGAATTACTACAATGAGCCTAAAACACCAAATGATTGCACTAATGGTGAATAAACATAGCCTAGAATTTATTATTATTATTATATTATACTTTAAGTTCTGGGATACATGTGCAGAACGTGCAGGTTTGTTACATAGGTATACATGTGACATGGTGGTTTGCTGCACCCATCACCCCATCACCTACATTAGGTATTTCTCCTAATGTTATCCCTCCCCTAGCCCCCCACCCCCTGACAGGCCCTGGTGTATGATGTTCACGTCCCTGTGCCCATATATTCTCATTATGCAACTCCCACTTATGAGTGAGAACATGTGGTGTTTGGTTTTTCTGTTCCTGTATTCGTTTGCTGAGAATGATGGTTTCCAGCTTCATCCATGTCCCTGCAAAGGACATGAACTCATCCTTTTTTATGGCTGCATAGTATTCCATGGTGTATATGTGCCACATTTTCTTTATCCAGTCTAACATTGATGGGCATTTGGGTTGGTTCCAAGTCTTTGCTATTGTGAATAGTGCTTCAATAAACATATGTGTATATGTGTCTTTATAGTAGAATGATTTATAATCCTTTGGGTATATACCCAGTAATGGAATTGCTGGGTCCAATGGTATTTCTAGTTCTAGATCCTTGAGGAATTGCCACAGTGTCTTCCACAATGGCTGAACTGGTTTACGCTCCCACCAACAGTGTAAAAGTGTTCCCATTTCTCCACATACTCTCCAGCATCTATTGTTTCCTGACTTTTTAATGATCGCTATTATAACTGGTGTGATGGTATATCATTATGGTTTTGATTTGCATTTCTCTAATGACCAGTGATGGTGAGGTTTTTTTTCATATGCTTGTTGGCTGCATAAATGTCTTCTTTTGAGAAGTATCTGTTCATATCCTTTGCCCACTTTTTGAAGAGTTTGTTTGTTTTTTTTCTTGAAAATTTGTTTAAGTTCCTTATAGATTCTGGATATTAGCCCTTTGTCAGATGGATAGATTGCAAAAACTTTCTCCCATTCTGTTGGTTGCCTGTTCACTCTGATGATAGTTTCTTTTGCTGTGTAGAAGCTCTTTAGTTTAATTAGATCCCATTTGTCAATTTTGGCTTTTGTTGCAATTGCTTTTGGTGTTTTAGTCACGAAGTCTTTGGCCATGTCTATGTCCCGAATGGTATTGCCTAGGTTTTATTCTAGGGTTTTTATGGTTTTAGTTCTTACATTTAAATCTTTAATCCATCTTGAGTTAATGTTTGTATAAGGTGTAAGGAAGGGGCCCAGTTTCAGTTTTCTGCATATGGCTAGCCAGTTTTCCCAACGCCATTTATTAAATAGGGAATCCTTTCCCCATTACTTGTTTTTGTCAGGTTTTTCAAAGATCAGATGGTTGTAGATGTGTGGTGTTATTTCTGAGGCCTCTGTTCTGTTCCATTGGTCTATATATCTGTTTTGGTACCAGTACCATGCTGTTTGGTTACTGTAGCCTTGTAGTGTACAAAATAGACAGACCACTAGCCAGACTAATAAAGAAGAAGAGAGAAGAATCAAATAGGCACAATAAAAAATGATAAAGGGGAGATCACCACTGATCTCACAGAAACACAAACTACCATCAGAGAATACTATAAACACCTCTGTGTAAATGAACTAGAAAATATAGAAGAAATGGATAAATTCCTGGACACAAAATCTCTCCCAAGACTAAACCATGAAGAAGTTGAATCCCTGAATGGACCAATAACAAGTTCTGAAATTCAGGCAGTAATTAACAGCCTATCAACCAAAAAAAGCCCAGGAGCAGATGGATTCACAGCCAAATTCCACCTGAGGTACAAAGAGAAGCTGGTACCATTCCTTCTGACACTATTTCAAATGATAGAAAAAGAAGGACTCCTCCCTATCTCATTTTATGAGGCCAGCATCATCCTAATACCAAAACCTGGCAGAGACACAACAATAAAACAAAATTTCAGGTCAATATCCCTGATGAATACCGATGTGAAAATCCTCAATAAAATACTGGCAAACCGAATCCAGCAGCACATTAAAAAGCTTATCCACCATGATCAAGTCAGCTTCATCCCTGGGATGCAAGACTGGTTCAACATACAGAAATCAATAAATGTAATCCATCACATAAAGAGAACCAATGACAAAACCCACATGAATATCTCAATAGATGCAGAAAAGGCCTTTGATAAAATTCAACAGTGCTTCATGCTAAAAACACTCCGTAAACTAGGTATTGATGGAACATACCTCCAAATAATGAGAGATATTTATGACAAACCCACAGCCAATATCATACTGAATGGGCAAAAACTGGAAGCATTCCCTTTGAAAACTGGCACAAGACAAGTATGCCCTCTCTCACCACTCCTATTCAACATCATGTTGGAAGTTCTGGCCAGGGCAATCAGGCAGGAGAAGGAAATAAAGCGTATTCAAACAGGAAGAGAGGAAGTCAAATTATCTCTGTTTGCAGATGACATGATTGTATATTTAGAAAACCCCATCATCTCAGCCCAAAAACTCCTTAAGCTGACAGGCAACTTTAGCAAAGTCTCAGGATATAAAATCAATGTGCAAAAATCACAAGCATTCCTATACACCAATAACAGACAAACAGAGAGCCAAATCATGAGCAAACTCTCATTCATAATTGCTACAAAGAGAACTGAATACCTAGGAATACAACTTACAAGGATGTGAAGGACCTCTTCAAGGAGAACTACAAACCACTGCTCAAGGAAATAAGAGAGAACACAAACAAATGGAAGAACATTTCACACTCATGGATAGGAAGAATCAGTATCGTGACAATGACAATACTGCCTAAAGTAATTTATAGATTCAATGCTATTCTCATCAAACTACCATTGACTTTCTTCACAGAATTAGAAAAAACTATTTTAAATTTCATATGGAACCAAAAAAAGCCCACATAGCCAAGACAATCCTAAGCAAAAAGAACAAAGCTGGAGGCATCACGCTGCCTAGGATTTTATCATTGCTGGTTGTTTTATATGCACATTATAATTACTTCCCATTGCTGATTCCAAAAATGAAATGCCCTTGGGAATGGGCTGAGCTTCGATGTGAATTAGTTTGAATAAGTTTGTACTGGATTGGAAACTACTAAATCAGGACCTTCCCCGGCCTCAACTCCTTTCAAATGTATTTTTCAGGATCACATATGATTCCAAATCAAGTCCTATGCCTTTTGCCTTAATCACTCAGTTAAAGGTGAAAATAATGAAAGTCTTAGACAGGTGTTCTCATAAGAACTGCTACCTCAAGCTGTTGATTCTTTTCCTCCCGCCTCAATGTTGTATCTTTAATCTCTCCTTTTCAGGAAAGGAATGATCCACATCACCAGTTGCGAGACTCTCTGACTCTCGCTTGCTGAAAGCAGTAAAGAAGGGGGATTTAACAACTTTGAACTTTTCATGTGATTTTTGCCTTTGACACAGTTGTTATTAGAGTTCTGAAAAAGCAACACCCCCTTGCAAGAACATCAGGTTTCTAAATGATTTATCTTCTCACAGACCTTGATATTCAATCCAGGTGTGGAAATAAATAGTATAGCCCTCGGGTTCTATCCTCTAGGCTTGGAAAGGCTTCAGTGGAATTCTATAGCAAAAGGCCCAGGCACTTCCCCTGACTTTCTCTTTGTTCTGCTAACTTTTTATCTCTGAAAAGCAAAGGGATTTCCTCCGGGGATTAAGCAGGGGAAACAACCTAAGGTAGTGCTAGTGTTTCATTAGAATTAAGAGATGCAAATCTCAGCAAGAAGTCCTTGTCCACAACCTTGGACTGTTCCCCCTCTGTATCTGGCATCGAGCTTCACAAATCCTTGCCCTGCTGAGCTTTCTTATTCTTCTTTCTCCTGGCCACAGAAGTATCTTGGGTAAACAGTAGTTGTTTCTTAAGTAAGGGTGTCTCATCTCAAAGTAATACGTGCTGGCATTTTTTTTTTCTTTTTTTCTGTTTTAGTTTTCAAAAGTTTTTAATGTAGGCCAGGCACAGTGGCTCACACCTGTAATCCCAGCACTTTGGGAGGCCAAGGCAGGTGGATCACTTGAGGTCAGGAGTTTGAGACCAGCATGGCCAACATGGTGAAACCCTGTCTCTACTAAAAACACAAAAATTAGCCGGGCATGTTTTTCGGGACTGTAATCCCAGCTGTAATCCCAGCTATTCGGGAGGCTGAGGCAGAAGAATCCGCTTGAACCCAGGAGGTGGAAGTTGCAGTGAGCCGAGATTGCACCAGTCGCACTCCAGCCTGGGCAACAGAGTAAGACTCCATCTCAAAAAAAAAAAAAAAAAAAAAAAGGTTTTTAATGTATTAAAAGCATTCTGAAATAAATACTTGAAAATTCAAAGATGCTCTCTCATCCTGCCATGTCTTGGTTTCGAGTTCATGAAAGGATCAGAGGGAGAGAAAAGTATGATCCCTCCCTCCCTCCCTCCCTTCCTTCCTTTTTTCTTCCTTCCCTCCCTCCCTGCCTTCTTTGTCTCACTCACTCTTGTCACCCAGGCTGGAGTGCAAGTGGCATGGTATCGGCTCACTGCAGCTTCCGCCTCCGGGATTCAAGAAATTTTCCTGCCTCAGCCTCCCCAGTAGCTGGGATTACAGGCGCCCGCCACTACTCCCAGCTAATTTTTGTATTTTTAGTAGAGACCTGGTTTCGCCATGTTGGCCAGGCTGGTCTCAAACTCCTTACCTCACGTGATCCACCTGCCCCAGCCTCCCAAAGTGCTGGGATTACAGGTGGGAGCCACTATGCCTGGCCTTTTTTCTTCCTTTTTTAAAATTTAGAAACAGGGTCTCACTATGTCACCCAGGCTGAGTGCAGTGGTGCAATCATAGCTCTCTGCAGACTCGAACTCCTGGGCTCAAGCAATCCTCCTGCCTCGGCCTCCCAAGAAGCTAAGACTACAGGAATGCACCACCACTCCCAATTAATTTTTAAACTTTTGTGGAGATGGAGTCTCACTATGCTGCCCAGGCTGGTTTCCAACTCCTGGCCTTACGTGATCCTCCGACCTCAGCCTCCCAAAGTGCTGGGATAATAGATGTGAGCCACTATGCCCAGCCTATTTTTATTCTAAAAAGTATTTTACTTTACTACATGTTGGGGTTTCCTCTCTCACACAGACGTTGTTCAGTGAAGTTTAAGTTTTCTTTTTCATATTTTCTGTGTGATTGAGCATTTTTATTTTGTTATTTCCATTTTTATGATTTACTTTCTGCATATTTGGCATATAGAGTTTTGACTAACACTTACGTTGCGTGGTTCAGAACATGACCAATCTTTGTTTAAGATACCCTTGGTCAAAAAAGTGAATTGTTTTTTTACTTCCATGCAGTTTGTTACATATATGTTAAGTCTGCCTTATTACCTTTGTATCATGTGAACTAAATTCTACTTTTGAAATGTTGATATTCCCAATTATGTGTTGCATTTCTGCCAATTATTTATTTATTTTTTCTTTTCAGACGGAGTCTCTCTTTGTCACCCAGGCTGGAGTGCAGTGGCACGATCTTGGCTCACTGCAACCTCCGCCTCCCAGGCTCAAACAATTCTCCTGCGTCAGCCTCCCAGGTAGCTGGGATTACAGGCACTCATCATGACGCCCGGCTAATTTTTTTGTATTTTTAGTAGAGATGGGGTTTCAACATGTTGGCCAGGCTGGTCTTGAACTCCTGACCTCAAGTGATCCGCCCACCTTGGCCTCCCAAAGTGCTGAGATTACAGGTGTTAGCCACCATGCCCAGTCAATTTTTTCTATTCATGTATTTTTTGCTTTATAAGTTTAGAAGTTTTAGGTGATCAAGTTATTTCTCTTATTGCTTTTGTTGTGAAATCTATTTTACAATGAGAAGAATCTCAAATCAAATGTTTATTTTTAGTAGAAACACATTTGAGATTTGACTCCAAAGAAAATGCAACTAATGTACCTTGCAAAGAAAAAAGTAGTTGTGCATATACTCCTGCCACCCGTGCTTCCCATTAACCTCTGCCTCTTGGCAAGCCATTGACCTGTTTTCCTAGTAAGCTCAGGCTGCAATTGTGTTAGCTGGCTGAGTCACAGCTGGGGCTTATGGAGGACAACCTGGCAATTACATTATGTTCCTAGATTCACTGTACATTCATAAATCCTCTGGTGCATGAAGTCTAAAACCTCGTGACTTGCTAAGGCAAAGAGTTGTATAAGCCACGAAGGAAAATGAAGCATATCAATGATATAATTTCACTTCAAAATGTACTAGAGACCCACCTATTTTTATTATCAAATTTGCTCATGGATTGATCATACTTGTCAATAACCCTCAAATATTAGAATAACTGTTTTTTTTTCTCTCTCAGCAGCCAAATATTTCTACCCAGGAACAGATGGTTTATCTTCCTCTTAGATGCATAGAATTAGATGGGACTAACAGCCTCCAAGTTTGCTCGACACATAAATGAAATGTTAAGTGAGGGTCTATACTATCTTGTCTTTAGAGAAAAGGCAGTAAGCAGATAATACCTGTTCTCCAAATGGTCAAAAGGCAAAAATAGTTTGAGTTCCAGGCAAGCCTTTTGCTTAATGACATTTACTTGATTCACATTCCAAGCCCTTCCTCCACTTCTGGATTTTGCCTCACTTTTATTTAGGATAATTATGACGTTAGTGTTCTTAGGCTCAAGTCCTCAGGAATTGCTCAATTGCCAGTGTTTGGCCAGAACCTTGAGGTTTTCTGTGTATGAAAGGCTAATTTCTTTTATATAATCATTCTTTCTGTTAATTTTTTAAAAATGCAACATTGGCTTTGAATTAAATATCACACATTTATTCACTACCACTTAGTAACAGTTCCTATATCTGATTTCAGTAGTTACAGTTGAAATCATATCTTTTGGAAATGCAGTCCAGAGAAACAAAATGATTTATTCATAACAGTAACAGCTACCATTTATTGATCACTTACTCTGTGACAGCTACTGTGCTAATCATTTCACAAATGCAGTTCACATTATTGTTTTTACCTTTTATAGTTAAGGAAACTAAGCTTTGTGAATACCTTCCCTGACAGTCACACTGCCAGAGAATGGCATAGCCAGAATTTGCATCAAGTTTTTCTAGCTTATAAGACTGTCTACATAACTGCTGAGCTATCTAACAAATGGCAGGTTATAGTAGTGTCCACTTAGCCCCAAATATCGGGTGTCTAAATGTTTGCCTATCCTATTTCTTCCAGCCCACCCGCCCTAGTTTTAACTGCTTTTGGCTTTAAGTGAAGCATAGAGCAATGTTTTAGAAAGAAACACTTCAATAAATGAAAATTAAAAACACTCATTTATTCAAAAATGAATTGTTGAGCTCCTCCTATGAGCCAGAAAATGCGCTAAGTGGAGAATCTAGAGATGACAACGCCTGCCTTTTGGATAGGTTAAGTCATAGTGGAAGAGGCAGAGCTGCAACTGTATTACAGTCTCTGTTGTACCAGAGACAAGCACAGAATGCTGAGGAAGCACAACAGAAAAATAATGCAGGGATATGCAAGCTGCCTTTTAAAGGATGAGTAGGGGTTTTCGAGGAAGAGAAGAGTTAGGTAGGGTGACAGGGAAAAAGCATGCTCAATGTAAGTGGAATTGGGAAGGGAGCGGCATGCTCTATCCCGTAATGATGAAAAGTTCAGCAGGGCTGAGGAAAAGATGCATGATTGTGCAGTAAGGAATAAAGAATGTAGAAAAGGAGGCATGCTCGGAAAATAACCTTGAAAAGGTAAGGATTGAGGACAGAAGGCGGCAGTCTTAGAACACTATGCGAAAGACTTAGATATCTACAGTGATAATTAGGCAGAGGCCAGACAGGTAATGCTCAGCAGTGGAGGAGGATGGAGGCAATATGGAGTAGGGTATGTCTGCTCCACCCTGCCCTAGTTCATTGCTGCCATGGAGGAACACAGGCCCAATAGTTGCAGATCTTCTGATTTCCTAAGACAAGCTAGAGACCTAATTTAGTTAATATAAAATCTCCAACTTTTAAATGTCAGCAGGTATATAAAAATTATTTTTTAAAAACAGCAGCTGTATTTGTGTTCATCCCACAGGCAAGTGGCTTGCTCTGTCTCTGGAAGAAATGAGTAGCACAAGTTTGTATTAAAATTCCAAAGCCTTAGTAAAACTCAGAGGTCCTATCAACTAAATAATCATATATCATTAGAAAGGTAAAGTCTATCAATTTACCTTCTTTCCACATAGTTTTTAAGTATACTCTATAATTATTGAATAAACAAAATCTTCCCTGAAGTTATTTTCACATATTCCACTAAAGTTCACTAACTGAACTTCCTCTTTTCTTCTGTACTATTTAAAGAAACTAATGTTCAAGATCAAAATAAGAAATAATCTATTTGTAAATGAGATACAAACTAACCTTTGGTTTGTTAAAATAATTAATTGGGAGCCCATTACACTGAGGCAGCTCTAGGACCCAGAGTTCCTAGGTAAACAAACTGAAACCTAACTCAGAGTAAGTGGTCATATCCTGGGAAGACCACATTTAACAAATCAGAATCCACCAACTAATCTCCAACTAGAGACTTTAAGGCTGCTGTTCCACTTTAACCAATCCAAATATTTTCTGTCTTGCTTCCTCAAACACCTTATAAAAGTTTTCCCCTTACACTCCAGGGGAGCCAGAACGGCTTGCAGTTTGGCACTGTCTGATTCATGAGTCACTGTTGCTCAAATAAACTTCAAAAAATTTTAATATGCCTCTGCTTAATAGATACATCAAGCCAATGAGAAGTTATCCTTTTTTTTTTAAAAAAAAAAAAAAGCCTGTAAAACCTTTAACATCTACTTTAACAACTTGTGTAAGTCCAAGAGAAATATTTATGTGCAAGAAAATAATCCTATCTATAGAAGCTAGGAAGACAGATAGTGAGAAACCCTATTATATTGCATTTGGTTGAGCCTACCCACTAGAAAGGAAGTTATAGTATCAGATGATGTGGTTGAAGATTAATACGGCTCCTTTGGTGTTTTTCCCCATCACAGATATCCTGCGGACTCACTCCTGCTCAGCCACTCACATCAAATTTAGTTTCTTGAACTGGGCTGCTGAGGCATTCAGCTCAGGAATTAATCATAGCTGAGAAGCCACTTCAGGGGTGGAGGAGGAAAACAATCTGCAACTTCTTGTTGTCCTATATTCACACAATATACGCTGTGTGCCTACTACAAACTGGAAACCGTTCTCAGCTCTAAGATCCATCAATGACTGACAGGAGGAGTTGCTTACCAGGGGAAGACATGTGTGGACTGATGTATGTGTCGGATGGTAATAAGTGCACTGGAGAAAATGAAGCCTGGTGAAGGGTCAGGGAGTGAATGGAGGGTTCACTAGAAAGTTCTAGGCAGAGGAAATGTACAGATGCCCTCAGGTGGGAACACTTTGCTTCTTCAAAGGGTTGCATAGAGGCCACTATGGCCAGAGGGCGGTGAGTGAGGATTATTCAAGGAGAAGGAAAGGGAAGTTTAAGGAGGAGAGGTTGCGTCTTAGGCTTTTTACTCTGAGATGGGAAGCCCTGAAGTGTTCTGTGCTGAAGAGCCATGTGCTTTGACT
The DNA here is from genome assembly GCF_008728515.1 of Papio anubis. Classification (NCBI taxonomy): domain Eukaryota; kingdom Metazoa; phylum Chordata; class Mammalia; order Primates; family Cercopithecidae; genus Papio; species Papio anubis. The sequence continues at coordinate 83,813,514 of NC_044984.1, forward strand.
CAGGCTTTTCAAGAACCACCGTGGTCTGCTGTGCAAGGGTGACATCAGGGAGACCAGTCAGGAGGTGCTATGGTTTGGATATGGTTTGTTTGGCTCCACCAAGTCTCATGTTGAAATCTGATCCCCACTGTTGGAGGCGGGGCTTAAGGGGAGTTGTTTGGGTCATGGGGTGGATCCCTCATGAATGGCTTGGTGCCCTCCTCGAAGTAGAGAGCGCGTTCTCAGTCTTAGTCCCTGCGAGAACTGATTGTTAAAAAGAACCTGGCACCACTCTCCCTTTTCCTTCCTCCTCTGTCACCATGCACTGCTGGCTCTCCCTCACTTTCCACCATGAGTGAAAGCAGCTTGAAGCCCTCACTAGAAGCATCTGCACTATGCTCCTTGTGCAGCGGGCAGAACTATGAGCCAAATACACCTCTTTTCATTATAAATTATCCAGCCTCAGGTATTCCTTTATAGCAACACAGAGGGAATAAGATAGGAGGCAACTTGTAGTCTTCTAGCCAAGAGATTAGTGGTTTGGATTATGGTGGGAGATGAAGGTGTAAGAAGTGATCAGGTGTTTTCTACATTAAAATGTCCTGAAGGAATGAACTGTGGGGTGTGAAAGAAAAGAATCAAAGAGGATTCCACGTCTTCAGCTTGAGCAATAGGAAGGAAAGTTGTCATTTTATTGCCACATGCAAGTCCAGGAAAGGAACTGCTAATGACACTGGTTGGGGTGGGGAGTTAGAGGTAGAGGGCAGAAGAATCGGTTTTGGACCTATTTAGAGATGCCTATTAGAGTTCCAAGTGGAGACGCTGATCAGGCAGCCGGATATTCAAGTTAGGCAAGGGAGGGGCTGGAATCTGATGAAGATAAAGGAGATTCCTCAAATGCTAAAAATAACTAACTAACTAACTAACCAGATAAGTAAAGAGGGGAGTTAGAAAATTGAGTCTGTTGAAAAAGTTTCAAGGCATCTGCATTTATATCATCACTATTTTTATATCACTTATAAAGTTCTGTGATGACTGTAAAAAGTGTCTGGCAACATCAGGTTGTAAGAAGTGGCTACAGGTGGTTTCTAAAGTGTGGACCTCAGGCCACAAGCATCAGCATCACCTATGAGATTGTTAGAGATGCAAATGATTGGGCTCCACCTGACGCATGGAGTCAGCTCTGGAGATAGGGCCCAGGAAACTGCTTTGACAAGTTCTCCAGAAGATTCTCACATATTAAAGACTGAGTGAGCTGGATGATAAGATGTTTCGTACTTCTGGGTTTTAATCATTTAAAAAGAAAAGGAACAACTTTTTCTTTTAAAGCAAAAATGTCTTTATTGTTTCAAGCATGACAAAGTGAACAAAATTGATAGGAAATTTCATTTCTTAGTCTTCTCAATGAGGTTATAAAAATACAATGCCACCTAGCTTTTGTAAGCTCTTGAAAATGTCCAGAAGCTCACACTTAGTATGATATAAAAAGGCACTTATAACACACAATAAGATACTTAGAAACCCACCTCATAGATACAATTGAAATTTCTTTGAGAAAAATTTCTAAATATAGAAATAAATAGGACGGCACTATTTCTTCTTTTCCAAAACACAGAATAGCATTTTCCCCCATGTTACCTATACGCACCATAAATGTGGACACCGTCTCCCATTTTTGTTCTTGATACAGGTTGATAATGAAGCTGAAATTAATTTGCTTGCTTTTCTTCAATTTAATCTCAATTTGGTTAAAAATAAAACAAAATTCTTAATTTGTGACCAGGATCTTTTAGACTACCTGGCTCATTTTCATTTTGTTTTAAATCACAATTCATTAAATAGGAAGACGATGATGCAAAAATTTTAAAAAGTACTTACTATTTAGCTGCTCAAATCATCCTAAGCAACAATATTTCTGAAGCATGTGTACATACGTGTGTGTATATTTTTAAATATCGCTGTTGCATCACTCTGACTTTTCAGCGTACTGAAAACACACTAACATAATTTTTGTGAACCATGATCAGATACAACCCAAATCATTCAGCACATTCATCTGTGATAGACAGGTGAGTTTCATTTCCTTCAGGTTGGCCAATGGATAAACAAAGTACACCATAAATTAAATAAAAAACCCACTGCCCTATACCATATCTGTGCTAGTGTTAATTAAAAGAAGTGTATTCTTGCTGTGGAAATTCTGTGGTCTGGGAAGTTTTATTCGTTCATCCTTTCAAGGCATTAGTAAGAAAGGATAATTTTTATTTTGAACAGAAAGAAACATAACAAGTCAGATCAATAATTCATTATTTGCATGTAGGATGCTATTTTGGAGGTAAGTGAATTATTTCACCCCATGACTGTCTGAATATGGTCAATCTGAAATGACTTAACAGTGATATCCAGAGATTTGGTTACTTTCCTGGCAGGATTTAGCCTAGAAATGAAAATGGACATTTAAAATAATATGGGGAAAATACAGAGTCGCTTGAATGCTTATCACTTTATTACTGCAATCATAAATGATAGTAATTTAAATTAGTCCTTCACATTGATTTGTGTGTTTACATTAGTCCTTAGATATGCCTTTTCTGCCTTTTGTTCTGTTGCTCACCCTTTTAAGAAATGCCATGATAAACAGCACATGGTCGTGTTGCGTGGAGTATCTTGTACTACCTTCCTGAGTGTATGTACATTTATTCATTTATTGTGCCTCTGCCCAACAAATGAAAATGAATTTTTTATTCAGCTTTTCTGTTGGACAGCACTGAAAAGCTTTTGCTGATTTTCAAGGCAGTCTTTCAGCTTATCCTCTGTCAAAGTCAGTCGCTGCTCCAAGATTGAAACAGTCTGCAAAAAGGAGGACAAAATAATCAATGCCTGGTCCTCTGGTGGTGAGGATGACAAAGACAATCTCTGCATAGGAAGGTGAGGATGACAATGACAATCTCTGCATAGGAAATCCTTTTTAGAACTGGGATGCCCACCTTTCTACTAAGAAGTTGACTCAAAAATGAGCCCCAGAACTTGCTTTGCTTCTGGGCCCAACCACAGGGCAAGGCATTATCAAACAGTTGGAGAAAAGAAAAGAAAAAAAAAAACAAAACCCAAATTGATGTGTTTGAGAAAAAAAGCAGCAAAAGATCAGACCTCTTATGCCTGATCTTCCAAAGCATCAAAACCAGGGAAGAAGCCACACAGTGTTCTAAGTGGTGCCATAAGCTACACACTTAGTGGAGAAGGGGAGCGGGTGCCAAATTCCACATGCCAGCCAGATGCCACTGAAATGTCATCACTACTCATTCTGTCATCATCCAATCCATGGCAAACCATACCTAGAGCACCGCAGATGGATGGCTAGATTGCTTTGAAAATATCATAACAATCGCCTCCAGTGCCCTCACACAGAAGATGCTAATATTTCCTCGTGGAGTTGTTAGGAGGATTGAATAAAATAATGCATGTAAAATGTTTATGCTAGTACTGGACACACATGGTTTGAATAATCCTGTACTCACTTATTAGCTAAAGGAGTTAGAACACATCCAGAATACATATACAAACACACATATGTATATATATAAAACATTAAAATATGTTTTATACATATGTTAAACTTGGGAAATCTAATTTTTTGTGATATTGGCTACTCTGTCTTCATTCCTTTGTATCTTTTTTTTTTTAAAACTTCTTATTATAAAATAGATTATTCAGGAACCCACACAAGGTACATGTGTTATTTAATGGATTCTTATAAGAAATACATCCTCAAAACCATCACCCATAGCAAGAACTAGACTCCGCCAGCCACCCCAGAGGAGCCTTTCATGTGCCTACCATGTGACCTCCTTGCCCGCCCTCTGTAACAGCCACTATCCTGACCTTTAAAATGATTGCTTTCTTTATGGTTTTATTTCTCAGGTGCACATCCCTAGACACTATAATTTTCTTTCCCATTTCAAGAATTAATGTGTCACTTAAAGTCTCTCTTAATTTACAGGTGCCCACCCTCTCCCTCTCTTTTCTTTACAATTTGTCTGTTGATAAGCTCAGGCCATTTGACAAGCTCTGAAACTGCACACTCAGGGTGCAGCTCAGCCTGTTCTTCCATCTTCTGTATATTCTCTAAGTTGGCTGTTGGATCCAAAGGCTTGATCAGGTTAGATGCCTTGGAAAGACTATAGGTGGTGGCCTGTTCTCTGATTAGAAGGCAGATTAATAATTTTTGGTCATTTCTCATGAATGTCATAGTGACTCAATGTCTACATCTATTAATTCCTGGAGATTGCAAATGATGATATTCTAATTCTATCATTAAAACATTTTGTTAGTTGGGATAACTAATAAATAAGAGACATTTTCCTCATCTACTACTTGCTTACCTAATGGTAGAGTTCATGTAGGAAACACATGACACTTGCTTGGTATTTAGTCAACCAGTTTTAAGATAAAAAAATCGAATCCCTATCGTCTTTTGAATGTAACCAATTTTTAAAGATATTATTTAATAGCTTTTGCCTTTTCATGTTTTTTACAATCTATAGATCATTACTAATTAAAAATAATAGCGAGCTGTTAATACATTCTACCATTTATTGAGTGCTTACTATGTGCCAAGCATTTTATTAGACACTTTTTTTTTGAGACAGGGTCTTCGTCTGGAGTGTTAATGGCTTGATCTTAGCTCCCTGCAACCTCTGCCTTGTGGGTTCAAGCGATCTTCCCGCGTCAGTCTCCTGGGTAGATGTGACCATAGGTGCGTGCCACCCTGCTTGGCTAATTAATTTTGTTGTTGCTATTGTTGTAGAAATGAGGTCTTAGCACTTTGGGAGGCTGAGCTGGGCGAGTCGCTTGAGCCCAGGAGTTTGAGACTAGCCTAGCCAACATAGCGAGACCCTGTCTCTATATAATAAAAAAATAAAAGAAGAAATGGGGTCTCACTACGTTGCCCAGGTTGGTCTTGAACTCCTGGGCTCAAGCAATCCTTCTGCCTCAGAGGCCCAAAGTGCTGGGATTTATAGGTGTGAGCCATTGTGCTCAGCCCTTTAGACACTTTATCATAGTTCCAAATGCTAAAAGTTATTTATACATTATTAACACCTTTAAAACGGGTTAACTCCATCTGTCTACCATCTAAAACATAATTTCATTTCAATGTATTTCTAATTATAGTTCATTAACAATAAACACTCTCCAACTTAGTTAGGTGTTGTTAAGTCACCTGTAATTAAAGTAACTCAGAATGTATTTATTTTACTTGCTGCTTGCCCACAGAGTCACTGCTCCCCTTTTGCAAGTGTGTTGTGCCTGCTTCTAACCTTTTTAATATGTAAAATGAATCCATTCCCTAAGAATTAAAAATCATACAGAAATTCAATAAAGCTTAAAGTGATTTATTTAGCTTTGAATCCGGTAAAAAGGAGGAGAATAGGTCATGAAACTGAAAGAACAGGGAATGGAAAGATTCACTCGGGAGAGACCCTAATGAGGACTGAATGTTGAAAGGTAACAGTTTAGGTGAAGAAGTTATGGCAATATGGGAAACAAACCAACTACAACTAAATTTGACATGAAGTGAAGAGGGCAATGGCCTTTAAGGAAAAGAGATGCCTGATAAATAAAGAGAAAGTCACGTATAATACAATATTACAAAATGAAACGAAGTGATTTTTAACATGATTTTCTTTGAGCAAGTCATATGATGATTCCAAGTTCTCACATGGCTCTTTCTCACAATCTGTCAGATGCCTCCAAAGGCCCTGAGGTGATATCTACAGGATAAAAATATTCACTTAAATTAGTGGTTTTCAACACTGGCTGTAAAACAGAATCATATGGGAGTTCTTAAAAGACTGATGCTAGGGCCTTATCCCAGACCAATGGAAATGGACTCTCTGGAGGTGAAAACCAGGTATATGTACGTTTTTTAGCTGCCCTAATGATTATAGCGGACAGTCAGGGTTGAGAACCAATTGGGTGATTTCTATGCAAAAGTTATTTCTATTGGAAATATTTTTTTTCTGGACAAGTAATTGACATCTCTGTAGTTCATATTTTACCATCTTTTTATATAACTTGCTACTGTCCACTCCAACAAATATTAGTATCTAGTATTCTCATTCTACATATCAAAGAGGAACAGGAGAAGACTTATTCAAAGGGAACAATGAATCAACAGAGCTAGAAGAGAAACCTTTGGTGTATCCATTTCAACATACCATTTCCCTTAAATTATGTCTATACCTTGTAACCAAGAATTTTGGTATATTATTTAAGATCCACTGTATTTTTCTTTGCAAAGGTAAACTGGCCTCCAAAAACTGGGTAATATTCTAACATGGGAATGCAAAACCATCACACCTGGAAGATCACTGCATCAATGTAAGAGGCTTTGGGATAAGAGAAGTTATATACTGGACAGTGAGAATATTTTCAGAGTTAAAATCTACAAACATTGGCAATATTTCATACTAACCAGAAATGGTTACTCCCAATATATTTTTCTTATGGCTCTAAATTTTTTCTTAGGAATGGCTTAAAGTGTGTGTGTGTGTGTGTGTGTGTGTGCACGTGCACACACAAATGCATAGGCTCTGAGTTCATTTCCATAAGATCTTGTTTAGGGCATCGCCACCTTGAGTTTGCTTTGCTAGTACAGGAAAATTTCCCCTGCTCTGCTAGTTCTGCAACTTGCTGTATCCAGAATTGTTTTGTGTATCTTACCCCCAAGTGCAATGCATGCAACCTGTGCCATGCCCACCTGTGTCAAAACATTGAGTTGTTCCATAATATGCTCTAAAGCATCAGTCACAGCGAGAGGTATGCTCCTTTGACTTTCGCAGGGGAGGTCACTCATGTCTTCTGTTTTCTTTTTTGTGGTTGTTGGTGAACATTCTGGTGACAACAAGGAAGGGTTCAAGAAATATCCACAGGCCTCTTCACCCTTGTCTGGCAGAGTTCTACCACTGGTTTCTGTTGTCTTTAATGTCACAAAAAATACAGGAAGAATTATATTTTCCAAACTTTAAAATGATAGATATAAAGTTTAAAATATTCCTCTTCTAAAAAGCTCAGCCTTACATTGAAGATTTATCCTCAACTATAATAAATTATGGAAATTACTATAGTTAAATAAGGAATTATTATAATTATTTTACTAAGGAAACAAAGCTGAATAGAGAAAATTCACAATTTTCCTTGACTTTCTTTTCAATGAAACACACTTTCTATACACTGATCTGAGGGATCTACTATTACAAAGATTGTTAGATGCAGTTTAATTCTTAGTTTAAAAACAACATTCACATCTATTAGGATGACTATTATCAAAAAAAAGGAAAATAACAAGTGTTGGTGAGAATGTGGAGAAATTGAAACACTTGTCCATTGCTAGTAGGAATGTAAAATGGTTCAGCTGCTGTGGAAAATAGTTTGCCTCTTAGTTACTCCCAAAATTAAACAAAAAATTATCATATGATCCAGCAATTCTCCTCCTAAGTATACATCCAGCAGAACTCTGAAAGCAGGGACTCAACTGGACACTTATACTTGTACAGCAATGTTCATAGCAACATTATTCACAATAGCCAAAAGCTAGAAACAACTCAAGTATCTATCGATAAATGAATGTATACACAAAATGTGGTATAAACATACAATGAAATATAATTCAGTCATAAAAAGGAATGGAATTTTGATACATGCTATAACATGGATACATCTTGAAAACATGCTAAGTAAAATGAGCCAGACACAAAAGGACAAACATTGTGTGACTGCACTTATATGAGGTGCCTAGAATAAGTAAATTCTGAGAGACAAAAAGTACAGTAGAGGTTACCAGGGGCTGGAGGTAGGGGTAATAAGGAGTTATTGCTCAAGAGTACAGAGTTTCTACTTGGAATGATGAAAAAATTCTGGAAATAGATAGTGACGATGGTTACAAAACACTGAATACTGTGAATATACTTAATGCCAGTGAATTATATACTTCAGAATGGTTAAAATGATAAATTTGACATTATATATATGTTACCACAATAGAAAAACCAAAAGTCCTCCATATAGCAATGAACAATCCAAAAATAAAATTAAGAAAATAATTCCATTTACAATGAAATAGCATAAAAATATTTATGAAAAAATTTAACAAAAGAAATGTAAGGCTGGGTGTGGTGGCTCAAGCTTGTAATCCCAGCACTTTGGGAGGCCAAGGTGGACGGATCACCTGAGGCCAGGAGTTTGAGACCAGCCTGGCCAACATGGCAAAAGTCTCTACTAAAAATACAAAAATTAGCCGGTGTAGTGGTGCACACCTGTAATCCCAGCTATTCAGGAGGCTGAGGCATAAGAATCACTTCAACCTGGGAAGCAGAGGTTGCAGTGAGCCAAGCTCATGCCACTTCACTCCAGCCCGGGTGACAGACTGAGGACATGTCTCAGGAAAAAAAAAAAAAAAAAGAAAGAAACGTAAGACTTGTACACTGGAAACTATTATATAAACCATCACTGAAAGAAATAAAAGATCTAAACAAATAAACATCCCATATCCCAAATTCATGAATCAAAAACCTTAATATTATTCAGATGGCAATACTCCCCACATTGATATGCAGATTCAGTGCAAACCTTATGAAAATTCCATTTGTCTTTTTTGCAGAGGTTGATAAGCTGATCCTAAAACTCATATGGAAATGCAAGAAACCCATAACAGCTAAAATAATATTGATGAAAAAAATGTGAAGGACTCATACTTCCAAATTTCGAAACTTATTGTAAAACTATAGTAATTAAGACAGTGTGGCACTGACATAAAAATAGACATAAAAATCAAAGAAACAAAATTGAGAGTGGAGAAATAAACCCTTCCATTGATGGTCTGCTGATTTTTTTTTTTTTTTTTTTTTTGAGACAGAGTCTCACTCTGTCACCCAGGCTGGAGTGCAGTGGCTCACTGCAGGCTTTGCTTCCCAGGTTCACGCCATTCTCCTGCCTCAGTCTCCTGATTAGCTGGGACTACAGGTGCCACCACCATGCCCGGCTAATTTTGTTTGTATTTTTAGTAGAGATAGGGTTTCACCATGTTAGCCAAGATGGTCTCAATCTCCTGACCTTGTGATCCGCCTGCCTTGGCCTCCCAAAGTGCTGGGATTGCAAGTGTGAGCCACAGCGCCCGGCCAGTCAGTTGATTTTTGACAAGGTTGCCAAGACAATTTAATCAAGAAAGAATTGTCTTTTTGACAAATGGCATGGGGAAAACCCAATATCCACATTCAAAACAATGAATTTGGGTCTCTACCTCACACCATATACAAAATTAACTCAAAATGGATCATAAAGGGCTGGGCATAGTAGCTCATGCCTACAATCCCAAAGTGTTGAGAGGCCAAAATGGGAGGGCTGCTTGAGGCCAAGAGTTTGAGATCAGCCTGGGGAACATAGGGAGACCCCATCTCTACAAAAAATAAAAATCTTAAGACAGGCATGCTAGTGTGTGCCTGTAGTTCTAGCTACCCCAGAGGCTGAGGCAGGAGAATGACTTGACCCCAGGAGTTTGAGGCTGCAGTGAGCTATGATGGAACCACTGCACTCCAGCCTGGGCTACAGAGTGAGAAACTCTATCTCTTTAAAACAAACAAACAAACAAACAAAAAACAAACGACATCCTCAAAACGATCCTATTGGTATCACTTTGAATTACTCAACTCCATATGACAGAGAAAAGCTAAAACTGTACTGAAAATGTCCAGAAGAAAGGCTCCTAACAATCACAGATCCTGAAAGAACAAGTTAACATAAAGGATTTTTAATGCTACCCAGTCATACTTAGAAGCATCTATGAACCAACCACCTATTTATGCTCTGAGCTAAAGGAACTAGGAAGACAACATACAGCACTTATCTACATGGGTCTGCAGCTACTGAGCTGATCGCAAGGACTAAAATGGGAGCACTGTAGAGGTGAGTATGGAAATACAAAGGATTCTCCAAGAAATCTGGACTCATGAGCACAGTCTGCATTCCTGATCCTAGACCTCACTCACTGGGGACAAAATACGGATGTCCATGCTCCACAACCATCCTCACCCCCAAACAAATAGTTCCTGCTCAAAGGACAGGCTTTAAAAAACAAACAAACAAACAAACAAAAAACATTGCTTCTGCTCTGCCTGCAATGGCTTTCTCTGCCATCCTAGCATGACTGCATCCTTCTTGACCTCCAAATTTCAGCTTAACTGTCACATCTTCAGAAATGTAGTCCCTGCCCTGACCACCCTGCTGAAGCTGGACCTTTCATTCTCTAGCATGGCATCTTGATGCTTTCCTCCATAACTGCCCAGAATTTGTATTTATATATTTGCTGTTTGTCTATTGTCTGTCTCCCTCACTAGATTACTATGTTTACTCTTCTCATCACTGTATCCCTTGGATCATTTCGAGTACTTAGCAGAAGCTTGAATATTTTTGAAAATGTTAACCACTTGTATACACACTTTTTTTTTTTTTTTTTTTTTTTGAGTCTCGCTCTGTTATCCAGGTTGGAGTACAGTAGCGCGATCTCAGCTCACTGCAAGCTCTGCCTCCCAGGTTCACACCATTCTCCAGCCTCAGCCTCCTGAGTAGCTGGGACTACAGGCGCCCGCCACCACCTCCAGCTAATTTTTTGTATTTTTAGTAGAGACGGTGTTTCCCCATATTAGCCAGGACGGTCTTGATCTCCTGACCTCGTGATCCGCCCCCCTTGGCCTCCCAAAGTGCTGGGATTACAGGCGTAAGCCACTGCGCCCGGTTGTATACAGATTTTATTATTGCTCTCACAGATGGAAACCAAATTATCTATAACCAAGACGGTTTTTTGGAAAAAATATGGATCACAACATACCTAAGTATGTATATACATGGCCACAAATATTATTAATCATATTGTAATAAGAGCTTCAGCCTTTCTTGGAAAAAGGCCTCAATCTAATGAACAAATCAGTTATTGAACTCTGGAGGTTTGCAGTCAAGGTCGTTAGTATAGAAAGGACAATAGGAAAATTGGCAAAGATGATTTAAGACCATAGACAATCCAAGCAATAAAAGACCTCCAATAGGTTTTCTTGTTTGGGACCAGCAAAAAATACATTACTATCATATCACATATGGAAATGAAAGAAAAAAGGGAAACGCATATGGGCAGAGAGAAAAAAGGGTGCCAGCTCTCCATCCTACAACATTAGCCAACTGACATCTCTCTCTGTCTCTCAAAGGTATTGGAACCTAGGTATTAGCAGATTCCTTTCTACCAACCAACCCTGTCTTTACATCCTGTTTGTATAGGAGAAGAGTGAGATGCACAGGGTGGGGGAGGCTCAGTACATTTCATTCATAAACATTTTTTAAAAAGGTACAAAGGGAAAAACATGGTGTTTAAGATTCTTGGCTGATAGAAGTCCAGCAAGTGAGTCTGTAGTACCTGCTTCTCTCAGCACATTGAGATATTCTCCTATTTCAAAGGTGCTAATATTCAGTTTTGAATAAATACTTACTGAGCATCTATCTATGCATACTAACATACAATGATAAATGTACATATGGTATGATGCCCGCTTTCAAGGATTCTCTGTTGTGATGAGAGAATTCAGACCGGGCAGGGCCTAAATCCCCCACAGTGCCTGGCTCATCTCTGGCACTGCTGAAGGAGCATGAAACAAACAAGCAGACAAAACACAAGCAAACACATGATTGTAAGACTGCAGAAAAAACAAATGCTTTGGTAATTCATAAAAAGAAGAAATCACATCATGCTCTCATTTCCCATCTCTTACTTCTTTTGCTAACACTGTGTGATACAGTGAAGCAATAGTAATACAATCATTGATTGATCCTACAAATAAGGACCTCCTATGGTAGGCTTAGAGCTACAGCAAAGAAAAGACGGACATGATTTCTTCCTTCATGGAGCGTACAATACTCTGAGGAAGTACTTTATCAAAAAGGATGGCAGGGCAATCACTACTCTTACATTCTTCTTTGGATAACCCCATGGTTGCCATCTCGAAGATGGGAAATGCATCCTCATCAAGGGCAAAGAGTGAATCTAAGGGCTGAGAAATCCTTATCTGTATAGGTCAAAAGGGTTCACTTTTCACCTGAACAAATGAAATGGAGTAAAAGATACAGATCTGACTGATGCAAAGAACTATGAAAGTCCTGAGAACTGAATATAAAACATATCACATCCTGGGGACAAATGACTCTTAACAGGTTCTTTAAATATCATGGTTATTTTTAACACATACATCTTCCTTTGTCACTTATTTTTGAGGATGAATTACTTTAATGCATCAATGAAAACTGAAAATTTTGGCATTGCCGAACACATTTTTATTAGAAAATTAACCATTCAACAACATAACCATGGTCCACACATCTAAACTATTATTATTTACATAATTAACAAAGGAACATTCAAGATACTGCGGCGCTCAACTACATGTGAAAGTTCATACATTATATCTATTCCCCTTCCTCCTTTCCTTTTCCCTCCTTCTCCTACCACCCTTTCCACCACCCACCCTCTGGGCTGGCAAGTCAGAATTAATCACTAGTGCCATTTCACTCCCACAAGACTTCGTGCCATCAGTAGAGGGTTTCTCACTCCTTATGATATTTGTGTTTACATATCGGTATTCCCCATTAGATTATGAACCCCTCATGTGGGGTCAACAACTTTTATCACCTCAGGTGCTTGGCATAGCACATGAGACATAGACAAAGCTCCACATTTGTTGAACTGAATTTAATTGGCTGTCCTGCATCAGCTGAGCCAATCACAAAAAATTAAATATTAGTAATTTGATAGTATTTGGAGAGAAATATAACCCCCCAAAGTTAAACTAATGCCATTTTCTGCTAAAAATTACAATCTGAAATGCCTTCTCAGAGGTACAGTGAGGGAGCAATGCAAGCATATATTATCTAACTGCAAATCACTGGTAGATTTTTATCCCCTAAAGGCATACTTGATAGCTTCTGGCTGAATAACGTAAGGATTTTCCTGACAAATGTGAATGCAAAAGTAGGCATTTCACATGTAAAGATAATTAGTGACCTGAACTTTAGATATACATTCAATCAGTTGGTTAAAATAGTTAGTTTTGATTTACGACTAACATTTCTACTTTTGGTTTAATTCTGTAAGTAGAGAACAAAACAGATAAAAGGCAGAAAAGTATCTAAGCCAAAGCGAGTTTCCCATTATTGAGGTTCTAAAATAGACTTGGGAAGGTCATTTGTCAGAGATATTGTGAAAGATATACAAACATCAAATCAGGAAATTCAATTGAATGCCTTTTAAAGTCCTTTTTATTCCTGATGTTCTGAGATTTTTAAATCACTACACACACACACACACACACACACACACACACACACGTATGTATAAAAAGTCTGCCTGAAATAGACTAGAATAACAACAACAGAAAAAGCCTTTCGCCTGGACAAAAATAAAAGCAAATATTATTTTTCAAAGAAAGAATATATCATTTATTTTCAATGATAAAATTTAGAGTAGGGATTGGAAACTTCAATAATCTGTACATAGGATCTAAGATAATGAATACATGCCATTTGTTCAAGCAAAATTATTTTATTTAGCACCTATGTGCCAGGTAAAATTCCAGGTACCAGAGATACAGGAGTGTGTTCATTTCCTACAGCTGATGTAACAAATGACCACAAACTTAGTGGTTTAAAACAACATAGATCTATCATCTTACAGTATTGGAGATCGCAAGTCCAAAACAAGGGCTTGGATCTTGTTTAACGGGGCTAAAAATAAGGTGTCAGTAAGCTGCATTCCTTCTGAAGGCTCTAGGAGAGAATCCATTGCTTGCCTTTCCACCTTCTAGAGGCTGTCCACATTCCTTAGCCCATGGCTGCATCACTCCAATAACTGCTTCCATTGTTACATCTTCTCTAATTCTCATGAATCCCTCTGTCCCTATAAGGACCCTTGTGATTATATGGGGTCCGGCCAGATAATCCAGGATAACCTCCCCATCTCAAGAGCCTTAACTTGGCCGAGCGCGGTGGCTCATGCCTGTAATCCTAGCACTTTGGGAGGCCGAGGTGGGCGGATTGCCTGAACTCAAGAGTTTGAGACCAGCCTGGGCAACATGGTGAAACCCTGTCTCTACTAAAATACAAAAGAAATTATCCAGGCATGGCGGCATGTGCCTATAGTCCCAGCTACTCAGGAGGCTGAGGCAGGAGAATCGCTTGAACCTGGGAAGCGGAGGTTGCAGTGAGCCGAGATCGAGCCACTGTACTTCCAGCCTGGGCAACACAGTGAGACTCTCTTTAAAAAAAAAAAAAAAAAAAAAGGCTTAACTAATCACATTTGCAAACCCCCTTTGCCATGTAAGGAAACATTTTCGTAGATTCTGGGGATGAAGAGATAAACATTTTTGAGGAACAGTTGTTCTGCCTACCTCAAGGAGTAAATAAACAAGAGGCCCTGCTTTCGTGGTTATATCCTAGTGGGGACCACATGTAGATATGTGATGTAACGCTAGGCGACAAGGGTTAGGAAGAAAAATAAAGCTGAGCAAGGTGCTGTGTTATGATGTAGCTATGCTGATGCAATTTTTTATGGAGAAGTGGTAAATAAATTTTGGACATGTTATGTTTGAGATGCCTATTAGACTTTCAAGGGGAACAGTCATTAATACAATTAGAAGTATATGATTCTAGATTTCTGTGGAGAGGCTGGGTCTAGAAATATACATTTGGGAGTTACTGGCATATACATCTTTTTATCTATGGGTCTGTGATCACTAGGAAGGAGCCAAAAGAGAGAAGAGCTGCAGAGACTTTAGAAGGCAGGAGCAGGAAAGGTGACTGGTGGCCCTTGAGCTTGAAGACTAGTTGCCCAGAAGTCAAGTGAGGAAAGAGCTTCCAGGAGGAAGGAGTGATCACCAGGATCAAGTGCCACACACGGGTGGACCGAGATGAGTCCTTGGGACCCTGACATGAGTGGAAGAGTGGGGATGAATGCTTGATTGGATAGCACTCAGAAGAATGCAAAGTGAAGAAATAAAGACAGTGAATCTAAGTAACTCTTTTTTTTTTTTTAGAAGAACTTTTGCTATAAATGGGAGAAGAGCAATGAGACGGGAGCTGGAAAGGGATGAGTGGCCAAATGAGGTTTTCATTTATGAAGATGAGAAATATATCACAAATGTGTGCTGATAGAAAGAGCAAGCATAAAGAGAGCACTGAAGACACAGGAGAGTGAGGGGATAACTACTCGATAAATGGGCTGGATAGACAGTGGCTGAGTGCCCATGGAGCTTTGTGTAAATAAATGTGTGGTGAGACCAGCCACGATGGTTGTCTAGTGAAATCCAGCCCTTTGGGTGTAGGCGTGTAGGAGCCAGAGAAACAGATTTAACCCAGGTTGGCATTTTTCTAGGTGAGGACGACAGAGGAAGAAAGGGACAAGACCATGGATGTAAAGATGGACCACAGAATGTAAGTTGGGTAAAGGAGGCCCAGACACAGGGAGCAGGCAGTGTAAAGCAGGAGGCTTGATGGATGGAGGTCTTTCTGGAGCTGACGAATTACCAAAATGGGAGGACTAGAAGAGCATTAGCCAAAGAGTGGGAGGCTTTACACTAAGTTTACCATCAGCACAAAGGACTCAGATAGTCACAGAGTTCATCTGAGAATCTTGACAAAGAGGATGGCTGCCTGTCAGAAGTGACTCAGAGTGCTGCTCTAAATTTGGTTCGTTTCTTAAGATCAAAAGCCAATGTTGACTAAGGAGTGGATGGATCTATTCGGGAAACAGAAAAAGGAACTGTAGACTCACCCAGATGGGGCTGTCACAGGACCACAACACAGAATTCATTTTCGATTCCTGACATTCTTGAAAACATAGGCTGTTGATCTTGAAGGAAAAAATGACAATTTTCTGTCTTCTAAACAGTGTATTATGTATCATTGTAGGAACATACTCATTTGATCAAGTCTGATTGACTTAAAAGTATGACTAGGATATAATCAAAAAATGTCATGTGAAATTTTGTCCTCCAAACTAAATTTGCTGAGTTAAGACTTGTTTGTGCTTCAGGAGAAAACATACATCTTTTTCTCAAAGAAAGAGCCTTCGGCTTTGGGGATAAGATTTTATAGAGGACTTTGCTTTTCCTTCTTGAGACCTAATTGGAAATTGCATTTGTATCAGAAGACTTGAAAAATATACCATGTAGCTATCAACTGAAATATCCAAATGATTAATTCAGTCACCTTAGAAAAGACAGCTGAGGCTACAAGTCTACTATCTGCCTTTGTCTTTAATCTTCGTTCTAATCTCTAGAGAAACCTATTAATTTCGAAGCCATTAATGGGTAGTATACAGCTAGGACAAATGGAATCTGTACAACAATTTCCTTCTATGTTTCACTTATTATATGATTAAGAAAACACAAACCATCACTTCCTCAAAGGAGGATCTACTTTCTAATGCTGTATGCTGATCTAAAAGGGCACTGCACCAGAGATATCTTAATTAATGATAAAAATACTAACCAAAATTATCTGGGAGTAGGGGACAAAATGGGTAACAGGTAGTGATAGAGAATTAGTGCTCTCTCTTCTAATATTAAACTAAAAAGCCTACAAGTGTATGATATTCCCAATACTCCAAATGAACATAACACCAACTTTCTGCATAAAATTTCCTGCAAACTCAAAAGGGAAAACAAATAGCCATTACTTCTTTTGTGAACTGTGCCATTACACTTCGAAGGGCATTCAGAGTAAGGGATCCATCCTCATTATCTGTTCCATATCAAATTCAACAAGAATCTTTTGTACAGCATGCTAAATGAATGGAGAAAAGATCTGTAGTTATCTTTCACACTGTTCAACAAACCCCAAAGAAAAAAATAAGATATTTTCAGATGTAGTTTTAAAAGGGATAAAAGATTTTCATTTTCAGGCAGCTGAGTGAAAAATGTATTTTATATATATATTTTAAACTTAGCAGACAAAGATCTATCATCTATTTTAAAAATCTAGTTCCATTGTTTTACTGGATGAAAAATGATTTCCCAACAATAATATAGGAAGCCAATCTAACATCAATTAGATCTATGAAATTAATCAAAAATATTTAACCCTATGATAAAGGTTATATAATTGGATACAATTGAAATACTATGGCATAAAAATCTCCAGGAAGAATGGCATTCTTTTTTTTTTTTTTCTGAGATGGAGTCTCACTTTGTTGCCCAGGCTGGAGTACAGTGGTGCCATCTTGGCTCACTGCAACCTCCGCCTCCTGGGTTCAAGCAATTCTCTTGTCTCAGCCTCCTGAGTAGCTGGGATTACAGGTGCACGCCACCACACCTGGCTAATTTTTGTATTTTCAGTAGAGACGGGGTTTCTCCTGACCTCAGGTGATCCACCTGCCTTGGCCTCCCAAAGTGCTGGGACTATAGGCGTGAGCCACCATGCCCAGCCACAACAGCATTCTTAAATTGCTTATGAGTAGAGTATCAAATCCTTCATTATAAATAACAAAAAATAAGATTCTATGGTAACATGATGCAGTTTAAATATATTTCCTCCATATATTTTCAAGTGTAAAATCATGTAGGTGTTTTCCTCCTTTCTTGTTTTGCTGGTGGAAGAAACTCAGAAACCAAAGATAATAAAAACAATGGCTATGTTTATATAGAAATATTTTTTCCCTGTAATTACCATAGGGAAAAATGGCCCACCAAAAATAACATTCAAATTTAACCATAAAATTCAAAAATACTTTTCATAGATGGCATGAGTTACAGAGAATATGAGCTAGATTCTTTTACTTTATAACAGAATGATGAATTATAATAATATATCTTTTCTCAAACACGCATATGCATGTATGTGTATGAACATACACACAGATGAGTAAGCAGCAAGTTTTTTTTTTTTTTTTTTTTTTTTTTTGAGATAGAGTTTCACTCTGTTACCAGGCTAGAGTGTAGTGGCGTGATCTCGGCTCACCACAACCTCCGCCTCCCGGGTTCAAGTGATTCTCCTGCCTCAGCCTCCTGAGTAGCTGGGACTACAGGTGCACACCACCACACCCAGCTAATCTTTCTATTTTTAGTAGAGATGGGGTTTCACCATGTTGGCCAGGATGGTCTCGATCTCTTGACCTTGTGATCCACCCACCTTGGCCTCCTAAAGTGTTGAGATTACAGGCGTAAGACACCATGCACGACCGCAAGAAGTTTTTAAAGAGGAAGTCATGATACCACTAAAGCATGTCACTAACATTATGACATACTTTATACGAAACAAAACCTGTTATGTTTCATAGCCATTAAACATGATGGGCTTTATCCATTTCAAATTTCAGTCTCAGAATTTACCAAATAATCAGCATGATTCAAATAAGCATTCTTTGCTGGGCACAATGGCTCATGCTTGAAATCCCAGCACTTTGGGGGGCCAAGATGGGTGGATCACCTCAGGTCAGGATTTTGAGACCAGCCTGGCCAACATTGCAAAACCCCATCTCTACTAAAAATACAAAAATTAGCTGGGCTTGGTGGCACATGCCTGTAGTCCCAGGTATTTGGGAGGCTGCGGCAGGAGAATCGCTTGAACCGGGGAGGCAGTGGTTGCAGTGAGCCGAGATCGCTCCACTGTATTCTAGCCTGGGTGATGGAGCAAGACTCAATCTCAAGAAACAAACAAACAAAAAACCAAAAAACCAAATAAGCATTCTTTTAATGATTCCTCTTGATAAATGAGGTGCAATTAATGCAGATCATCTCTTCATCATTATCATTATCACATACTACGGAGCAGCAGTTTAGGGGTCACCCTGTGGGACGAAGTGTCCTAATCAATCAAGTCAAGATTCTCAAATCTAGATTTCTGTACTGGATATTCTACACCCAAGCCCTGTCTCTTCCTGTCCTAATAAACAGTGCCATTATCTAGCCAGCAGCCAAAAATTGGCAAGATATTCTTGACTCTTCCCTCTTCTCCCATGTATAGTCAGTAAACAGAACTTATTGACTCTTTCTCTTCAATACCTCATGAGCCAGTCTGCTCTGCTTCATCCCTTATGCTACTGCACTAGATCAGACAGTTGTCACCTCAGGTCTGGGTTACTACTGCAATTGCCTGCTAATCTTCCATGCCTCTAGTTTTACCTCCCCCTAACCCCTCCTTTTTCACATCTCCAGAGTAACTGTTCTGAAATCCAAATTTGCTTTTGTCATTCTCCTGGCTAAAAGTCCTTCACTGGTTCCCCCAATGGTCAGGGTGAATCCAAATACCTCCAAAAACCTTCAAAACACATTTGAGATCATTCACAATCCATCCTCATCTTCTCTCTCTTGTCTCATCTCTTGCTGTCCCTCAACCTCACACAATGCTGAGGCAAACCTGAAATGTCTAGTTTCCTAAATTCACTCCCCTCTCAGAGCTTCTTGCTTTTGTACTTTCTGAGCTCTGTCCTCATTCCTCTTATTATCAGGCAAATTTTTAAAGAATCAGCTCAAGTATCACTCACTTTCGGGAAGCTGTATCTGTAACTTTTCTGTCTTCCACTCAAATTCTCCAAGTACATGTTTGACCCCCTGCCCCTACTATACAGTTTCTTTATTTAAACACTCCACTAATTACTCCCATAGCAATTTAGGCCCATATCATTATTATTGCACTTGCTCTTTCATTTGTACATTCTCATTGCTTGGTATATAACAGGTACTCAATAAATTTACTAAATAAGATTTTAAAAATTGGCTGGGTGCGGTGGCTCACGCCTATAATCCCAGCACTTTGGGAGGCCGCAGTGGGTGGATCACCTGAGGTCAGGAGTTTGAGACCAGTCTGGCCAACATGGTGAAACCCCATCTCTACTAAAAATACAAAAATTAGCCAGGAGTGTTGGTGTGGCCTGCAGTTCCAGCTACTCCAGAGGCTGAGGCAGGAGAATTGCTTGCTCGAACCTGGGAGGCGGAGGTTGCAGTGAGCCGAGATTATGCCACTGTACTCCAGCCTGGGCGAAAGAGTAAGAAATCATCTCAAAAAAAAAAAAAACAAACAAACAAAAGATTTAAAAAATCTATTATAGCTGACTCCTTTTCTCACCCTTCCCTCTACTCACTTTTCTACTCCCTTCATACTGGTTTGCATCTATATTTCTCCATCAAAAAAGCTCTTCAAAAGGTTACCAGTAATCTCCACCAAATTATCAAACATTTTTCAAACTTTCTCTGGACTTTCAACAATGCTGACTCTATTGTCCTCTTGAAACTATTCTCCTTCCTTGGCTGCCATGACACCATACTCTTCCGCTTCCCTGTTACCTACTAGTCCTTCTCTGCCTTCTTTGCAGGTGACTCTTTCATCAGATCATTTTATTAAAATTCCTCAGGGAATAGTCCCAAACGCTCTTCTGATTCTACACTTTCTACTCAGGCAATTGTATCTATGGTTGCTGCTTCAATCACCACATACATGCAGAATACTCACTCGTTCTTGTTTCCACTCTAGACCTTTCCTTTAAGCTACAGCACAGATATGTGTACACAATTGCACGTCTGACAGATACTCCTGGATGTTTCAAAGGAACATCAAACTCAGTATGTCCAAATTGGAATTTGAAATCGCAAATTTGGTCCCCTTAGGAAATCCCCTACTTCAGTGAATGGTATATAATTGTACAAGCTAAAAACCCAGGGATTATCTTTGCTAACCCCCTTCTTACTCCTGCTTACATATCTCTCAAACGAATTCCATTCTCTTAATTTCCACTAAGATGATCCTAATCCCAGCTACCTTCAGTTTTTGTCTGGACTATTGACTTTTTCTTTTAACTGGTTTCCATGTGTCTATTCAGCTGGCAGGAAGCTTGTTTTCAAGCTACAAAGGGCAAAATCATGAAAAGGCCTGCATGCCTGATTCCTATGACCCTCTCTAAGTTTGGCTCACATAACAGTGTGCCCCACTCTATCTCTGGGCCCCAGACTTTTTACAGGTCCTAAAGTAACACAAGCTCCCCTACAGACACAGCCTTTGTATATATTCTGTCCTCTGCCTAGAACATTCCACTTCTCCCAACCCTTTCACTTCAAATCCTGTTGAGGCTTTAGATCAGCACTTCTCAAACTTTAATGCACACACAAATCACCTGGGGATCTTACTAAAATGCAGGGTCTGATCTGGTAGGTCTGGGGTGGGACCTGCGAATCTGAACTTCTACTAAACTCTTAAGTGATGCTCAAGCAAACTGTCCATGAATCTTATTTTGAGTAGCAAAGTTTTATTTTATTTTGTTTTATTTATTTATTTTTTGAGACAGAGTCTCACTGTATTGCCCAGGCTGGAGTGAAGTGGCATGATCTTGGCTCACTGCAACTCTGCCTTCTGGGTTCAAGTGATTCTTCTGCCTCAGTCTCCTGAGTAGCTGGGATTACATGCGTGCACAACCATGCCTGGCTAATTTTTTGTATTTTTAGTAGGGATGGGGTTTTGCCATTTGGCCAGGCTGGTCTTAAACTCCTGACCTCAGGTGATCCACCTGCCTCAGCCTCGCAAAGTGCTGGGATTACAGGTGTAAGCCACCATGCCCGGCCTTGAGTAGCAAGGTTTTAGATCTCAGCTCAAATACCTTTTCCAGGAAAACTCTCTCTGATCCCACGCATTACTGCCTTCAATTCATACTTTCACTGTACTAACATTCATACGTTCACAGTTTTTGCTTACTGTTAAAATCCACACACATTCCCCATCCCCAGCTCCTACCTAGTGTCTGACATGTTCATTTTTGTGAAATGAATGAACAATGTCCATTGAACCTGACTTAAGCTGAGTCATTTCCTTTCATGATGCTAACACCACAAGATGCACTACCCTAAATTCAGCTCCCACGGAAATCCAGCTCATCTTTGGTTAGTACACCAAAAAATTTTCTGTTTCTGCCACTCATTTGGGGTCTGCAGAGATATGGACAGAAGAGTAATTGATTCCACATGTACTGGGCTTTCCACTCTAACAAGCTATTTGACCCCAGTCTCCACATATCTACCACTACACCAGATTCTCTTGTGCCAGGTACATAAAAGGCTGAGGAAAACAGGGGAATCCCAGTTACTATGGTCAGCTCCAAATATTCCACCTTGGTGTGAGGAATGGCTTGGGGAAGGATGAAGGCAGGAAGAAAAGAGACAAATTTTTAGTATATTCTCATTTTTTTCCCATTCAGAAAAAACAGCTTAAATTCTCTTAAAATTCATTTCTCCTTATACTTAGGAAAAACATTTTCAGCCTGATCAATATGAAGAAACCCCATCTCTACTAAAAATACAAAATTAGAGGAGAGTAGGTTCCAAGATGGCCAAATAGGAACAGCTCCAGTCTAGAGCACCCAGCGTGAGCAACCCAGAAGACGGGTGATTCCTGCATTCCCAACTGAGGTACCGGGTTCATCTCACTGGGGCCTGTCAGACAATGGGTGCAGCCCACGGAGCATGAGCCAAAGCAGGGCGGGGCATCACCTCACCCAGGAAGCACAAGGGGTCAGGGAATTCCCTTTCCTAGCCAAGGGAAGCTGTGATAGATGGTACCTGGAAAATTGGGATACTCCCACCCTAATACTGCGCTTTTCCAATGGTCTTAGCAAATGGCACACCAGGAGATTATATCCTGCGTCTGGCTGGGAGGGTCCCACGCCCACGAAGCCTTGTTCACTGCTAGCACAGCAGTCTGAGATCAAACTGCAAGGCAGCAGCGAGGCTAGGGGAGGGGCGTCTGCCATTGCTGAGGCTTGAGTAGGTAAACAAAGCGGCTGGGAAGCTTGAACTGGGCAGAGCCCACCACAGCTCAAGGAGGCCTGCCTGCCTCTGTAGACTCCACCTCTGGGGGCAGGGCATAGTTGAACAAAAGGCAGCAGAAACTTCTGCAGACTTAAACGTCCCTGTCTGACAGCTTTGAAGAGAGTAGTGGTTGTCCCAGCACTGAGTTTGAGATCTGAGAATGGACAGACTGCCCCCTCAAGTGGGTCCCTGACCCCCAAGTAGCCTAACTGAGAGGCACCTCCCAATTGGTGGCTGTCTGACACTTCATACGGCTGGGTGCCCCTCTGAGACGAAGCTTCCAGAGGAAGGATCAGGGAGCAACATTTGCCATTCTACAGTATTTGCTGTTCTGCAGCCTCCGCTGGTGATACCCAGGCAAACAGGGTTTGGAGTGGACCTCCAGCAAACTCCAACAGACCTGCAGCTGAGTGTCCTGACTGTTAGAAGGAAAAATAACAAACAGAAAGGACATCCACACCAAAACTCCATCTATACGTCACCATCATCAAAGACCAAAGGTAGATAAAACCACAAAGATGGGGAGAAACCAGAGCAGAAAAACTGAAAATTCTAAAAATAAGAGCACCTCTTCTCCTCCAAAGGAATGCAGCTCCTCGCCAGCAACGGAACAAAGCTGGACAGAGAATGACTTTGATGAGTTGAGAGAAGAAGGCTTCAGACAATCGGTAATAACAAACTTCTCTGAGCTAAAGGAGGGCATTCAAACCCATCGTAAAGAAGCTAAAAACCTTGAAAAAAGATTAGACAAATGGCTAACTAGAATAAACAGCATAGGGAAGACCTTAAACGACCTGATGGAGCTGAAAACCATGGACGAGAACTACGTGATGCATGCACAAGCTTCAGTAGCCGATTCAATCAAGTGGAAGAAAGGGTATCAGTGGTTGATGATCAAATGAATGAAATGAAGCGAGAAGAGAAGTTTAGAGAAAAAAGAGCAAAAGGAAATGAACAAAGCCTCCAAGAAATATAGGACTATGTGAAAAGACCAAATCTACGTCTGATTGGTGTACCTGAAAGTGATGGAGAGAATGGAACCAAGTTGGAAAACACTCTCCAGGATATTATCCAGGAGAACTTCCCCAACCTAGCAAGGCAGGCCAACATTCGAATTCAGGAAATACAGAGAATGCCACAATGATACTCCTTGAGAAGACCAACTCCAAGACACATAATTGTTAGATTCACCAAAGTTGAAATGAAGGAAAAAATGTTAAGAGCAGCCAGAGAGAAAGGTTGGGTTACCCACGAAGGGAAGCCCATAAGACTAACAGCGGATCTCTTCGCAGAAACTCTACAAGCCAGAAGAAAGTGGAGGCCAATATTCAACATTCTTAAAGAAAAGAGTTTTCAATCCAGAATTTCATATCCAGCCAAACTAAGTTTCATAAGTGAAGGAGAAATAAAATCCTTTACAGACAAGCAAATGCTGGGAGATTTCATCACCATGAGGCCTGCCTTACAAGAGCTCCTGAAGGAAGCACTAAACATGGAAAGGAATAACTGGTACCAGCCACTGCAAAAACATGCTAAATTGTAAAGACCATTGATGCTAGGAAGAAACTGCAGCAACTAACGAGCAAAATAACCAGCTAACATCATAATGACAGGATGAAATTCACACATAACAATATTAACCTTAAATGTAAATGGGCTAAATGCTCCAATTAAAAGATACAGACTGGCAAATTGGATAAAGAGTCAAGACCCATCAGCGTGCTGTATTCAGGAGACCCATCTCACATGCAGAGACACACACAGGCTCAAAATAAAGGGATGGAGGAAGATATACCAAGCAAATGGAAAACAAAACAAAACAAAAAAGCAGGGATTGCAATCCTAGTCTCTGATAAAACAGACTTTAAACCAACAAAGATCAAAAGAGACAAAGAAGGCCATTACATAGTGGTAAGGGTATCAATTCAACAAGAAGAGCTAACTATCCTAAATATATACGCACCCAATACAGCAGCACCCATATACATAAAGCAAGTCCTTAGAAACCTACAAAGAGACTTAGACTCCCACACAATAATAATGTGAGATTTTAACACTCCACTGTCAACATCAGACAGATCAATGAGACAGAAAGTTAACTAGGATATCCAGGAATTGAACTCAGCTCTGCACCAAGCAGACCTAATAAACATCTACAGAACTCTCCATTCCAAATCAACAGAATATACATTCTTCTCAGCACCACATCGCACTTGTTCCCAAATTGACCACGTAGTTGGAAGTAAAGCAAATGTAAAAGAACAGAAATTATCACAAACTATCTCTCAGATCACATTGCAATCAAACTAGAACTCAGGATTAAGAAACTCACTCAAAACCGCTCAACTACATGGAAACTGAACAACCTGCTCCTGAATGACTACTGGGTACATAACAAAATGAAGGCAGAAATAAAGATGTTCTCTGAAACCAATGAGAACAAAGACACAACATACCAGAATCTCTGGGACACATTTAAAGAAGTGTGTAGAGGGAAATTTATAGCACTAAATGCCCACAAGAGAAAGCAGGAAAGATCTAAAATTGACACTCTAACACACAATTAAAAGAACTAGAGAAGCAAGAGCAAACACATTCAAAAGCGAGCAGAAGGCAGAAATAACTAAGATCAAAGCAGAACTGAAGGAGATAGAGACACAAAAAACCCTTCAAAAAATCAATGAATCCAGTAGCTGGTTTTTTGAAAAGATCAACAAAATTGATAGACCGCTAGCTACACTAATAAAGAAGAAAAGAGAGAAGAATCAAATAGACACAATAAAAAATAATAAAGGGGATATTACCACTGATCCCACAGAAATACAAACTACCATCAGAGAATAATATAAACACCTCTATGCAAATAAACTAGAAAATCTAGAAGAAATGGATAAATTCCTTGACACATACACCCTCCCAAGACTAAACCACGAAGAAGTTGAATCCCTGAATAGACCAATAACAGGCTCTGAAATTAAGGCAATAATTAAGAGCCTACCAATCAAAAAAGTCCAGGACCAGATGGATTCATAGCCGAATTCCACCTGACGTACAAAGAGGAGCTGGTACCATTTCTTCTGAAACTATTCCAGTGAATAGAAAATGAGGGAATCCTCCCTAACTCATTTTATAAGGCCAGCATCATCCTGATACCAAAGCCTGGCAGAGATACAACAAAAAAAGAAGAATTTTAGAACAATCTCCCTGAGGAGCATCAATGCAAGAATCCTCAATAAAATACTGGCAAACTGAATCCAGCAGCACATCAAAAAGCTTATCCACCATGATCAAGTGGGCTTCATCCCTGGGATGCAAGGCTGGTTCAACATACGCAAATCAAAAAACATAATTCAGCATATAAACAGAACCAAAGACAAAAACCACATGATTATCTCAACAGATGAAGAAAAGGCCTTTGACAACATTCAACAGCCCTTCAGGCTAAAAACTCTCAATAAACTAGGTATTGATGGGACGTATCTCAAAATAATAAGAGCTATTTATGACCAACGCATAGCCAGTATCATACTGAATGGGCAAAAACTGGAAGCATTCCCTTTGAAAACTGGCAAAAGACAGGGATGCCCTCTCTCACCACTCCTATTCAACATAGTGTTGGAAGTTCTGGCCAGGGCAATCAGGCAGGAGAAAGAAATAAAGAGTATTCAATTAGGAAAAGAGGAAGTCAAATTGTCCCTGTTTGCAGATGACATGATTGTATATTTAGAAAACCCCATCGTCTCAGCCCCAAATCTCCTTAAGCTGAGAAGCAACTTCAGCAAAGTCTCAGGATACAAAATCAGTGTGCAAAAATCACAAGCATTCCTATGCACCAATAACAGACAAGCAGAGAGCCAAATTATGGGTGAATTCCCATTCACGATTGTTTCAAAGAGAATAAAATACTTAGGAATACAACTTACAAGGGATGTGAAGGACTTCTTCAAGGAGAAGTACAAACCACTGCTCAACGAAATAAAAAAGGACACATACAAATGGAAGAACATTTCATGCTCATGGATAGGAAGAATCAATGTTGTGAAAATGGCCATACTGCCCAAGGTAATTTACAGATTCAGTGCCATCCCCATCAAGCTACCAATGGCTTTCTTCACAGAACTGGAAAAAACTACCTTAAAGTTCATATGGAACCAAAAAAGAGCTCATGTTGCCAAGACAATCCTAAGCCAAAATAACAAAGCTGGAGTCATCATGCTACCTGACTTCAAACTATACTACAAGGCTACAGTAACCAAAACAGCATGGTCCTGGTACCAAAACGGAGATATAGACCAATGGAACAGAACAGAGCCCTCAAAAATAATAACACACATCTACAACTATCTGATCTTTGACAAATCTAACAAAAACAAGAAATGGGGAAAGGACTCCCTATTTAACACATGGTGCTGGGAAAACTGGCTAGTCATACATAGAAAGCTGAAACTGGATCTCTTCTTTACATCTTATACAAAAATTATTTCAAGATGGATTAAAGACTTAAATGTTAAACCTAAAACCATAAAAACCCTAGAAGAAAGCCTAAGCAATACCATTTAGGACATAGGCATGGGCAAGGACTTCATGACTAAAACACCAAAAGCAATAGCAACAAAAGCCAAAATTGACAAGTTGGATCTAATTAAAGAGCTTCTGCACAGCAAAAGAAACTACCATCAGAGTGAACAGGTAACCTACAGAATGGGAGAAAATGTTTACAATCTACCCATCTGACAAAGGGCTAATATCCAGAATCTACAAAGAAACAAATTTACAAGAAAAAAATCAAACAATCGCATCAAAAAGTGGGCAAAGGATATGAACAGGCACTTTTCAAAAGAAGACATTTATGCAGCCAACAGACACATGAAAAAAATGCTCATCATCACTGGCCATCAGAGAAATGCAAATCAAAACCACAATGAGATACCATCTCACACCAGTTAGAATGGCGATTGTTAAAAAGTTAGGAAACAACAGGTGCTAGAGAGGATGTGGAGAAATAGGAACACTTTTACACTGTTGGTGGGACTGTAAACTAGCTCAACCATTGTGGAAGACAGTGTGGCGATTCCTCAAGAATCTAGAACTAGAAATACCATTTGACCCAGCCATCCCATTCCTGGGTATATACCCAAAGGATCATAAATCATACTGCTATCAAGACACATGCACACGTAAGTTTACTGCAGCACTATTCACAATAGCAAAGACTTGGAACCAACCCAAATGTCCATCCATGACAGAATGGATTAAGAAAATGTGGCACATATACACCATGGAATACTATGCAGCCATAAAAGAGGATGAGTTCATGTCCTTTGTAGGGACATGGATGAAGCTGGAAACCATCATTCTCAGCAAACTGTCACAAGGACAGAAAACCAAACACTGCATGTTCTCACTCATAGGTGGAATTGAACAATGAGAACACTTGGACACAGGGTGGGGAACATCACACACCGGGGCCTGTCGTGGGATGGGGGTAAGGGGGAGGGATAGCATTAGGAGATATACCTAATGTAAATGATGAGTTAATGGGTGCAGCACACCAACATGGCACATGTATACATATGTAACAAAGCTGTACGTTGTACACAGGTACCCTAGAACTTAACGTGTAATAATAATAATTTAAAAAAGAAAAACATTTTGACTAAAAACCTATAGGAAAGATTATATAAATTAATTGCTGGATGAAACAGCCAAAACATGTGCATGAAATAGGTTGTAGTAGGGAAACATAATGGAAGAGCTCAATTGCAAAAAACGTATGACAGGCAGAAGCAATGCCACTGTTGCCAGGAGAACTGCCTGGAAAGGGTGCCAAGGCAAAAACTAAAAACAAACAAAACATATTCACAAACATACTCATAGTTTGGGATATAAACTCCGTGACTGTCGTTTTCCTTGATGAATAAATACATAAAAATAGTCATAGCACTTTGTAGGATAAATGAATAGATCTTAACACTGAACTAAATATTAATAATATAATGTCTTAGAGAAAACTGCTGCTCTCTAAATCAAAAGTTTTCAATACATTTAAGGTAAGCAATAGTTTATCTTAAAATCAAAATTATTTTTCTCAATTCTATTTGGTAAACTTATCAATATACTCAATTTAAAAAATGGTAACTTAAAAATAATATGACATGGTTGAAGTTTCTTATGTGATCCTTGGATACACAGTGCCCAAAATGTTAAGATAGCCATATGTTTATTATATTACATATTTCATAGAACACTGAAATATATAAGTGATTTCTAGACAAGGAAAGAATAAAATAATTTCTAAAATAGTGTACATATCTTGAATTTTTTCAGTAATTTTACTGTGTACAGAACTGTACAAAAAGTACTCAAAATTTTCTTACAAAGTACAAATCCGAGAGAGCACATTTCTTAGTCAAATTATTCAAATTTCAACTGATTTTTCAAAGCATACAATTGTTTTGCTTTAGCTTAATGATGCATTTCCAGTTCTACTTACAATAAGGAATTATTTTAAGTATTTATCATCTTGAAACTGTATTAAATTGCTATCCCCAAAATGCATAGTTCTGAATTAAGAATAATATTTACTCAGCATGGTACTTTACCTGATGCTAGATGTCATTTAAAATAAATTTATTTTATATATTATCAACCTTAGAGAATGGACCAAGTAGGGCACAAATTCATTTTTCTGAACCTGAAGCTTCAAGCAGAAGTGTCCAAGTAAATAGCAAAATTCCTTTGAAAGTTCCACCTCTGGGGACAAGGTGTTAATACTGTAACATATACAGCTCTATGATATAGTCAGTCCAAGAGAGGCAAACTGAGTCTGAGGAGTCCTGAACATGGAGCTACTGGACCTCCTGGAACTATAGATAACACATGACCTGAGGAACATTAAGAGTGAGGGAGAGAGAGAAACTGGAAGACATGGCCTGGATTCTGCACACAGTCACACAGTTTGTATTATGGACTTGGGCTTTCTTTTGAGCCTTGCCTCCAAGATTTCCAACCCAACTAACTGAGGATATTTACCAGGAAAGCATAGCTGTGTTTAAAAATAAAAGTCAGGATGGGCATGGTGGTTCATGCCTGTAATCTCAGTACTTTGGGAGGCTGAAGCTGGAGGATGGCTTGAACCCAGGAGTTAGAGACAAACCGGGACAACATGGCAAGATCTCGTCTCCATTTTAAAAAACAACAAAACAAACAAACAAAACCCAACCAGTCAACCAAATGACAGCAACAAAAGGCCAATTTAAAATAGAATTCACTTTATAAAAATCACCCTAACCAAATTTGATAAAAACTGAGGTTCCCATCTATTCCAAAATAAAATAATACCTGCACACACCAGAACAGCAAAAACACCATCAAAGGAAATTTCTGCATACACAGTTCCTACTGCTGAGAATATCCTTTTTCAACAAACAGACAAAAACTGAAAATTAGCGACAGGGCAGAAGTGAGAACCTGGGGAGAGCAGTCAGAGAATAGTAACAAAGCCCTGCCAAGGGAAGTAAAGCCATTACATCATTATGAAAGAGATTTAAAGACATGACAGATCAAATAATTATTCATATCAGGAAGCTATATCCACACAATTACGCTTGAACAACCTATGATGAGAACGCCATATGGCACACCTTCTGGATAAACAGTAAGAGACAAGTGTGTCTTAAACACAATTCTTCCTGATGAGCATTCTAACACTAAGGACTTGTGTGTGCTAAAGTCTGGTGTGTGCCAAGGATTTACGTACTTGGCAAGTAGGAATAGGCAATGCCTAAATTCCCAAAGTAGCCTTCACAACCAGTTACTTACAAGCATTGGTTGACTCAAGGGCCTATTTCTCCACCTGCTCCCAAACTGGAGGTCCTCAGTACTTTCCATTTTTTTCCCCCGCAACCAGAGATATGCATCAGGTCTCCTTGGCTACTATACGATGGTGAAAAATATTTACTTAAGTTAAATCATACTGACCACAAGGAATCTAAAACCAGGATTCAAAGTGGCAAGGCCTGTGGTCTGTGTGTCTAAACATCTGGAAGGCAGGTTGCTGCTGGTGTTCAGACTGTCCTCTGAGGTTAGTTCAATCAGAGCCTTGCTTGCCCCCATCATTTCCTTGCTGTGTGTCTTTGGGGAAGTTACCTAACCCCTTTAAGGCTAATTTGCAGAATGCAAGAAACTACATGCATGCTTAGTAATGAGGTAAAATGTTTAGTAGCATGTGAAAAATGGTGGCTATTTTTATGGGAACCACAGGCATGTAAATGAGAGTGCTCCTGAATTGATTTACTGAAACACTGAGGTAACACATTTGTAAATTAGTTACATTTAACCATTCCACATGTATATATACTTTAAAACATCACATTATACATAAGAAATACATACAATTTTATCTGCCAATTAAACAATAAATAAATGAAAGAAAAAAGGGGGAAAAATTCCCTGAATATACTACTACATTCCCAGATAAGCAACTCAAATCGGCAAGTTGGCAATTCTCCAATTATTGTATACATCTAGTGCAATGGTAATCAACATTCCAATGGGATGGTTTTTTGAAACAGAATAATTTTAAAATTAATATGGATAAGTAACAGGCAAGAAGACCCAGGAAAGTTTTGAAGGAAAAAACTGCATTATATAATATTTTAAAGAAATATTCTAAATCTACAATAATTAAAAAGGTATGATAATGGATCAAGAGCAAACATGATAATGGATCAAGAACAAATAGATCAAGAACAGATCAATAAGACAGAAGAGAAAGTCTCCAAAGAGACACAAGTTCATATGAATTTAATGTTTAAAGAAGGTTATTCAAATCAGTGAAACAATACAAATTGAGGATACTTTTTAATTATAAATCTGTACCTCATAACTAAATTAATACATCTGGATTTTAAGGTTTTATCATTAAAAATAAAACCTCAAGAAGAGTAGCTAAGATGTTTGGGGATTGATGAGGGAATTTCTTTGCATAGAATCCAAACAACAAAAAGTAGTTTTCAAAAAGGTAATGCAGCTAAACCTATCGAAAATCAGAAACTAAATTCAAGGAGAAATGAGAAAAAAGGAAAACATATTTGTAGCACGTGGCAAGAGGTCAATCTTCTTTTTTTTATTTTCTTTTTTTTTGAGGTGGAGTCTTGCACTGTCGCCTGGGCTGGAGTGCAAGTGGCATGATCTTGGCTCACTGCAACCTCTGCCTCTAGGGTTCAAGCAATTCTCCTGCCTTAGTCTCCCACGTAGCTGGGATTGCAGGCAGCCACCACCATGCCCAGCTAACTTTTATATTTTTAGTAGAGACAGGGTTTCACCATGTTGGCCAGGCTGGTCTCAAACTCCTGATCTTGTGATTTGCCTGCCTCGGCAAACACTTCCCAAAGTGTTGGAATTAGAGGCGTGAGCCACCGCACCCTGCCCAAGGTCAATCATCTTAACTAAAATTACCTAAGGATCAATTTAAAAATGAACAATAGGAAAATGGGCAAAGCACACAAATATGCGATCTTCAGAAATACAAACAAACAGTAATCATGAACATGTCAAAACTCACAAGTCACTAAAAAATGAAATAAACTTGATAACATCTTTTGCTTATTAAGCTGTTTTAAGGCTTTTAACATTTTAAATAATTAAAAATAAATAGAAAACCTTTAAAGGTTTTTGTCATGTTGATGTTGTTATTACAAACAATGTTGGAATAGGCATTCTTGAATAGAAATCTTTGTTTGTATATCTTATCATTTCTTTAGGATGATTTACTATGTATCACTCAGGGTTCAGCAGAAAAACAGAAAGTACAGCCATTATTTTAACACAGAGAATTTAATATAGGGAACTGGTTAAACAGATGTCTAAGTCTGTAAATGCTAAAAGGGAGCTCTGAGGTTAGCAGAGATATTAAATGTATGAAACTAGCTCCCTAGAATTGGGGAACAAAGGCAAGAGATTGGATTATTAGAAACTAGACACTCAAGAGGTCCCTTGCTGAGAGCTGAGATGGTTTGTTCACAAGGAGAAAAGTGGAATGTTCATTAAAAAGACATTCTGAAAAGGAAAAGGAAATGCCTGGCATTCCTTCTCCATCTCCCCTTCAACTTAAAACAAACAGCTCTATGTGCTTCAGAAAAATAATCCAAATAGATACATAAAAAGTATGAGAATTTTGCCACCATAAATACTAAGGCCCACCAAAATTCTGCAGTGCTTTGGAAAGTAGGTTAAAAAGTACATATGATATAAAATATGAGCTTTGTAGTGGCCATCATTATCCTGAGTAAAAGAAAAACAAAATACTCTAGGAATTAAGACAAAAAATAGAAAATCAAATTATACTTAAAAAACTTCCATTGTAAAAATCAATTGAAGTCAATTTGACATTTAAGTGATGGGTTGGTTGGTTGGTTGGTTGGTTGGTTGACTGAAAGCAACAATTTTATTTATGTTTCAGGATGTATGATTGTGTGGCCTGACAATCTCAGAAAGTAAAAGCAAAGAAATTGAAAGACACGGAAAGAACTAGGCCAGGACCAGCACTGGCCTTAATAGCCAGTTCACTGAGATGGTGAGGTTCCAAATCTTTAGAAGCCCTAATATATTTTACATAGTTTGACAGCATAAAGCAGGAAGAACTGACTGAAAAATATGTGTTAGCAGACTTGCTGACTACTTTCACCAAATAATAATTAACTGTCAAGTGGCAAAATAAAGGAGCAAAGCCAATAGCTTTACTATCTATGCAGCACCAAATAACTCAAAACCAGATGGGTATACACGTACAGAACAGCTGAAAGCTAAATTCGCTATTTTCCGTGAAACTCCGACAGCCCCACAAATGGCATTTAGCTCCATGGTAAACCATCCTCTAGGTCAGCAGGAAGCTCATTATGGGCTGACAGTCCAGGAGACAAGTACTTTTCAGGGAGCTACCATAGTAATTTCCTGTGTGAAAAGCTCACTGCTGTTCTTGCATTCCTCAGGGTGCATTTCTTCTCATCTCAGAGGATGTTTCTCTTCCACAGGAAGAGGAAGGAACCAGTTGCTACTGGATGTGTGGGCTGAGAGCTGTTGGGCATTTTCAGCGTGCCTCGGTCTCAGCTGTGGGAACTGGGGATGCAGCTTAGATTTCCAGGCCTGGGACAGTCGATATTACTGCAGTAGTCTCGGGCGTCACAGTTTAGAAATACACTATCTCAGGAAGTTGGAAGGCAGAAATAATACCTGGAACACCTCCAGTTCCCAGAAACGTGCTAATTTTCTAAAGGAAATTCTAAAAAGTATTTACTGGGCTCCTAAATAGCATGATTTATAAATCCTTTTGTAAAATTTCCTTTTTTTTTTTTCCTGTCTTCACATTTTGTATGGCAAAGTTCAAGTCCTAAATCACGTTTGTCAATAGAAATAAGGACAAGTTTCACTGCATGAAGTATTCTTTAACTAGGACTATTTTTAAAAACTTAAAGAGTATCAAATTTTTGGTAAATTCATTAATATGTTTTCTTTCCCTGTGACTTTGAAACTTAAAGAGAAAGAAGGTCAAATTAGTATATTTGTCAGTATATCTTCATTAAAAAATTGGGACTTAGTGATTATTACTATTTTTATTAAAAAGCATATTTTATTTGAAGGGTGAAAGAAGCCTCTGGTTTTCATTGTCAATCTTTTATTACAGGGATACTGTTAGTAAACTTTGCAGCTATCCAGATTATCTATCTTGAAAAAAAAAAAAAAAAAAAGCCATGTTGCTTTAACAAACTAAAACACTTTAGCATTTTAGTAGTTTTATTTATTTTTTTACAATCCCAAAGCAATTTTTTTTTTTAAAGGTCAGCCATCACATTCACAACTGTTAGCAGTTTTTATAACATATGGGTCATGATGTACTCAAAAGCAAGGATCCAACTGATTTGCAAATAGTCTCTTTCCAGTCTCTAATATTTTCTCTCCTATCTCTATTTTAAAGATTGTATCTGAAAAAATGTAAATGTGTTTTCTATTTCTAAATGGCAAGAGATCTTTGAAAATGTTGTGTTTTTCCTCATTTACTTGTTAGTTATCATATATATTCTGTTTTTTAAATGTCTTTGACAATTTAATTACCTCACTTAATTTCAAAGGGGAATGTTTTTCAATTGTTTCTCAAACCTTATAAAAATTCCTCTTTTACTCCAATTAAGCATCTTAGGGTATAACATTTAACTTTTTGTGTTACCGGATAAAAAATTACTGTATCCACTTGACATATTTACTATCATTTGCAGTTAAGATAAAAAGTCTCTTAACTCTTAAAAGGAAGATATATTGAGGGAGGTACCAGAGACCTGGATCCTATAAATGCCTAAGTTCATTTCCTTTCATACCCTTAGAGCAGGGACAGGAGAAACATACCGCAGAGCCACTACACCAGCACTTAAAGATACCATACAAATGTCTGTTTCCTAATGCTTAGGAAGCAGCCACAAAGTTATAGATAAATACACCTAGTTTCAGAAGTCATATGCACTAAACTGCCAAATCCAATGCCACCATACAAACTGTTGCAAAGTTTAAAAACTTTACATTGCATATGACCATTTTACACTTTCAAAGTTGTAAGTTTTAGTTTTAAGACACTGAAGTTCACATACAGTGTGTTCTTTTAGTCTTTCCAAATCTTTGCTTATATAAGCAGTTAGGAACTGAAATAACTCTGAACTAGTTACGCAATGTTGTCTAGTAACCAGGATGAACTGTTGCCACAACATTCATGGAAATCTTCTCTCTGTATCTGCAAGTTTATTCTTTGTGTGTCCATATATTTTGTCAGCACATTAATATTTTTCAGGTAGTATATACCATATGACAATCTCCATGTAAGTGTATAACCTTTTTCTTCCTAAAAATAGGCTGATGCAAAAAAACTTTCTGAAAGAGAATCCAATGTACTTTGCTAAAAAATAAAAATCCAAATGACATCTAGGAAGGAGTGTGCTTCCTAAAGTCATGGAAATAGCAGAGTATCTCTTGCACTGATTCAGCTGATCACTTTTCTGATCCTAGAACAGAATACAGGAAAACCATGATTCTTTTTCTCTCATCAGCCCCTCTGCCAAAATGATGCAGAGCCAGGAGATAGTCTCAGCTATCCTGAGATTACTCAAGGCTACGTCTTACTGTCCCTGGGGAAAGGAGATAGGGAATCCCACAGCTGACATTCACTCTGTCAGGAAATCCTCTTGGCTCTGCCTTCAAAATACACCCAGAATCCGATTGCTTATCACCACCTCTTCTGCTACCTTCCTGGGTCAAGCCAGTATTGCCTCCCGTCTGAGTATTTCACTAGCTTCCTAATGAGTCTCCTTGTCTACCCCCATCAACATCCCCAACCTGTTTTCTTACAGCAGGCAGAGTGAACCTGTTAAGACACAAGTCATATCATGTCCCTCCCTCTGCAGGAAACCCCCCAGTGGCTCCTATGTCACCTGCAATCTGGCCTTCTATCACTGCTCCCACTCTCCTGGAGAGCCCTTCCCAGATAGCCATACGACTTGCTCCCTTCACTCCTTCAGCTCTTTACTCACATGCCACCTGTCACGTGACTCTTGTCCTAGCCATACTAGCTAAAATTGCAGCCCTCTCCTATCTTTTCCTCTCTGACTTCAGTGCCTTTTTCACCTTTGTGTTCCCTATACTATATACAGTTTATTTTTTAGATCTGTGAATTGCATTTCTCTGACTGGAATATAGAATGTAGGCTTCTCTGGAGCAGGTATTTTTCTTTCCTTCACATTCTCTAAAGCCAAGAATAGTGAGTTAATACATACTTATTCACAGACCGATGTGTGTGAGTAGCATCCTTCCTGGATCCCACCACATCTGCTGTCAATTGATTTAGGCAACTTAAAGACTCTAAACTAGACTGATGCATTTTTATTACCATGGTTCATATATGTTTGATTTCTTCTGAAGCAACTACTTATACCTTGCTTTCGCTCCAGGCATGCTGGCTCATGCCTATAATCTCAGCACTTTGGGAGGCCGAGGTGGGCGAATCACTTGAGATCAGGAGTTCGAGACCAGCTTGGCCAACATGGTGAAACCCTGTCTCTACTAAAAAATACAAAAATTAGCTGGGCGTGATGGCAGGTGCCTGTAATCCCAACTGCTCAGGAAGCTGAGGCAGAAGAATCACTTGAACCCGAGAGGCGGAGGTTGCAGTGAGCCGAGATAGCACCACTGCACTTCAGCCTGGGTGACAGAGTGAGAGACCTTGTCTCAAAAAAGAAAAAAAAAGAAAAAAGAAAAAAGAAAAAAGAACTGGTCAAAGGTTTTCTTCTAGAGAAGTCCTCTAGCTTACTCCAGCCCATTAATGATTTCTTCTGAATACCGCCCAATAACAATCTTTCATCGACATTTATGTATACTTGACGTCTAATGTTCTGAAACCAACATTGATTTCTTCTTACTCAGTTAGTTCTGTCCAGCTAGATTGTTTGTTTCTTGAGGTCAGGCAGCCAGCTTGGTATCTCCCTCAGCATCTCATGTAATGCCTTCATGCAGGGCATCTTTAACTATTTTGACTGATAGAACATCAAAAGACTGTAGACCTTGGATTTTTTTCTATAACATAACTGCATGTTTATCGTAAATTAATTTGACTTGAAAGAAATAATATCCCTAATTCTAAAGAAATGCATACACATATTCTGCATTATGTTCATATTAAGCACAGTTGCCAGGATGAAGATGAGAACACCGTGTCAACTCTGAGAAGAGTCCAGTATTTTGGCAAACAAAGGAACAACAGCAAGATTATCAACTTCATTTTGTTCATTTGTAAGACAATAAAATTAATACATCAGAATTTAAGAATTTTCCTAAAGATAAAAAAAGTAATA
Organism: Papio anubis; assembly: GCF_008728515.1. Classification (NCBI taxonomy): domain Eukaryota; kingdom Metazoa; phylum Chordata; class Mammalia; order Primates; family Cercopithecidae; genus Papio; species Papio anubis. The sequence goes on from NC_044984.1 coordinate 83,851,258, forward strand.
ATCCTAGAGTCTTTTAAGATAAATTTTATTTACAGTTGGTTTAAAACTCTTTTTTTTTTTTTTTTTTTTTTTTTTGAGATGGAGTCTCACTCTGTTGCCCAGGCTGGAGTGCAGTGGCACAATCTCGGCTCACTGCAACCTCCACCTCCCGGGTTCAAGCAGTTCTCCTGCCTCAGCCTCTCAAGTAGGTGGAATTATAGGCACACACCACCAGGCCCAGTTAATTTTTGTATTTTTAGTAGAGACAGTGTTTTGTCACGTTGGCCAGGCTAGTCCGGAACCCCGGACCTCAGGTGATGCACCTGCCTTGGCCTTCCAAACGGCTAGGATTACAGGTGTAAGGCACTGTGCCCAGCCAGTTTAAAACTCTTTATATTAGGATACAGGAAACAAATTCTTATCTTGCTTGTCTTTTTAGAAGAGAGGAGTGGGACATCCCATGTAACCACACCACACGTCAATGCTAATGATAAATGCCCTAGCATAATTTTGATAGAATCCTGGTCTAGTTCTAACTACGAAATGAAAACATTAAAAGACTCAAATGGAATCTTGAACTAAATAATCTTTAGAAAATTAGTACATAATTGACAATATAATCAGAATAAAGAGTCAGGAATTTGAGAACAACAATTTAAAACTATGTTTATATGGCCACCAGTATATTCCTTTACAGAAACTTTTTTTTTTTTAACAATAAAGCTTTAAAAATAGAGATTAGTAACAGCTTATTTTGATCCACAAATATTGTGTCAAATTTCCTGCTTGACATTAGAGACACAAGTGCAAGCCACAAAGATACCACCTGTTAAAGACTGTATGCCACAATTTCTTCTCTGTAGTGAGAAGACATCAGAGCACAGACATTGGTACACTTGGGTCTACAAATCTTCCTGAATATAATATTAAATCAAGTGAAAGTAGAAATAGAGGCCATTTCTTACACCATAACAAACTTCTTTTATGCTACTAAGAAATTTGACAAATTAAGGTTTAAAGAGACATCTTTTTCATGTCCTATCTTGATGAAATGAATATTTAAGGAAATGTCCAGTCTACAAAAACCAAACAAATCAACCCTCAAAAGAAACAGTAACTACAATAACAAAAATTACCTTTAAACACTACTTTTTTTGGCTTCCAGTATTTCTCCAGGTTTTTAAATTACAATCACATGCAAAGTACACACCCAAAATATTGAATGCAATTGTGCTTCATGCCAAAGCAGAAAAAAATCCTCTTTACAATTATGTCTGATTTGTTGTGCAGAAGCAAAAGAGAAACCGTCAATGTAGGGAGGAGACTATAATTAAGGCTTATTTACCACTATATTAATGGAAAGATGAATAGTTGAAAAAGTAATTTTATTTTAGTTTTCTAACCAATTATCTATCATTGAACTAAAAGAAAGAGATACATATTGAAAATTTAAAGAAAAGCCCTTTGGAGATACTCTTTTAAAAGTCTAACTGCTTTATGAGCATCTATGTCTTCAGAAGGCACTATTAAAATAAAGTCCTTATACCTTGCTTGGCAGCATGCAGGTATCTTCCAGATTATAATCTATCTAGATGGAAGTTTATTAGCATAATCTCAAACCAATTTACAGCAAACAAGACTTTGTTTTCTTGTGTTTTATTTTTGTTTGTTTGCTGGATTTTCATATACTATCAAGTATACAATTCAAAGTAACAGTGGAGTCTTCCTTTTAATGCTTATATATTGGGTGAAACCATGTGAAGTCATTGATATTAGACTGTTTTTGCCTACAAAATGACAATTTCATATAATTCAACCTAATATTATCCTTTGTGGATAATAATTTTACTCTTCCATTTTATTATTCTGTTTTGTAGCACAGCTATTAAATGTCATGTTTGTTATACAGAATTGTCTTCTCAACATTCCACATACCCCATATATTCCTTGAGTTATGGTCCTGTAGTATAAATGTATACTATAATAGATACATACAATCTACAATAGATATGTACAATCTATACTACTAGGGACATCATGTTGTCCCTTGCTAAGAGGCAGTTATGCCCACCTCAATAGCACCGTCTGTCAAAACTGTCTGGATTCCTCACGTAATGAGGCTTTGCAAAACTTGAAGAGTACTGGCAGGGACAGTGAGTCTCAAAAGGTGGATCAAATATTTTTAATGATCTATGATATTTTCTAGGCCAGGAATGTGGAATTTTAGTCTACTGACTACCTCACAAAGAGGCAGCACATCTCATAAACCTCCTATCTTTTTGCTCCTTCTTGCTACAGAGGGAAAAAACTAACTCATAAGATTTTGTAAATTTCTACAACATGCATTTGGAGTAATTCATTGAACATAAATGTATTGAAGACCTACTATAAGCCAAGTACTGTGGCAAGTTGTACACATCCCATTAATTTTTAATTTCTTAAATCATTAATGTAGCAATGCTGCTAGAGTTATAAACATGAATACTGTAAGCAACAAGACCACAGACTGGTTTGAAGTCCTAGTGGTCACCAGTGATTCTTGGAATTCCCTTTAACAATCAGCCCATTAGTTACCCTCACTTGGTTTTTGTCACTGAAGCTCCTAGTGAGAGATCTAGGAGTCTTCTCTGCTGTGGGATTAACAATGAAAGGACCCTTGAATAATTAGAATGCTTTCTGGTACAAGATAGACTCAAAATGGACTAGTCTTCAGTAGAATTCCTCTATAATAAATACTATTCTTGAGATCTGTTAGAGAATTTGTAATATCATAATGTCAGGGTTTTATTTTGGCTACAAATTAAAAATGTACCCCAAATATTTAACTAAACTGACATCATAGCAGCAGTGTCATCAAAGACCACACCATTCTTCCCATTTGTTCTTACAATTAGTTTTGCACTGACTGGCAGGATCAGCTGTGGCATTGGAAAGAGTAAGCAGAATCCTAAATGGAAAGGCTAAAATTCTTAATCTTTGAAGATTTTGAAAACACTGAATAATAAATTTTATATATGTAATTTCTATAAACAAAATTGTAAGTAGTAGAAATACTTAATTTATGGATAATCCATTAAAAGAGATTAACAAAGGGCAGTGCTGTTTTTCTTACAGCTTCTAATGAGAAGACTAGAAGTAAGTTTAGCACCTCCGAAGGACAAATAACACAACAGGGAATCAGCTCTGCAACAGCATGTGAAATGTCACCTGGGTGGCATCTTAATACATGAGACAGTGGGTATGGATTAGACTGAGCTTGGGGACCTCAAAGTAAAAGCTTTCCTGGAAGTTGGTGCTGCTCCCCCTTGTGGTAAACTATTTAGATGCATTGTAAATATGATTACAAAGTTCTTCCTATACTAAAATGTTAGGCTACATAGCCCACGTTTTATCTCCTCCCCCCACATTTTTGAAGGAAAATGGATTATGCCAAATGATTAAATGCCACTTAAGTGTCAAAAAAAACCCAACTTACTGTGGTAGAATCAAAAGAAAGTATATCCACAACAGGGGGAGTAGAGATCTGCAAATCGATTACCTCAAGCTTTGGATTAATCTGTGTATATACATAAAAAAAAAATTATGAGATTTTCATACCATAAGAAACCAAATGCTATTTGTAAAAACCTAGAGGGCATTTTCTAATATATTCTAAAATTAAAATATATTGGTATATTTATTACTATGGATGACAAAATTTTAAGCAAAATGTTAGCCTACCAATTCTATCGACGTATAAGAAAAGATCATTTTGACAAGGTTGAATTTACTCCATAAATAAAAGCTTTTCACTTTAGAAAATCAATGTAATTTACCTAAAAGGGAATATTAAAAATAAAACAAAATGACCCACCTCAAAAGATGAAGAAAAAAATCCTAGCCAGTTCAGTAAGAAAAGGAAATAAAAGGTATTAAGATAACAATTAGAGAGAAATAATATTCTCATTTATATATAATGTTATCTAGAATCTATTGCTAAATCATTAGAATATTCAGAATTTAATAAGATTGTTAGTCCCAAAATCAATATATGAAATCAACTGCATTTCTGCATTCTAGTACACAGTTAGAAAATGCAGAATTTTAAAGGACGGCATTTACAATACCATAAAAGTTTAAAAATACATCAGAATAAAGACACAAAAATGTGTAAGATCTTATGGAAAAGAATAAAACTTATGTTAACATTAAAGAAACCTGTATCATAAAGAGCTCAAAAGCAGAGTGCTGTATGTATGGAAAACAAATATATTCAGAACATTAGTAATGAGAAAAGTAGAAATTAAAGCAAAATACCACTTAATACCTATTAGACTGCAAACACAAGAAAGCTCAATGATGCCCACAGTGTTTGTAGCAGCATTGTTTGTAATGGCCAAAAAAACTATTGGAAGTACCCTAACTGTCTATCAACAGTAAAACAGGTTGTGAGAATGACTACAGTGACAGATTCACTGGAGTGCAATACAGCAATGAAAACAATTTATGAATGCATGAAATCTGAATTCATATGTATGAATCTCAGGACTTCAATGTTAAATTAAAAAATCAGTTACAGAAAAAATATATTCAGTATAATTTCATTTATATAAAGTTCAAACTCATTCAAAATTAAACAATAATTATAGATTCAAATATATAAAGTTACAAAGAAAAGCAACGGAATGAATACCTAGAGTAGTGACTTTGAGGGAGGCTATTTCAGAATTTGAAAAGACAAAAAAATTGAAAATAAAATTGAAACATTATGAATACAAAGAAGTAAACAAAGAGCAACAAAGATAGCAGAGCTTTATATCAAATGAATGCTTCAATATAAAGCATTATATTGTACATGGTACAATATAAAGTACCAATAAGTGTACTAAAGAACCTTAAGGAAGAAACTATCGACTGAGTGCTTCTCAGGGTGCCCAATCTTTTGCTTTCCCTGGCCCACAATGGAAGAAGAATTGTCTTGGGCCACACATAAAATACACTAACATTAATGATAGCTGATGAGCTAAAAAAAAAAAAAAAAAAAAAATGCAAAAATATCTCATAATCTTTTAAGACAGGTTATGAATTTGTGTTGGGCTGGATTCAAAGCCAGCATGTGACCTGTGGGCTGGACAAGCTTGGCTTAGATAGTGAGAAAGGCTTCCTATGGAGGAAACATGGCATATGATGGCTCCTTAATAAAAGATCTAGAAAACAAAAATGGAGAGGGAGATGAGTAAAAGAGCATTCTTCATGGCATAGTGGAAGAACGCTGACATACTTTCACACAGGGGTAGAAAGAAGAAGGTTGTCAAGGTTCAAATTGTGAAGGGTGAAAGAATTTGGGAAGGCACAGAAAGTTGGAAGCTAAAATGTGCTGAATTGAAAGAGTAATCTGACAGACACATAAAGTATCATGAATAAATTAGGGATGGCAGTGAGGACACTATAGTGTTAATCCAGGTCTGTAGTGATGAAGTCTTGGCCAGTGATAAGAGGAGTGGAATAATTTTTAAAGCACTTACCATGGGTATGGCTGTAGTTTTAGAAATAGTAAAAGCATTTTATAACTATCCAGCCAATGTGTTGAAGGGGAGGTATAACTGCTGTGCTATAGTAAAGAAGGAATAAAGCTGTGCATGGTGAGGATGCAGGACGATCAGCTCATCTAGCCAAAACCGTTGTCTCTTCCTGGCTGTCCCACAAAGCAGAAAACAAACACAGCCTCCTGCCATTAACTCTAAGTCCAGAGTTGAGGCAAAGAACAGAAATGTGAGAGTGACTTGTTTTCCTTTTAATCTTAAGACTCGCTGTCCAGAGACTGCTTGCATACGTTTTATTCTTTTTTATCTACTGCCACCTAGTGTAGATAGAAAATTATTTACCTGCGAAAATACAATCTAGTTGCACCATCTGAAATTGAAACTGCTCAAGAAATCTAAATCACATAGAGTCAGCACCTGTCATAAAAAAACAAAATCCTTGACCTACAAGTTCTGATGTAATTAACAGTATTTAACTGCGTAAGTTGCTGTCACACAAGTTAAATAGAGCCGGAAGTTCTTACTAAGTAACATTTATAGTCCTTGCCATAAAAAAAATATGCTGAGGGGGTGATACAGTTAAATTCTTTGCTAGCTAACTTCCAGGAATACTAACAGTATCTTGTAGCTCCTGATATTTATTAAAGGGAAGAATATGTTAATAATTAGAGTTGCCTTGAAATGAAGTGGGCTGCCTGTGAAAGGCCAAGTTCTCCATGGCTGAACAAGGGTATATAACTGGGACTAATGAATGACGTAAGGGTTAGCCTGTATGACCTCAAAGGTACCACCCCACATCCCCCTCTGAGATTCTCTGTGTCCATGATACTGAGGAGTCCATGAACATAAAACCTCTACTAATAAATTCCATAGGCCTTCACCAGACTACAAGCTTCTGAAGGGCAAGGAGTATGCCCATCTTGTTCACTGCTGCATACTCTAAAGCTAGTACAACATCCAGCACACGGGTACTTTAATATCTGGTAACAGGATAAAATGTAATTTTGTTTATATTGAAGCATTACATCAAAGTGGTTAAAAACACAGAATGGAACCAGAGTGCCTGGGTTGAATGAAATTCTAGTGCTGCCACTTACTAACTTTAAGATTTAACTAACATACACCTAAATTTCTCATGGGATAATAGTGGTACTTATTTCACTGAGATTTTAGGAATATTAACTTAATTTGTATAAAACACTTAGAACAGTCTTATATAACTGTCAGACTTTATCATCATGTAATGAACATTTACTGAGGCCTGAAACAGTATAAACATATACCACAGTTAGAAGTAGAATACAAAATGGATAGACAAGTGGTCATTTTAAAAAATCATAAATGGTGGTGTTTTCAACCTTACTAGAAGATTGAGATAAAAGCCCAATCTCAGACTTAAAGACTTAAATTGATCACTTGTACTTTTCAACAATGAATCATGGTCAGACTATCACAAAATATTATTATATAAATATTTGGTTAAGGTAAAGGACATTTTCCTTCCTGCTAAATATCATAACAGAATTTCATATGCAATTTATATGTTAAGGTAATCTCAAATGGCCATAAAAAACTGAAAGTCATCAGAACATTATTTTATTAAAAAATCTTTTTAACTAATTATAATCCCTGCTTACAATATTCTGCAATTCTCCTAGAATAACTATTTTGATGCTTTACTGTCATTAAGAGCTGTGGCCATCCCTTAGAATGGTTCTACTCTCTTCTCATCAAAATATGTAAGAAAGAAGGGGACTGCTCAGGAGAAAAATATCACATGCACACACTGAAGGAACGTCTGGTTTTGTCTAGGGGCAGGACAATGCAATGCAACTCAAGACAGTCTGAAGAAGATAGAGTCAGCATGAACTAGTGATGTGCTATAGCACAATGTGGGTAGGGTCAAGATACCTTGTGTAAAAATGGGGCTTCTTTCCCACCAAAAAAAACAAAAGAGAGAGAAAGGTGCTGTTGTCATGTTTTTAATTAAGATGGAGTGCCCAGGCCAGGAGTACTAGGAAGGACCTGTAGTTAGATAACTAGGAAGAACTCGGGAGGGGCCTATTTCACATAGAGAGAATTTGATATTTCATGCCTTCTTTCATGTAGCCTCCTTCTCTCATTTATCTAAAAAGTAATCTGGCGATCACCCCCTCTATCCATGTAGGAATTAGTAATTTATATATTTAGTCAGCTGGTACCCAAGATCTAACACTCTGCAGGATTCCCCACCTTCAAACAAGTGAAGCGCTTAAAGCTAGCAAAGGGGTGGCTTTTGCAAAAGGCCAAACTGTTTTACTCAGCAGATTGAGATTATGCAATTCAGATGAGTCTCAAAGAAAACATAATACAAATCATAGAAATGTTATCTTGTTTCAAACCCAGAAATAAAACACTCATGGTCACTGCAGAGAAAGAAAAATTCATCAGTTCACTTAGATACCATTTATTCTACATATTTTAATAAGATCTATTTATTTTCCTTAAATCCTAATACTGACTTCAAAAAAAGATTTCCTAGTTTTAAATATTTTCCAAGTAACTGTATGTAAATTTGCCTAAAGCTTTGAAAAAAACTTAATCTACTGAATTAGTGTTTCGAAATAAAGTTTACTAATGATAAATGAACACAGCACAACTTTTATTCTAACTATTCCATTCTAACTGAAAGTTTTGAACTAAGTAGTCTTTGGCTTTGTGAGGGATCCATATTTATTAATTTGAAGTAGAGTCTTTAAAACACAATTTGGTACTTAACAATTATTTATTCATAATACTAAAGTTGTTCCCTGTCTAGAAAGTTCATAACCTTGACTTTTTTTATAAGAGATTTTCTTTTTCTCTTTTTTTTTTTTTTTGAGATGGATTCTCACTCTGTCGCCCAGGCTGAAGTGCAGTGGCACAATCTTGGCTCACTGCAACCTTCCAGGTTCAAGCGATTCTCCTGCCTCAGCCTCCTGAGTAGCTGGGATTATAGGCACGCACCACCACGCCCAGCTAATTTTTGTATTTTTAGTAGAGACGGGGTTTCACCATGTTGGTCAGGCTAGTCTCGAACTCCTGACCTCATGATCCACCCACCTCAGCCTTCCAAAGTGTTGGGATTACAGGTGTGAGCCACTGCACCTGGCCCAAGAGATTTTTAAGGAAAAAAAAAAAAAAAAGAAACAATTACAACAATTGATTGTTCACATATAGAATCCTATCACTCTTCTGGCATTTTATATCACAGGGCCTCAAAGTGTTTTACAAAAGCCAGTCATGTTTTATACTTAATTTAAGCAGCCATGCGTGTTTACAGATAATTTAAACTGTGTACACAGAGGCTGACTATGTCAAGGTCACAAAAAAATTCAGTCACAAGGTTCAGCATTTTGTATAGTGCAATTGAACTCTAATTCCATGATGAAGAAAAGTCAGTGTTTAATATAAATTTTAAGGGTATATGTGAAAAATTTGTTTGAGAGTGGCTTTGCATGGCCTGGGTCATCCTGACCCAGCAACGCAAAACAACCCAGCTGGTTTAATGGCTTTTTGGCTGTACCATAAAAGCAGAGCCACTCAGGCAACTCCTTGACATTTTAAAGAAAGCCTAGCACTCTGAAATGAACTGGAGCTGACAGTAAATCAGAGAAAAAAGGGCTTGAATCTCTGTGCTGAGGTGAGTGTGGAGTCATGGAAATATCACTTAGTTCACAAGGAAAGCAGTCTCAGAATCAGCCTGCAGTTCTGCCACCCAAAGCCCTGGAAAGTGGCCAAATGGATATTTCCCTCCTGATCAATCCTGGCCAAGCCACAAGATGACAGAATAAAAACACCAAGAGTTAATAAAACCAACTTGGATAATACAAGAAAAGAACACTCAAGTTAAATTAAAATATATTTCACATGTATTTTATATGAATTTATATGATCACGGGGATAAGAAATATAACTAGAAACAGAAGCAAAAAAGTGAAAACCAAATTAGATTACATTTTTTTTCTTTAAAACAGAAGAAAAATGATAACACAGCAAGTGGTACAAAGAAGTGGTAACATGATTAATACTTTAGAAGAACTGAAAAGATTGTCAGAAGTTGGAAAAGACAAAGATAATAGCCAAGAACTGAAAGTCAACACTACCAAGGAAAAGCAAAGACAGAAATCCCAAGATATGGCTGGATTAAACAAAATCTAGAAAATAGTTTAAAAAACAAAGAACAAAAACATATACTTAGATGCACAACTGGAGACTAGCAGAAGTGCCTGAGATAACAGCAAAGACCAAGACTAAGGAAAACGAAATGAAAGAAGTGATGTGGGTGAGGGTACATGGAATCACAGCATGAACAGTGAATGAGGCTACTGTGCATTGCTGCTCAGGAATACATCTCAAGAACTCAAAATACCTAACTCTAAAAGTAAAGAGACTGCCAGTGATAAAAATTCAGATGAACAGGTAATTTCTGACGTCAGCTCTTAGAAGAGAAATGGCTGAAGAAGAATCATGCAAAATAAGAATAGGCTAACATCGGCTAAGCATCTAGCAAAGATAAATCTCTCTTTGAAGACAAAAGAACACTTAAATCGTAACATTTAAATTCATAGGACCTAAGGGAATTTGTCAACAAAAACCTACAATTAAATAGATAATTATATATGTAAAATATATACAGGCAATAAAATTGTCTTAATTGTTAGATTTAATCACTAAGTCTCTTCTTTTACCTGTCCATAAGATTTTCTTTTTGCTATAAAAGAGTTTTAAGCTACCTATTTCAATAACCATTATAAAAATTTTTGCCCTTCAGCCTTATTCTCATGACAGCCATCACATGACCTCCCTAAATACACCTAGAATATAAAGCTAGTTCAGACTTCACAGTCACCAGAGGCCTTAGATTTAATTTCTCATTTCCTATTACTATCAACACCATTTTTTAGCTTTATTTCTAGGCCTTCAAGAAACAAATATAAAACTTTATTACACACTATAGTGAAAACAATTGTTTATCAAAGTGCTGCTGTTTTAAGGCAGCACTAGGTTTTATATATAAAATATAAATATATATATATTCAGTAATTTCAAACACCTCCTTGACCAAAAGCCTCAAAATGTACACAAAATGTAGGACAAATATGCACAAAATACTCACTTCTACAGTCTCAACTTTTTCCTCATGGGGGTGTGGTGTTCTTGGGTAGATATCAAGAAGATGTGGTGGTGAATCAAAATGTAATCTTTTGAGATTTCTTTTGTTAAGACCTTTATAAGGCAATTCATCGAAGTTAGTCCTCCATAATAAGACCTATGAAAAAAGTCAATGATGTTGCAGTTATTGACTTGCATGTACAAGCAACAGAGCTGATTTAAAAACTCATAATATACAGAATTGTCCCCCAAAGTAGAAAGGGTAGATATATATTTCAACTATGTTACTATTTCTCAATATCTTTTTTAAGGTGTGATTGAGGGAGAGATTTAGCATTTTGAATTGCCTTCATGTCTGATTTAAAATTCATATTAAGAAAATATCTGGTCTTAAAATCCTCTTTTTGTTTTTTGGTCAAAGTCCAATTTTGGACTTGATCACTTTATTCAATAAATCTGGCCATGAATGGCTTTTGGTTATTTCAAATAAATGCAGATTTGCTATATAAATGATTTATATTTACCGTCCTCCAGAAGCTTAAGATTAGGCAATGATTCAAGCAAAAGTGCTATAAAATTACTGAAGGTGGACACGTAGTGTCAGTTACATGTATAGTTAAGTGTAAAATGAGCAAAAGAAAATAACTATTTGAATTCCCAAAACTTAGAACTGGCTCTGTTTCAACTATGAGATAGCAGACTTCATGGTACTGATTAAAATATAAGCTCATCACCAACTATCTTAACATATATAAACTAGCTGGTTATCAAACTCTTAGCTGAGGTCAAGGATTCTTTTACCTTAACCAAATCAAAGAGGAGCTGAAAGATTTACAAACCTGTGTGTCTGCACCTCCTGATGCAAATAGCTCTCCACCTTTTGAAAATGAAACAGTAAAGACAGGTCCCTGAGAAATAAACGGAGATAAAGAAAAAAAAGTACTTGGTAATGCTTTCTCATGGCCAAGAAGACTTTGGATGTCAATTTCTCATCCTAATTTATGCATACTATTCATGCAACAAGTCTGATAAAACATATCAGTTGCTAGCAACTAATGCTGGCAGAGTAAAGATAATCAAAGAATCAACCCAATCATATTAAAGCACAAATAAATGATACTAAAAAGTACTAAAAATTAATTTAAAAAATAACCTTCTTCTCCTTTCAAGAAAAGCTTGTATATATGTAAGTTCATAAGAATTTCTGTTAAGACTTTCTGGCTTTGGACTCTGTATTCAACCAATCACTAGCAGAAACTGAATGATAAATACGTGGGTAATGGGAATGAGGCTATTTACATAAAGTCCATTTCCTGATCAATGGGCTTCACTGAGTTCTCCCTTCACGTAGGCAACCATAAACCACTAAAAGTTTAAAGAGCAGAACAGATAGGAGGAGAGCTGTGAATGATTAAAGTCAGTATTACAATTGTGAGAAAGATGAATTGGAGTAAGATGCTTGGTTGGAGGCCAGTTAGGAAGTTACTGTAATTATCTAGGTGAGAGGTAATGAAAACCTGAAATTGAGCAGTTACTACGGAATTAGACAAGACTGTGCTTGGCACAGTCACAAGGTGGATAGCCTCTAGGTCAACTTTTCAGTCCAGATAAGAGTAAGTATTTCTTATCTCAAAAATATTAATATATACCATATGTTTTTATTATGTCCTTAATCTACACAAGAAAAGTTTTAGGAAAAACATCTTGTATTTTCCCAAGTAGACTATCCCACAGATTTAGGTTATAATATTAATAGCTTCATAAACACCTTCACTTCCAGACTAAAATTCCATCTTCATGTAGTGTTTTCCTACTGAAGACTGTGTTTATCTTTTTTTCCCTATTATTTTGTAGCTTTTTCATGGATATTTCAGTCCTTGGCCACTTTTATTGGTTGTGTTTATTCAGCCTAAATCCATGGATATGCATATATTTAAGCTGGTTAGTGTTTATTTCTGCTTTACCCTAACACCACTCCAGAATAAATGATAATGCAAAGCAGGAAGCCAGGCAGAACCTGTGAAAAAGAAACTCTTCTCTTCTAGACCACAAAGCTAATTCTATTTCTAGATATAAACAGCTTATACTTGTTAAAAGGAAGTACCTTTAAAAAAAAGAGGATGCATTCTAAAAAATTCAGAGAAGTTTGAATGTTTTCTGGAAGAAAAGAATAGTTTATATACCCCCAAAAATTTATCTAGGCCGGGCACAGCGGCTCACACCTGTAATCCCAGAACTTTGGGAGGCCGAGGCAGGCAGGCAGATTACCTGAGGTCAGGAGTTCAAAACAAGTCTGGCCAACATGGTAAAACTCTGTCTCTACTAAAAACAAAACAAAACAAAACAAAACAAAACAAAACAAAAAAACAAACAAACAAAAATAGCTGGGTGTGGTGGTGTGCCTGTACAGAAGGCTAAGGTAGGAGAATTGCTTGAACCCAGGAGGCAGAGGTTACAGTGAGCCGAGATTGTGCCACTGCACTCCAGCCTGGGTGGCAGACTAAGACTCTATCTCAAAAATAAAGAAATAATAAATTTAAAAAATTGATCTATAATGCATTATATGCTGGCGGCGGTGGCGGGGGGGTTGTCTTTGCACAGGCTCAATAAAAGGCACCCCTCTTACCTACTTGCTTCTAAACCACTTGAGAAATAAGACAAGGGAATATGGCATGTGAGAACTGAAATATCACCTTTCTTTCTAATAAATGCTTGTAAAAAGAGAATGTGGCTTTTATGTTTAACACAAATAGGCTTTCTAGAACTGATGCCCAGAATGAGTCACAGGCAAACTAGACAAGGGCAGGTCTCTCCACAAGGAATATCTGAGAAAAACAGTGAAGAGTGGCTCACTCGCAAAGGCAGGAGAGTAGAAGGTGTTAGGCTGTGCTTACCCAATTTCTCCTAAACCCACCAGCAAATTAGCAGAAGGAGTGAGGGAGCGGTGTGAGAGGCTGGGTGTCAGGGCTAAGCGGGACAGCCTCCACATGAAGGAAAGATCTGAAGTACGGAATCTACTTACCCATCACCATTTACTGAGTCAATCTATACAACATACTGATAAAGACAGCAGTAGAGGATTCATTTAATGGCCATTGAAAGATACATATTGATTTCAACAAGAATTACAAGTAGTAATATTTCTTTTTTTTTTTCTTTTTTTTTTTTTTTTTTGATACAGAGTCTTGCTTTGTTGCTGGGCTAGAATGTAGTGGCACAATCTCAGCTTACTGCAACCTCCCCCTCCCGGGTTCAAGTGATGCCCCTGCCTCAGCCTCCCAACCAAGTAGCTTGGATTACAGAGACATGCCACCACATCTGGCTAATTTTTTGCATTTTAGTAGAGATGGGGTTTCACCATGTTGGCCAAGATGGTCTCGATCTCCTACCTCAGGTGATCCGCCCGCCTCAGCCTCCCAAAGTGTTGGGATTACAGGCGTGAGCCACCGCACTTGGCCACAAATAATATTTTTAAGAGTTGCTTCCAGAGGATAAAAACAGCCATGGGAGTAAAAAATTTTTATGATAGCAGCAAATATGTGCTATGTATGGAAAAAGAGTAAAGGGGTATAAAAATGGATCAAAAATTTAAAATATATATTATTTTATATTTTTATATATAAAAAGCAAGAATCTGAGTGTTAATACCGTATGTCCTTGAAGTGTATAGATGAGCCTTCCTTCTAAGAGGTCCAGAATCTTAAGGGTACCATCTGAAGAAGCTGTGATGAGGTAGTTACCCGAAGGATGGAATGATATGCAATTAACTCCACCGCTGTGAACTGATTTGTAGAAAATAAAAGCAAAAAGTTCAGAGAACAATTCTTACTTTTAAAGATACCCCAGTACCTTATTAGCAATAGGTTGCAAACAAGAACACTGTTTCCACAACAACAAAATTCTATATAGCTCACTTTTAAAACGAGTATTTTGGCATCACATAGCATTAAGCTTCCAGTTAGAGAGCCAGAATAACTTTAAAAATGAGACTGTGCCACGGAAAGGTAATCTTACTGACCACATTACTATAAAGTCTTTGGATATATTGCCAATAAAATTGACAGTTAATTATTACCAGCTCAGATAAGGTATATAACCTAGCCTCAAATTAAAGGAAATAACCAATTAGTGGCTTGGGATTAAAGGGAGAAGTGTGTGGAGACACCTTTGAAAAGGACACAGTCCTATCATCATGCTTGAGAATTTGTTTCAGGACAACATCCTTCCAACAGGAGGCAGTATAACACAATGATAAAAAGTTAATTTTTCTATGCACTGTGTAAGCAAGAAGACCTAAGTAGTTCTATTGATTATTTGAGCAAGTTAATTACCCTATTTAAATCTCAATTTCCTTATCTTTAAAATGTAATAATGATACATCCTAGGAATATTGTTTAGATTTGGCACAGTATCTGCTACATGGTAAACACTGGGTAACCTACTAGGTTTAATAATAATTTGGATTTAATATAAATCCAATATAAACCAAGAAAATTCACTTCTCTTTTAGTTCAGTACATAGGCATAGTAGGTAGTTGTTTTCTACCAATTATAACACCTATTTGTGCTCACGTAACTCCCTGTGATTCAGAATTCAGTCATTTCTGTCCCTGACTTCTCACGCAATGCTGACAACCAGAGTTTGAAAATCTCATAGCAACTTCTTTTTTTTCTTTTTTTTTTTAACCAGCCCTCACATCATTTTTAAGGTCTCTTCACTTCCTGCTTTCCTTGGGCTTCTGAGACCCTGCTGTTGATGGGAGCTAATTATACTATTCTCTAGCCTGTTCCAAGGCAGCCCATGACCCCAAGTAAGAGAGGGCCAAACCACACCAACAAGGAGAATCAGTCCTTCCAAGAGGAGTCCATTCAGTAACTGAATTTTTTGTTAGGAAAATTGTTACCTTGGTAATGCTGTAGTAATTTGTTCACTCTTACATCCCAGACTTTCACAGTTTGATCAGAACCTGCTGAAGCTATGCATGTACCACTAGGGTTAAAGTCCACAAAATTTGCAAATCTAGGAGGAAAGAATAAGATGACCTAATATTTCAATTACTTTTTCTTGTTGTTGTTGTTGAGACGAAGTCTCACTCTTGTCACCTAGGCTGGAGTGCAGTGGCACGATCTCGGCTCACCGCAACCTCCGCCTCCCGGGTTCAAGCGATTCTCCCACCTCAGCCTTCCAAGTAGCTGGAATTACAGGTGCACACCACCATGCCGAGGTAATTTTTGTATTTTTAGCGGCAACAGGTTTTCACCATGTTGGTCAGGCTAGTCTCAAACTCCTGACCTCAGGTGATCCGCCTGCCTCAGCCTCCCAAAATGCTGGGATTACAGACGTGAGCCACCGCACCCAGCCATATTTCAATTTCTTTGCTCTCATTTCTTTATTTAAATTGTTATAATCAAATATCTCCTTAGAAAACTAACCCACATAAGTGCATAAAGAAAGTGTACTTACCCAACGGAATCTGAGAAGTTATTAACACATTGCTTATTTGTGGTATCCCAAATTTTAATAGTTTTATCCTCACTACATGACACAATTAGTCTTCCATCAGGTGAAAATCTGGAAAGAAGAAGAAAGAAAATGTTTTATGTGAAAGGCTCTGGAGAGTCACCACCTCATCTCTATACCACAAATAAATCAGGCTGTAAATATTAAATACCAGAGACCACTGTTACCATCCCATGCAGTAAAGTCATATTCTGCAGCCAAGATCTTCATCATGACAAACAACACTCACAGACCATTAAAAGGTCAAAATATGCTATGTAGACTAACCAAGTTGCTTTTTTCCTTTTACTCTTTTATTTAAATAAGTTTTGTTTTATTGCATCTGCTTTAGGGTTTTGATTCAACTCTGCACTCACTCTAAGCCAAGTGCCTTGTATTTTGAAAAGAACTCTCTTCTATTTCTGTCACTAGACAGCATTATCCATATGATCCAAGAGAGAGCCTTTATTACTCATCCTACCAAGCCTGCAGTGAAACTTTTTGTAAGAAAAGGAATGGTGTGTTCAGAATTAAAATTAAGTGACATCACCAACAAAAGAACCTAACTGCCCATGCCTGTAACTTCTTGGACTTGGGGAGGCCAGAGAGCTCCAATGGACTGAAAATAGGACAACTCATTTATACAGAAGAGAACAGAAGCTCCTTCATGGAGAAACCTATCATCCACATGCTCCATTAAAAAGCAAATGAGAAAAATCTCAGACATCTTGTCTACTGCTTTTATGCTGTCTATTCTTTTAAGATCCTTCCCAAGGTTCTTTTTTTATTTTTTGGCCCCGATGCCTTTTAAACATAAATAGAAGAGCAGAAGACCACAGAGAAAATAAAAACAAATTTTAGACTATTAGAAAACTATGAATAGTATTTTTATTATATTTTAACAGTAACAAAAACCAAAAAAGACAGATTTAGGTCACAGACTATGTTTCAATTTTATTTGTAGTTTCCCTCTACGCCCAGAGTAAAGATTACTATAAGTCAACAATTAAGGGTGTGGAATATAATTGAAGATTTTTATTTTTGTTCTCTCCCTACTCCCATTCTTAAGGCTGACCTAAAATTCTTTGTGACAGAAACTTTGCATCTGGCGTTCACAGATTCACACAGAAAAAAGACACACAGAAGCATAATTAAGTTCCATGTGAAATAATATTTAAAAATCAAGAAGGCTTGGTGCAGTGGCTCATGCCCGTAATCCCAGCACTTTGGGAGGCTAAGGCAGGCGGATGACCTGAGGTCAGGAGTTCGAGACCAGCCTGGCCAACATGGTGAAACCCTGTCTCCACTAAAATAGCCAGGCATGGTGGCAGGTGCCTGTAATCCCAGCTACTCAGGAGGCTGAGGCAGGAAAATCACCTGAACCCAGGAGGCAGAGGTTGCAGTGAGCTGAGATTGTGCCATTGCACTCCAGCCTGGGTGACACAGTGAGACTCGCCTCAGAAAAAAATAAATATAAAAAAGCAAGAAAATAACCTTTCAAGGAAAAATTTTCCATGCTGGGTAGTTTACCCTGATTTTACGGTAAGTAATAATTTATTAATATTTTCTTTCAGAAAATGTGAGAAAAATTCAAATATGAAGGCAGTATTATAAAAAGGCTCCAAATAGAGGAAACTTATATATAAACCCTGGGGAAAAAAACCTACTCAGATAAACATGGCATAATAATTATAAAAAACTGGCCAGGTGTGGTGGCTCATGCCTATAATCCCAGCAGCTTGGGAGGCTGAGGTGGGCGGATCACCTGAGGTCAGGAGTTCGAGACCAGTCTGGCCAACATTGTGAAACCCCATGTCTACTAAAAAATACAAAAATTAGTGGGGCATGGTGGCAGGTGCCTGTAATCCCAGCTACTTAGGAAGCTAAGGCAGGAGAATTGCTCAAACCCGGGAGGCAGAGGTTACAGTGAGTTGAGATCACTCCACTGCACTCCAGTGTGGGTGACAGACTAAGACTCTGTCTCAAAAGAAAGAAAGAAAAAAAAAAAAAACTGTAAAAAACTAATGCAAGGAATCAAATTGTGTTACTTACTAAGCTTCTTTTTAAAAAATATTACTTAATGTGACTATGTTAAGTAACCAGAATATTTCTACGACAAGACTTAACTCTTACATTTCAAGAAAGCAATTATGGAGAAAAATATTTAATAAAAGGAAATGTTTAGATAATAACAAAGTATAAAAGTACTTACCCTATGACATCAGCCAAATTACTACCACCACAATCACATCATTATCCTACCCATATTCCTTGAGCATATATGTCCTAGAATGGTTCTTAACACATTACATGTATCATCTCATTTAATTTTCAGCATAACCCAGTAAAACAGGTGCTACTGCTTGTCTCAATTTACAGTGAAGAAACAGAGGCACATAAAGGATAGGTAACTGACAATGTTATCAGGTCAGTGGGGAGAGGGGTCCGGATTTGAATCAGGCAGTTGTTTCCACAGCCAAACCTCTGAACCACTCTGCTTAAGTCTCTGACAAAAAGGAAGTGTCTTCTACTGGCCCAAATTACTTGGAGCACTGGAAGTTCTGTGTCACTTCTGTGTAAACAACAGAAGGTTCTAAAGTGGAGAGGAACCACGAGGCAGTGCTGTTAGGAGGCTATACACCACCCTGGAATAAACATCTGTGTGTTGCCATAAGCTGTAGGTAAAACAGGCATGGTCTCTGTCCTTGAGGAGTTTGTGGGAAAGATTTTCACCCACTGATTCATTCGACGATTCCCTGAGCACTTGTCAGTACCTGGCACTGGGCACTGCCATGAGTAGTAGGACTACAGCTGCGAATGAGACTGGCAAGATCCCTGCCCTCATGAGGCTTTTGTTCTAGGGAGAAGGGAAGGCACACAAAAAATATAATTTTAGAAAGTGATATGAAAAAGGGTTGTAACAAAACAGGTGCCAATTTGTCACCAGAAGCTCCATAGAGGAAACAGGATTTTAAAGAAACTTACAAATGAGGAAAAGCATTATCTTGGTCAGCTAAAAGTGCCTCCTGAGCAGGAGGGGCTGTAGCTGGGAGAAATTTCCCAGAACAAAATAAATGAAGGGGATGTGAACCTCGAATGAGTTAAAGTGCAGGCAGTGGCTGGGAAGAACCTGGTACCAGAAGGAGGTGAGGTTTCTACCATCAGCTTAACAGAAACGAAGGGGACTGAGGTTAAGGCCTTCCGCCTGCTCTGGTCACTGCATTATAATCCTGCATATGCTCTCTGTATGTGTTTTTTTGCATTTCAGGTGGCTGAAAGTGGGAATGATGATTTCTATTTCCTCCTCCTCCCTTTTATTTTTAATTAGATACATCAAAAATACGTTAGCACCAATAAAACAGGCTTCTCTTTGCCCTGACTTTGATTAGGAAAGGTTAGTCTCTTATTGTCAGGGCTCAAAGAACATCTAACTAGACTTTCAAGAATTTAAAGAGGATATAAAATTTCTACTAAGACATTAATAGATTTCTGATTCTCTTAATTTAGTACCACCCAACTGCTTTTAAAAACGTCTACAAAGTGTATCACCAAGATGGATATTACATTAGTCAATAGTGAATACTGAACCAGCAAACATGGACATTCGAGAGTTTGAGAGGCATATGAGAAGTTAGTTGAACTACTACTGAATTCCTTAAACTTTACTGGTATTCATTCAAAACAATGAGGAAATTCTTTTTTTTTTTTTTTTTTTTGAGAAGGAGTCTCGCTCTGTCGCCCAGGCTGGAGTGCAGTGGCCGGATCTTAGCTCACTGCAAGTGCAAGCTCCACCTCCCAGGCTTATGCCATTCTCCTGCCGCAGCCTCCCGAGTAGCTGGGACTACAGGCGTCCGCCACCTCACCCGGCTAGTTTTTTGTATTTTTTTTAGTAGAGACGGGGTTTCAACGTGTTAGCCAGGATGGTCTTGATCTCCTGACCTCGTGATCTGCCCGTCTCGGCCTCCCAAAGTGCTGGGATTACAGGCTTGAGCCACCGTGCGGCCGTTTTTGTTTTTTTTTTTCTAGACAGGGTCTCACTCTGTCACCCAGGCTGGAAAGCAGTGGTGCGATCTCGGCTCATTTCAGCCTCAACCTCCAGGGCTCAGGAGATCATCCCACCTTACCTCCCAAGTAGCTGGGATTACAGGCTTGTGCCACCATGCACGGCTAGGTTTTGTAATTTTTGTAGAGACAGGGTTTCGCCATGTTGCCCAGGCTGGTCTTGAACCCCTGGGCTCAAGCAATCCTCCTGCCTTCACCTCCCAGAGTGCTAGAATTACAGGTGTGGGCCACTGTGCCCAGCCCAGAATGAGGAAATTCTTGAACTTATTTCTGGTAAAACTGATTCACATGTCCTTGAAAGTAGCCCAAATTATGTAACAGGAGTCTTTTTAACTTGGAATCTACAGAATTCCTGTAACTGTATGTAAAAATTTTATGTCCATATTCATAGTCATAGTTACTTGTTCATTACAGAACCAAAAGCATCCATGAACCATTAAGTCTTAAAGTGCTTTCATAAGGCGGGTGTGGTGGCTCATGCCTGTAATCCCAGTACTGTGGGAGGCCGAGGCACGCAGATCATTGAGGCCATCAGTTTGAGACCAGCCTAGGCAATATGGTGAATCCCCATCGCTGCTAAAAATGCAAAAATTAGTAGGGCCTGGTGGTGCATGCCTGTAATCCCAGCTACTTGGGAGGCAAAGGCAAGAGCATCCGGGAGGCAGGAGGCTGCAGTGAGCTAAGATTGCACCACTGCACTCCAGCCTGGGTGACAGAGTGAGACTGTCTCAATAGACAGACAGATAGATAGATAGATAGATAGATAGATAGATAGATAGATAGATAGATAGATAGATACTTTCTTAAAAAATCAAATTTTCCTTTGGCTATTTCTTTTTTTTTTTTTTTTTTTTTTTTTGAGACGGAGTCTCGCTCTGTAGCCCAGGCTGGAGTGCAGTGACCGGATCTCAGCTCACTGTAAGCTCCGGCCTGGCTTACGCCAGTCTCCTGCCTCAGCCTCCCGAAAGTAGTTGGGACTACAGGCTCGGCCACCTCGGCCTCGGCTGTTTTTGTATTTTTTAGTAGAGACGGGTTTTCACTGTTAGCCAGGATGGTCTCGATCTCCCGGGATTCCTCGCGGATCCGCCTGGCCTCAGCCTCCCAAAGTGCTGGGATTACAGGCTTGAGCCACCGCGCCCGGCCTCCTTTGGCTATTTCTTATCTTCAGAATACATTTTCTATAAAAACACACTCAGGGCTCTGGGACCAAACAGGGCAGGCACTATTTCATGTCCCATAAGACACAAATCATTAGTAAGAGGAACTCTGAAGCCAACAGCTCTTCAGTACTAGGAGGAAGCAGTAAAAAGTAGTGGAAATAAGACTGCTCAGTAAATACTAAGTCCTGAATCCTAGGGACAGTTCTGCAACTGTCCAGCTATGTAATCTTGTAAACTCACAACCATAATGGCCACCATTTCCTATTTGTATAATGAAGGAGTCTGGATTGAATCAGCCCTAAAATTTTCACAGACTCTAAAAATTTGGCAGTCTCAGAGTTTGCTTTGATAGAATTTGATGCTTACAGATCGAGGGTGAAGTTCAAGTCAATAAGCAAAACATTTTTTTTTTTAAGTATTGGTCGGCATTAGAAGAGAAACCATCTGTTGACAACAGTAGCAGGATTCATTTCTGCAACTGCTGAGAGACAAAAAGCAGATGAAAAAGATGTAAAAAGATGAAGCATGCCATGAAAATTACTTGTTGGGGAATTTACCATCTATGTGCCCAGGCTTCCTTCCTGGAATCTCCACGCATAAGTACAACTGCTTGCTAGGCATCTCCTCTTGGATATCCTGCGAGAACCTCCAGCTCTAAACTTGTCCAAATGAATTCACTCTCTTCCTCTTAAAGAGGAAGGTTCTCTTCTTTTCCTTCTCTTTATCCACTATTTTCTTTCTCAGAAAATGGTGTCTAAAGCCAGAAACTCGGAGGTCTGGCTTGATTCTTCTTTCTCTTCTACTTTCCCACATTCCAGTCCATTATTGGGTCCTGTCTCCTCAAACCACAGTTGGCCCTGTTGTCTTCCACTCTCCACAAGTAACAAAGTGATCTTTAAATCTTAAATAAAATTGGGTCATTTTTCTGCTTAAAACCCTTCAGTGGTTTCTCGTTTCCTTTGGGGAGAAGTGTGACATGCTCGTGCCTTCATCTTCATCACCCTCCTCTTCCTCACCTTCTCTTAGGTCCCTTGCTTTTGCTCAGATGTTTCCCTGTGCCTTAAACACTGCCCCCTAGTCTTTACCTAGTTTAAAATCTGTAAAAGGATTTTACACATCCTTCAAGCTCTCTGCTTCAATGTCACTTCCTCAGGAGCGGCCTTCCTGAACACTGTCACCAGTAGGCTAGCGCCCCAGGATGTGTTCTTGGAGTTGCCCACAACCATATTCATTCATTCATTCATTCATTCATTCATTCATTCATTCATTCAGAGATACACTCTCGCTCTGTAGCCCAGGTTGGAGTGCAATGGCAGGATCTCAGCTCACTGAGACCTCTGCCTCCCGGGTTCAAGCAATTCTCATGCTTCAGTTACCCTGCTTCTCCAGGTAGCTGGGATTACAGGCATGTGCCACCATACCTGGCTAATTTATGTATTTTTAGTAGAGATGGGGTTTCGCCATGTTGGCCAGGCTGGTCTTGAACTCCTGGCCTCAAGTGATCCACCCGCCTCAGCCTCCCAAAGTGTTAGGATTACAGGCGTGAGACACCGCGCCTGCCTCAACATCCACATTTATACTTCAGTACTCCACGCTGGCTTCTCTAATAGGATATAAGCAAGAAGAGGCAACTCACATCTGTCTTACTCAATGCTCTATCCCCAGACACTGGCGCTGAGTAGGTCCTTAGTAAATGTTTAGGAAATTTTAAAAAACAGTTTTAAGGGAATTTAAACTAAGTTAATATTATATACAGCCAATGTAAGCTGAGAAAAATCTTTGCAATTCTTTGCACAACAATGTGAATATACTTAATGCCACAGAACTGTATACATAAAAATGGTTAAATTGGTAAATTTTGTTATATATATTTTACCACAATTTTACAAAATCTTTTCAATTCAGATGGTCAAAAGATCACTTTGCAATCCTACCAACAACTGAAAATTATAGGCAGATATTTACTCCCAAAAAATCAATGCTGGAAAAGCAATAGACTTGGAAAAGTTCTCTACTACATTAACTTGTACTTGTATTTTATTAAGAACACTATAAAGAAATGTAAGTTATCCCACAATATGGGCATTATTTTTAAAAACATAGGGCTATACTAATTTTAACTTTTAGAAAAATTCTTTTGTAACTAAAAAGATATTTCTCACCTACATGTATTTCAAATGATGTTTTCTTCATCATTAAAGTTATTTTTAAAAATTGAGAAATACAAAAAATTTTAAAAGTCCAGATCCTGTCACTCAAACACAATTACATTTAATATCTTGTGTATAATAGATACCTCATCTTTTGTTCATGCAAAGGTCTTTTAAAATACAACCACTGCATTCCATGCCCCCATGTAAACATATTTTCATGCCATAACTTGCATATATACTCCCTTTTTACTGGTTACATCATAATCTAACTATATGTAACTAGGTTTTTTATTTGAAATAAAAATTGGAAAAATTGGTTATTTCTAATTTCTCATCATTTCAAATTATACTGAAAGCACTATCTTTGAATACAAAGCTTTTTCATGTTTTTGCAAAAAAGTATTTATTTTAGATACGTTTTTGGTTGTAGAATCACTGCAACAAAGATGCTTGACATATTTTGCAAATACACTTACAAAAAGACTGTACTATTTACATTTTAAAAGCATGAATATATTTCCCAATATATGGTATACCTTATTTATTTAAATTAACCTTTGTTAAATTAGATTATAACAAAGGTTAGTCTAGAGCAATCAGCTGTTCACCTCCTCTTACGCTAATGGGCACCATCTCTGCGCTGCATTGAATAAGCTTGGGCTCCAAGAACAAACTCATAGAAAGTACTGGGCATGGAGATAGACACAGAATTTTAATTACTTAAGTCCATGGCATACATTTCAAATTCAAATACTAAAGGCAGAAACAATTGCTTTACTGATCGTCTTCATCCATTTAAGTACACTATCCACGCACTGGGAGGAAGAGCAGTAACACTTGGATTATTTTAAATATCTAGTTGTTTAATTCATCTAAATTTTTTTTGGTAAAATATTCAACTTTATATTTTTCCAAATATAAATCTAGTTATCTTAACTACATATTAAATAGACCATATATTTCCCCACTGATTGGAAATGCCACCTTTATTGTAAGTTCTCATATATACATGTACCTGCTTCCGGGCTTTATATGAACTCTTTTCTTAATCCTATACCATGATCACCATATTTTAATTACTATGGTTTTATAGTATGTTTTGAAAACTGGTTGGACAAGTTTCTTCTTTTTTTTTTTTCTGAGACAGGATCTCTCTCCATTAGCGAGGCTGAAGTGCAGTGGCACCATCTCAACTCACTGCAGCCTAGGCCTGCCAGGCTCAGGTGATCCTCCCAGCTTAACATCCAAAGTAGCTGGGACTACAGGTGCATGCCACCATGCCCAGCTAATTTTTGTATTTTTCATAGAAATGGCGTTTTGCCATGCTGCCCAGGCTGGTCTCTAACTTCTGGACTCAAGCAATCCACCCACTTCTTGCAAAAGGCTGATAAGTCATAAAGCCAATTTATAATTTTTTTTTTTTTTTTTTTGATAGAGTCTCATTCTGCCACCCAGTCTGGAGTACAGTGGTGTGATCTTGGCTCACTGCAAACTCCGCCTCCAAGGTTCACATGATTCTTCTGTCTCAGCCTCCCAAGCAGCTGGGAATACAGGTATGTGCCACCATGCCTGGCTAATTTTTGTATTTTTAATAGAGACGGGGTTTTGCCATGTTGGCCAGGCCTACCTCGGCCTCCCAAAGTGCTGGGATTACAGGTGTGAGCCACCTAGCCCTAATTGTTTTCTTGTCAATTTTCCTTGGCTATTCTTGTACATTTATCACATTCATGTGAATTTTTAAATTGACTTGTCAGTTTCCACTAATTCCTTGGACAGAATTTCCAGTTCTGGTCATGGGGTAGTAAAGGTTATCAGAATTACTCCTCCACCACAAACAACCATACAACTGCCAAATATATGAAGCAACTGTTTTTAGGAACTAGGCAAGAGATAGCATAGGGTTGTGAATCTTGAGAGACGGGAAACAAATGAGATAAGCAATATATCTGTCCCAGATTTCTACATGGGAGCACTTTCTAAACCTTAGTACATGGAAATGGAGCCCAAGGAGATAACAGCAGTCTCACTGGGCACAGGAAACAGCAATCAGAACTCAGGGCTGCTAATGGGCTGAAATTTTGAGGACAGGGTACAAGAGAAGATTTACGAAGAGCAGAATCCCCGAAAATTCTGCATTGGAAAAAAAATTTACAAAGAACCCCCTTGTATACAATACAATCCCCTTTGTATTGTCAAATACAAAGCTGCCCGTGCAAGGGCAACAAGGCTTGGCAGAGAACAACTACTGGGAGACTGTGAGCAGAACAAAGATTACAGAGGTTACACAGAACTGAGAGATGTTCAAGCTCTGACCAGCCTTTACTGAATACTCCAGGTATTCAGCTGAAATGCTAGAAGGGCCACGGGCACTACAGCCCATGAGTAAAGACTACACTAGATCCACCCTACACAGGCTAAATCCAAGCCTCAACAGAATCTCTTTGGGCAAGCAGAAAGTTAATTTCTTACCAGAACAAAACTTAACACTCTTTAGACAATGACAGCACAATCTAAACTAAAAAATTTAGCCATGTTTGGATATACAATTAAAAAATCACAGGACATATGAAGAAGCAGAAAAATTTCACCCAGATATGGCATAGATGTTGGAATTAGAGCTGTAAAACAATTATTACAGATATGTTCAAGGATTAAACGGAAAAGACAGGCATCATGGGCAAACAAATGGAGAATCTCACCAGAGAAATGGATACAGTTAATTGGATCCTACAGTAGAAAAGACCAGTGAACTTGAGGATAAGCCAATAGAAATTACACAAACTAAGCATAGGGAGAAAAAAATGGCAAAATATGAACAAAGCCTCAAAAAACTGTGGGACAATATCAAGTGGTCAAATATACATGAATTTGGAGCTTCAGAGATGAGAAAGAAATTAGGGAAGAAAAATATATGAAGAAAAGGACAAAAATTTTTACAAATATGAAAAATATTAATCCATAGATCCAAACATTTCAGTGAACTATGAGAAAAATAGATAGAACCATACCTAGACCCATCATGGTCAAATTGCTGAAAACAAAAGATCTGAGAGCAGCAGAGAAAAAAGATACATTATATATAGGGGAATTACATTAAAGTGATTGCTGGCTTAACATTAAAAAAATGCAAACTAAAAGACAATAGAATGACATCTTAGTCCATTCAGGCTGCTATAACAAAATACTGCACACTGGGTAGCATATAAACGACAGAAATTTATTTCTCACAGTTCTAAAGGCTAAGTTCTACATCAGAGCACCAGTAGATTTGGTGCTTAATGAGGGCCTGTGATATGATTTGGCTGTGTCCCCACCCAAATCTCATCTTGAATTGTAGTTCCCATAATCCCCACTTGTCGTGGGAGGGACCTGGTGGGAGGTATTTGAATCATGGTGGCAGTTACTCTGATGCTATTCTTTTTTTTTTTCGCTTTTTTCTTTTTTTCTTTTCTTTTTTTTTTTTTTTTTGAGACAGAGTTTCGCTCTTGTTGCCCAGGCTGGAGTGCAATGACATGATCTCGGTTCACCTCAACCTCCACCTCCCGGATTCAAGCGATTCTCCTGCCTCAGCCTCCCATAGCTGGGATTACAGGCATGCTCCACCATGTCCAGCTAATTTTTTTTTGTATTTTTAATAGAGATGGGGTTTCTCCATGTTAGTCAGGCTGGTCTTGAACTTCCGATCTCAGGTGATCCACCCACCTTGGCCTCCCAAAGTGCTGGGATTACAGGTATGAGCCACAACATCTGACATGCTATTCTTTTTATAATGAGTGAGTTCTCACGAGATTTGATAGTTTCATAAGGGGATTTTCCCCCTTTTGCTCAGCATTTCTTCTTGCTGCCACCATGTGAAGAAGGATGTATTTGATTCCCCTTCCACCATGATTTGTAAGTTTCCTGAGGCCTCCCAGCTCTGCGGAACTGTGAGTCAGTTAAACCTCTCCTATATAAATTACCTAGTCTCAGGTATGTCTTTTTTTTTTTTTTTTTTTTTTTTTGGAGGGGGTTTTGCTCTGTCGCCCAGGCTGGAGTGCAGTGGCCAGATCTCAGCTCACTGCAAGCTCCGCCTCCCGGGTTTACACCATTCTCCTGGCTCAGCCTCCCGAGTAGCTGGGACTACAGGCGCCTGCCACCTCGCCCGGCAGTTTTTTGTATTTTTTAGTAGAGACGGGGTTTCACCGTGTTAACCAGGATGGTCTCGATCTCCTGACCTTGTGATCCGCCCGTCTTGGCCTCCCAAAGTGCTGGGATTACAGGCTTGAGCCACCGCGCCCGGCCAGGTATGTCTTTATTAGTGTGAGAACAAACTAATACAACCTGTTTCCTGGCTCATAAATGACACCTTCTTGCTGTGTTCTCACATGGTGAGAGGCAAGGGTCTCTCTGGGGCCTCTTTTATAAGGCATAAATCTCATTCATGAGGGGTGTGCTTCATGAGCTAATCACTTCCTCAAGGCCCCATCTTTTAATACCATCACTTTTGGGGTAAGGATTTCAACACATGAATTTTTTGGGAGATACAAACTCAGACCATAGTAAATGACATCATTAAAGCACTAAAAGAAAAAATTATCCGCCAAACTAGAATTCTATATCTCAGCAAAAATATCCTTTATAAAGGATAAACAAAAAGTTCACAGAAGTCATCCATCACCAGGAGACCTTCACTAGAAGAAATGGTAAGTGAAGTGTTTTAGGCTGAAGAGAAATGATATCAGATGGAAACCTGGATCTACACAAATGAATAAAGAATGCTGGAAGTAGCAAATATGGGGGTAAATATAAAAGACTTTTTTGTTTCTTATTTTCTTCAAAAGAAAATTGGCTGCTTAACGTATTGTGAGCTTACACCATATGCAGGTGTAAACTGTCAAGAAGTAAATGGAGATATAGTTCTGTAAGTTCTAACATTATACATAAAACAGCATGAAATTAATTCAAGAGTAGACTGTGGTAAGTTAAGGATGCATATTGTAATTTCTAGAGGTTACCACAAAACAAAAAAGACAAAGAGTAAAGCTAAGAATAAAATAGATAAGTAGAATACTAAGAAATAGTTGATTAATCCAAAAGGAGAGAGGATAAAGAAATAACAAACACAAGGAATAAATGGGATAAATAGAAAGCAGTAAGATGGTAGACTTAAACCAATCACAGGACTGATTACATAAATTTAAACAGACTAAGAACTCCACTTAAAAGGCAGGGATTTTCAGACACAAGTACTTTGAAATAAAAGGACCTTCTTTTTAAGTTTACTACACAACATACATTTAATAGATGATAGTAGCTATCTATATTAGCCACCTCCAAAACTATGTGCAAATATGTGAAATGACTTTTGAATATCACCTGACAGTGGCTCCAGTATAATCCCTAGGGGGAGGACTGGCATGTGAGGGTAGTTAATAGCTGACATTAATTGGCACTTTACATTCATGAACTCATTTAATCTTCACAGTGACCTTATGAGGAAGGCACTTCCATTGTACTCATTTTATATGGGAGCAGACTAATGCCTAGAGAATGTGATGTGCCCAAGTAACATGCTAGTGAACCCAGGCTCTTAACTACTGTATGCTACCTCTCTGCTGAAACTAATCACTGTACTGCATCACCTGAAAGATACTACGTCAACACAGAGGAGGTGTGCAACAACTGCAACAAGCAAAGAGCAAGAGCTGGTCAGCAGCCTCTATCCTGGGTCAGGGGAGGGGTGCATGACCAGCAGTACTGATCACTGGCAGGTGTGTGGATCGGGAGATGGGCCCACCTCACTATCCTAACCTGAGAAAACTAACAAGATTTTTTCCATAAACTCCTCTTGCTTTAGTTCCAGGGCTCACTGAACAGCCTTCTGATTATATCTTGACTTGGCAAAAGAAGAAGGCCCTGACTAAGACATGCAAATGTTCCAGGCTCTCTGGCAGTTAGCATTGTCATTAAAAATAACTAAACTGGCATCTGACTTATGTTTCAGACTCTCCTAAACTTATTAAACATGACTCAAGCTCCCTAGAGCTTTCTCACCTTCGGGTATAGAGTGAAAACAGGACTTCTAGTCCTGCACATCTTTGAGAGTCCTGGATTAGAATGATTTCATCAAGGTTAAGTTCTCACAGGAAGATGCACAAACACTCTGGGAGGCTGGACCTGGGGGATCAATCAGGTCCTCTAAACATTGTTCTAAACTCTCTTGTTCTAACTGCAATAAGGTAAGCCAAGAAGATACATTATAATAAATGCATGAGAAAGAATCCATAAGCATGTTGTAGAGCACATAAATAAAAAGTTGCCAAGAAGATGAAATCCTTATTCATTAAATTTAACCAAATTATTAATCAAAGAACATTCCTTGAGGAAGGCCTCTGCAGAGTTTTACATTAATCATTTACTCCAAACAGTAAGAAAACTGATTTAAAAAAAAAACCTCTCAGAACCTTAAGGTACCAGTAAGATAAAGACAGTCCATGAAGGCCAGGTGAGCCAAGCAAGCAACTGGCCAACTGAACAAGAGTCAACCAAAATGGACAAAGAAAGCAGTGAAGCCACATAAACATCTCCATGCAAAACATGCATGCACCAGTACTCCTGGATTTGCTAGAAAAGATTCACAAAAATAACTCTTCTCTGAAGAAATCCAAGAAAATTACCTTTGCTTTAGAGATAAACCTAAGCCTACTCACCAACCTTTCACTGATTCATTCAACCATATTTTTGCACAATCCCTGACGGTTTCCCACCCTGTAGCTGATACTCTATAGTGCTTCTCAGATCATATCTGACCTACCTTGAACACTCTCTCCTGACACCGACCTTACTAATTTCCTCAGTATAGTCAAGTCTTGGCTCAAACATCACCTTGGTAAATATGCCTTGCCTGACCTCGATATGTAAAAGACCACCTCCCAAACCCACCACTCTTCATCTTGTTACCCTACCTAATTTTTCTCCAGAGTACTTATCACTAATATGTTTGCTGTCTGTCTCTCTTCAGTAAAGGAAGCTCCACAAGAGTAGGAATTTTGTGTTTTATTTTCTGCTGTATTCATACAATTTAGAACAGTGCCTGGCAAGAGAATACAACATAAATACTTGTAATTCGAAGTGTAATAGGGAAGAGAGGCCTAAGCTGACAAACAGACCTCATAAGCAGGGCAGTGTGGTGGCATAAAGGAGTCACAATAAGCTTGGCCCAGGAGAGGCGGAAACCTTTCTTGGAGGAAGAGATGCAGAGCAGGTTGTGAAGGAAGGGTGGAAGCAGGGGGCGTTCCAGCATGGAAATCACCATATGGAAAGGCACAAGGCATAAAGGGTCATTCACACTTGACGAGACTTGTCCGGCTGCACGAAGGTGAATGGTGAAAGTGACAGAAGACAGAAAGTGACAAAAGAAAGACAGGAGGGCAGTACACACACGCTGGTGCAAGGAGTCACCAAGAGGTTTTAAGGTGAGAAACAGCATGATCAGATTTGTTTTTCACAAAAGCAGAGATGGAAGGGCGGAGGGTGGGAGGAGGGAATCTGTAGTCTGAGAGACCATTTAGGAGATTCCTGCAAAAGTCTCCACAAAGGCCAATGGTGCTAAAACTACAGCAGCAGTGTTGAGGATGGAGATAAAAGAAATGTCTTGACTGAGTAAGAAGATCCCACTTTTCAAAACTCTGCTCCAGTATCACTTCCTATGGAAAGCATCTTTTTGAGGATAAAATAAAAAAGGAAAAGGGAATTTTTAAAGACTCTCTTTCTCTCTCTCTCTCACAGACACACACACACACTCTCTCCTCTCTCTCTCCCTCTCTCTCTCTCTCTCTCTCTCTCTTTCTCTAATACTTTCAGGTATGGCTGTATCCAGAAAGCAAACCATGTGATTAATATGATTAGACAAATTCATTCTGTCTTCATCTCACAGCTCTGCTCTCTTCTGAATTAATATTATTTTTAGGTCAGTTCTTTGCCCAGGGTGTCCCTCAGCAGTCACAGGCTTAAATAAGCCTAAACACCGCCAACCAAGAGGAGAGGCCCATGGTTCCAACAAGACTCACTCCCCCAGGAGGGGATACTATGTTTCCATGGGCGAGCCTGAGCTGATTGTCTGCTGCTGGAACTGGAGATAGGGCCACTCCTGCACATGACACAGAGGGGACCGAGGGGGCAGCTGATTCCTCAGGGCAAGCTTGAGCACTGCTACCAGAAAACAGGGAATGGATGCTAGGCAGACAGAAGTGTAGAGTTCCACCATTGCTTTCTTCTCTCGAATTGATAAGGGGGAAGAACATTTTCAGTGGCTCCTTCCCAGTTCCAGAGTTTCTGCCTAACTAGCACCCAGCTGGAAGAGAGGTAGTCTTACGGCATCCCTCAATCCTAAACACCATCAGCTGGTACTTCTCATCCTCAGTCCAGTGAGAGAAGCCTCCATACCCACAAGTTCCACAGAGGCTGAGAGCAGGGAGCTAACTTGCTCCAGGATGATGCTGTGGTGCAGGCAGGCATAGGAATATTGGATAGTTGTGTCCCATATGCTTCCTGTGTTCTGACCATAGCTGAATAATTAATGTTCCTGGAGCACACTATGTACCTGCAGGCCACAGTGCTTTGCTCCTCCTGGTTCCCTCCTGAAGACAGTTTGCCCTCTCGCTTCGCAACTGACAAATACGCCGCTGCCTCCTCTTCCCCTTCTGTCCCCTCAGCTCTGGGCCTGAAACGACTTTCTTGTATTTTCCTCACACAAATCTTGTTCAATGCTCACTCATTTATTACTCCCTTACCATCTTGTGTGCCACTTTTTCCCACAGGACACACCATTTTATAATTATTTAGTATCTATTTTTCCCCACTGAACTAACTATCGCCTCCCTGAGGCCGAGACTGTGTCTTTCATCTCTACATACTTAATACAGCTATATGGTACAGGGCAATGACTATACTTATTAAAGTAATATTTTGAATACCAAAATTTCACATTATTGGTGACTTTTCATAAATTATTGTCTGACATTAGGATTACCCTTTGATAAAAGACATATATAGATGATTCAATACAAGGACAATGAATAAAGTATCTCCTATAATTTACTTCCATAAAAAATTCTCTCTTATATGAACAACTTCATAATACTCCTTCTTGTTATTAGAAAATAAAAACTATATCAGCCACCATCACTCCACTAATACCTCAGCTACAGGAATCAGGCTAAACATCACGCCAAATGTGTACCCTCAGGGTTACATGGTCTGCCGATTCCCTCTAATATCTGATGTATACATAGGTATGAGAGTTATTAAAAGGCACCTTCATTTTGGAAGGAAACAGGAACACAGAGCACTGGATAAAAACAGCTATTATTATTATTATTACACAGCTATTATTATTATTATTATTATTCTGAGATAGAGTCTAACTCTGTTGCCCAGGCTGGAGTGAAGTGGCATGATCTTAGCTCTCTGCAACTTCTGCTCCCAAGTTCAAGCGATTCTCCTGCCTCAGCCTCCTGAGTAGCTAGGATTACAGGTGCCTGCCACCACGCCTGGCTAATTTTTGTATTTTTAGTAGAGATGGGGTTTCACCATGTTGGCCAGGCTGGTTTTGAACTTCTGACCTCAAGTGATCTGCCAGCCTTGGCCTCCCAAAGTGCTGGGATTACAGGCGTGAGCCACCACGCAGGGCCAACAACAGCTATTATTATTATTCAGGGTGGAACTTAGGCATTGTTTTGCTTAGCTAACTCAACAGTCATGTTTTTGCTTATTGTGCAGTGAAGAATATGCTTCCTTTGCCAACCATACCCAGAGCTGGCTCACAGTGGGAGCTAACTCTCTCTGTACCTGACCCATCCCAGAACAGAGCCTGAACCTCTGCCCTCTGCCTCCTCTTCTTCTTCACAGCATCACTTTATAAATCAATACAAATAATCAGCCTCTTGGGACCATCATGCGTTATCTCCTCAGCTGGGAAAAAATTGTCAACTCAAGTTATAAAGTATCTTTATAAATTTAACAAGAATGAGATGTCCAATGATGGTGATGAGAATGACAGCTAAGAATTATATACTGACTACTATGTGAGGGGCACCATTCTAAGTGCTATCCAGATATTTACTCATTTGAATACCATAACAATCTATGTGGCAGGTTACTACTATCATCATCTTATGATGACAGGTAAGAAAACCGAAGTACTGAGAAGTTAGGTAACTTCCCCACAGGTCTCACAGCTGGTAAGTAGTGGGGTTGGAATTTTAACCTACATATTTAGGTCCAGGGTCCATGTTTTTAGCCACACAGCTATATGGCATATATAGAAATAATTCTGGCCGGGCGCGGTGGCTCACGCCTGTAATCCCAGCATTTTGGGAGACCGAGGTGGGTAGATCACGAGGTCCGGAGATCAAGACCATCCTGGCTAACACGGTGAAACCCTGTCTCTACTAAAAATACAAAAAAATTAGCAGGGTGTGGCAGCGTGCGCCTGTAGTCCCAGCTGCTGGGGAGGCTGAGACAGCAGAATTGGCATGAACCCGGGAGGCAGAGCTTGCAGTGAGCCGAGATCGCGCCACTGCACTCCAGCCTGGGTGACAGAGCGAGACTCCATCTCAAATAAACAAAAAAAAAAAAAAAAGAAAAGAAATAATTCTGAGATGTCTACAATCAAAAACTGTCTGAAACCTTTAAAAGAGAAACCTAGTGACTAAAAGTATGACCTTATGCCTATCTTCTTATATTCTTCTTAGGCTCATGGCCATAGGTGATAATCAACACCTCCTGAGCAATAATGTCCCACAGAGGCCATAACGATAGTGAGGAGTGGGGGCTGTAAGACAAGACAGACAGAGCAAAGCTCAAACTCCCACGCCACCAGATCCTGGCTGGGGACACCTGGTATGTTATTTCATACAGCCGGCACAAAGCAGGATGGCTGCAGGGGCCACAGTTTCCCCTGCTGACCACCTCTGTGCCATACCCCATACCCGCTTCCTGTGAGAAGTGTCCCCTATTCGCATGCCTAGAACGTGTGTTTGTATGACCCCTCCTTCCTGGTCAGAGTAACTGGTTTCAACCAGGCCCCTGACCTAAACTGCAGCAGCCACAGCATCTCACTGCTAGGCAAGGGATGGGCATAGGCTCCAGGCTAGGCCAGAGTCACCACCTGATACTCTTCTAACTGGAGCTGGGAGTAAAGAAGCTTTCCTTTCTAGTCAGTCACAAGGCTGTGAGGACTGAAGCCTAGAGCCAGCAGGGACCTGGGCACCAGGACATTTGAGAGAATGGAGCCAGCATATAGAGGGGCCCCAAGACAAGATAAGACACAGAGAGGTCTAACAGTACTAGAGTCCCTGGTTCTAGTCTGTCCCCTCCCCACTCCAAACACACCAGCTACTTTAACCACCTGGCAGGGAGAAAAAAACTGGCTTAGGCTTCTGTCACTTCCAACTAGATGAGTCTAACTTTACCTCTCCAAAACTCACTTTCCTTATCTGCAAAACAGGGAAAATAAAATAACCCTTCCCGCCCAGGTAGTGTTTTTTTTTTGGGTTTTTTTTTGTTTTTTTGAGATGGAATCTCACTCTGTCGCCCAGGCTAGATATAGTGCAGTGGTAAGATCTCAGCTCACTGCAACCTCTGCCTCCTGGATTCAAGTGGTTCTCCTGCCTCAGTTTCCCACGTAACTGGGACTACAGGCATGTGCCACCACGCCTGGCTAATTTTTGTATTTTTAATAAAAACAGGGTTTTGCCATGTTGGCCAGGCTGGTCTCAAAACTCCTGACCTCAAGTGATCCGCCTGCGTCGGCCTCACAAAGTGCTGGGATTATAAGCGTGAGCCATGGCGCCCGGCCCCCAGAGAGTTCTGATGGGGAAATGCAATCTGCACTGTCAGTACTTTAGCGTGTGTCCTATGAATAGGAAGACTCCACAGCTGTTGGCCAACAGGTAACAACACCTACAATAGCATTCACCTTCCAAAAGACTGCTGCCAAAGACTCTGGAGTTCTTCCTGACTTCGCTGTGTCAAATCTGATGTAACAGCTTGTACTGCCGGTTGTAACTTCCAACTTTATCTAAAATCCAACCACGTTTCACTATTTTGTTTACTATTGTTCTGCACATAGCAGTCACAAACAAATATCTGTTGAATGAACGAATGAATATGTCCTCAAATCCTTTTTCTGGAAGTTGGGGGCAAATGTGAAGCAGAAAAAATATGTGGAAATCTCAATATGAAATTTTTTGCACTTACTTGGCACAGCGTACCCAGTGTGTATGTCGATACAAAGAATACAGGAAGCGCTGGCGATACATGCTCCATACTTTTATGGATTTGTCTTCAGAAGCTGTAGCTAGAAACTGGCCATCAGCTGAAAAGTCTACACTTCGAACTGGAGCTGTATGAGCTTTAAATTCTGAGAATTTTCCTCTCCTGGAAATAAACAGTTTAATATTTATAACCCATTTAATTTAATTATAGTTAATACTTAATCATAATACAGACTTTGAAACATATAAAATAGTTTAAATAAAATGGTTTAACTCTTGTAAAACCTAACAAAAGTATGAAAGGGCTGTGTTGTACTGTACCCTTCATCAACACTGAAATTTCCATGAAATTTCAGGTGTTGAGAACTGAAGGGCAGAAAAGAATAGAAGAAAAGATGGAGAAAATAATGTGAGGCATTTGAGAAGCAGAAAATCTTAAAATGGAAGCAGGCTAGACAGTGTTGGAGTTGCAAGGTGATATGTGGTAAATGCTACTTTGTGTCAGTGTTCCCAAGTTCCCAGGGCATTTTCACCTTACATTGTATCTAGGACTTAGTAATTTTCCCATTTAGAAAATCATATTGATACTCAAGATACCCTATGGGGAAAATTGTCATAAGTGCTTGAAAAACGTCAGGCAACAGAATTTAGATGGCCACAATATATGTGTCTCAGATGTTCAAATGTTCACACTGATCTCCCATACACCTGCACCTCATCCTGTATTTTGCTACCTTGGCTGTTCAGAGTGACATCCGCCTGTGTCCAAGCCAGAAACCTGGAAGTCACACTCAACTCTTCCCGCGTCCTCTCCCACATCCAGTAAGTTAGCAAACCATATCATCCTCACTTCCTAAATATCTTCTGAATCCCCCTCTTCTGTGTCGGCTCTGCTTGCCTTAAGGTAGATATATCCTTAACATCCTTCACCTAGGTTATTGCAAAAGCCTCTTAACTGGTCTCTCTGCTCTAATCTTTTGTCCCCTGCCAGTCACCTACATATTGTGCTTATTACCTTGCTAAGAGCGTAACTCCAAGCATGTAAATCCCAGTGTAAATGTGTCACTGGCTCTTCTCCAAAAGAAAGCACAATGCCCAAGTGCGTTGGTGAGGCATCCTGCCATGCTGAACTTTGTACTTGGAACAGTCACAGCACTTCAAACACACCCCTGCCTTTGCACTTACTGCTTTCTCAGGATGGACTATTTCCCCCATCCCCAGACCCCCCTGGCCAAGCCAGACAGGCTTAATGGCCCCATATTTGCTACAACAATTTTGCTTACTACATTATACAGTGACTTTTTAAAGAACGATTTGTCTCCTCTTATGCAGTACATTTTTGGAGAACAGGAATGATGATTTATTCATCTCTATAAGACCAGCATCAAGCAACATGTCAAGCACATAAAAAGAACTCAACACATGTTGAATTCCACTTGGAACAGTCAACAAAGGCTCGTAGATCCAACCTGGCTTACCCTTCCAGTGGTGTGTAGGGAGCAAAGGTGACTTTATCATAAATTTCCGTCACCTGACATGTGATATTACTCCGGAAAAACTGAAATACATATTAAACAAAAATTAGAAGGGAGCATCCAGGGATTAGCTCAGTGAAGTTTCAAGGGTAAATTTCATGAGTGGAAATCAGGAGTATAGTTTAGCCTGAATCCAAGTATAATGCCTAGCGAAAACAAAGGAAAGAAAAGGCATCTGCAATGACCAGGAAGCTGAGATGGGCTGTCAGTATCATCAGAATCTGCCCTGATTTTTAGTTCTGCACTCCGACTCCAGCAGGCTGTTGTTTGCCTCCTTTCTAAAAGGCTCTCCTCTCAGGCATAGGCTAAACCAAGCACCGGATCCAGTCTCAACAGGAAACACAGAAGAAACCAAGATAGGAGTGCCTTGTGTTTATCGTGCTGGTGCCTAACTGGTTTCCAGTTCCTCATCTTGACTTAATATAGGCTTTCTGCCTCCTACATATTTACTTGCCCTTTCAACTAAATTCTCTTGACTGCCCACTGTGACGAACTCTGGGCCAGACTTGCTTTCAGGCTTGCTCCTACCTATTCTTATTTATTCATTTTTTTGAGACGTGTTCTTTTTCTATCACACATGCTAGAATACAGTGGTGCAATCACTACTCGCTGCGGCTCAAACTCCTGCACTCAAGAGATCATCCCTCCTCAGCCTCCTGGGGAGCTAGGACGGTAGGTGGGCATCACCATGCCCAGATAATTTTTTTATTTTTAATTTTTTATAGAGACAGGGTCTCGCTATGTTGCTCAGGCTGGTCTTGAACTCTTGGCCTCAAGTGATCCTCCTGCCTCAGCCTCCCAAAGTGCTGGAATTACAGGTGTGAGCCATGCCCCCAGCCTCTCCCTATTCTTTCTTAGCCTTCTGGTCACCAGCTGTGGTGTCTATCTGCAAATATGGTTGCCAATACTCATCTCATCCCTGTACATGCATGTCTCTCTGCTTCACAGGAGGTGGAGTCTGTTTATTTCCCCTCCCTTTGAGGGGAGGTGTTGTGATTTTTGAGGGGAGGTGGTGTGACTTTTGAGGGGAGGTGGTGTGACTCATCTCATCCCTGTACATGCATGTCTCTCGGCTTCAAAGGAGGTGGAGTCTGTTGATTTCTCCTCCCTTTGGGGTGGTGTTGTGACTTTACTTTGAGCAACAGAACGTGGTAGAAGTGACACTGCAAGTTTGGGGCTTAGTTCTTAACTGGTCTAGCAGCTTCTGCTTTGATTCTCCTGGAACCCAGCTGTCATGCTGTGAGAAAACTACAGGTTATCCTGCTGGAGAGAGGGCACATGGAGAACCAAGATGCCATTGCCACCAGCCCGCACCAAGGCCCCAGGCATATGAATGAGGAATGGAACCCATCTACCCATCTGCCAGCTCTATGAAGCTGCATGAGTAATCTCAGCCTGCACCATATAAGCAAAAGAACCATCCAGACAACCCACAAAATTGTGACAAATCATTGTTTCTATAGTAAGGTACTAAGGTTTTGCGACTGTCATACAGCAATAGATAACTGACACATCATCTTCCTTCCCGTTGCCACGATCCACCATTATTGCTCTGTTCCCACTATGACATGATTTAGAAGGAGAAACTAGGGACACCTACACTAGCCTAATCATTGTATTTAGATGAGCTATGACAAATTAATGATTCAGTGAGCTTTTAGCTCATCTACCCTTATACAGTTTGTTCACTGAGATTTCTTTGAATTAGTAATGGGAGACTAAAGTTATGCTGTGCTGAAGATAGTAAAAAAGCTAGTTCTAAATTCCCAAAGTTAAGGGTTTTAGAACATACTTCTCCTCTTGGACCCCAAACCAGTTCCTTCTCCCTTAAAATCCCCTGCTACATTGCCATCCATTATAACATGTCACTTCTCTTCAATAGTTTTCACTACCATTGGAATAATATTCAGATTTCTCAGCATAGAGTTCCCCTTGGGTGGTGGCAGAAAAAAAGCACCCACTGGCATGGGAATGCCCATGAGCTTTCCTTCATTTGGGAGTACCTGGGCCTGTTTAGTCACAGACTACAAGTCAAATCCTGCCACAACAGGGTCAAGGAAATGCTCAAATTCTTATCTTCTGAAGCAGTGGTCCCCAACCTTTTTGGCACCAGAGACCAGTTCCATGGAAGACCATTTTTCCATGGGACCAGGGAGTCAGGGAGAAGGATGGATGATTTGGGGATGATTCAAGTGCATTACATTTATTGTGTACTTTATTTCTATTATTATCATTATTATTGAGAAGGAGTTGTGTCCTTTTCTGCCCAGGATGGAATGTAATGGCACGATCTCGGCTCACTGCAACCTCCACCTCCCGGGTTCAAGCAATTCTCCTGCCTCAGTCTCCTGAGTAGCTGGGATTACAGGTGCATGCCACCATGCCTGGCTAATTTTGTATTTTTAGTAGAGACAGGGTTTCACCATGTTGGCCAGGCTGGTCTCAAATTCCTGACCTCAGGTGATCCACCTGCCTCGGCCTCCCAAAATGCTGGGATTACAGGCGTGAACCACCGCGCCCAGCCCTATTTCTACTATTATTACATACTCACCATAATGTAGAATCAATGGGAGCCCTGAGCTTGTTTTCCTGTAACTAGATGGTCCCATCTGGGGTGATGGGAGACAGTGACAGATCATCAGGCATGAGATTCTCATATGGAGCATGCAACCGAGATCCCTCACATGCACAGTTCACAATAGGGTTTGTGCTCCTGTGAGAATCTAATGCTGCCGCTGATCTGACAGAGGGCAGAGCTCTGGCCTGGTTCCTAACAGGCCATGGACTGGTACTGGTCGGTGGCCCAGGGCTTGGGGACCTCTGCTCTGAAGTATTTATGGGGGGAAATGATATGATATGTAGGATTTGTTCTAAAAATACCCCAGGGGAAAAAGTGAGGGGAGGTGTAGATGAAACAAGATGGGCAGAATCCTGACCAACTGTTGAAGCTGATTGATGGGAGTATGCGGCGGGGGAGTCATGCTATTCATTCTGTTTTCATGTATGTTTGAAAATTTACATACTTTAAAGCTTAAAACCATTTTAAAAAATCATGGCTCAATAATTACTTAAAATAGATGGGCCATTAGTTAGGGTTTCAAAAGTCTCTCTTACAGAGATTTGTTATAATGGATATTGCCTTACACAAATACAATGATTTATACTTTTGTCAGAAATTTTCTTTAACAAGAAAATTCTGGACCCTGATAATGAGTGATACAAATTAAATCAAAGGCACAGGGTTTTCAATAGGGATCCAAGGGCCCTTGAAAGGATCCATGAATGTGCATTAGGAAGTTAATAAACTGTGAATTTTTGGTTATACAAACTGATGTGTATCATTCTGGGGAGACAGTCTAAAGCTTACCTCAGATCTACAAAGGGATTGATAGCTACCACTACTCCCTCAAAAAAACTTAAGATGTATTAAGCATATTTCCATGGTAGGAAACAGTTTTCAAAAAGAAGACATAATTTTGAGGAAAAAATTGTATGAATTAGTTTGACTTTACCACAAGGGCAGCATGCCTTGTATGTGACTGAGACTAATAGTGCGGGCAGCAGTGCATGAGCAGCAGCCGGGCTCAGCTTTCTTTCACATTTCCAAATCCAGAGGATATCAAGTGTTTCTTTGTTTCTCTTACTTATCAGGAATCCAGAGTCTCACGGTTCTGTCTCGTGAGGCAGATGCCAATAAGTTTCCATGTGGAGAAAACTGCACGCTGGTTACAACATCCTTGTGACCCACATATCTGTAAGCTCTAGCATGTGGCTTGAAATTCCATAGCATGAGAAAGGTGTCCCAAGAAGCAGTAGCTATCAAGAAATAGAAGAACAAAACCACTGTTTGTTAAAATGCAAACACAGGTGTGTCTCATTACAATGAGCAGCGTATCTAATAACAAGGCGTCCAGGTAATAGAGGGGCTGGAGGTTGTGAGGCTGACCGGGTAATAGCCAAATTACTTTTTAAAGGTACTCAAAACTATATCACTAATATGCAAGCTTGGCTGTGTCCTATGTAAGCACATAGCAGGATGACTGGCCCCCATATTCGATTAGTGCTCAGTAAGTGTATTTACCAGAAGGCCGCAGCATAGTATAACAGAGGTACACGGGACTAAGAGTCAGTTTTGTTTCTAACTCTGGGTAATGGAAAGCTAGTTAACCTCTGTGTCATGATGTCATGAGGACTGAATGTTTTTCCTGGGAGGGATGGATGAGATAATTTTTCAAACTGTTTATGTGGAAATAATTTCACACTTACAGAAAAGTTACAAGAACAGTACAAATAACACTGATATGCCTTTTACCCAAATCTACTTGTTAATGTTTTGCTTCATTAGGTTTGTAATTTGCTCTGTATTTGTTTCTCCTTGTACATGAACACACATAAACCCACACACACAAACACATACATATTTTTTTTTTTCCTGAACCATTTAGGAGTAAGTTATACAACTCATGGCATCTTTATTCCTAAATACTTCAGTGTGTTTTTCCTAAGATTTAGCATAGTCTCTTAACACACCCATAGCACAGTTATCAGCTTCATGAAGCTGATTATTAAAGATGCAATATTTTAATATACTAACTATATTTATCAACTGATCCAGTAATACTTCTATAGCTGGATAAGATGATCTTATTAGTCTCTTTCTGCTCTATAATTTAATGGCATTTGATGATTAATAAAAGAATAATAAAAGAATCATGTGTGTCAGATAACAGCTTACAGATTTACAAAAAGGAAAACAAATGCAATCAATGGTGGAAATAATTGCCTTGACAAAGAATGAACAAATAAACAAATGAAAGGTAGATCTAACCCTTGCCTAAAAAACAAATTTTATTTTATGCATGTAGCCCTAGAATAGCCCCAATAATAGGAAGTAGGTCAATGAGAATCACTAAATCTGGATTGTAGAGTGCTTAGAAAAAAAATGTAATGTTATAAACTTGAACACAATTAGTATCACTGTTAGAGAAAACATAGGGCCTGGCTACATAAAGTCACTGAAACCTATGTTCTTTTGCCAACATAAAAAGTTCATTTGGGCTCAGCCTATGCATTATTTCCATGTAAAACAGTTAAAGTGAGTTAAGCTACAATATTGCTTAGCACCCCCTTTTTAAAAAAGTACAAAAAGTTAATATTCCACCAGAGCTGATCCACATTACTAAAGATTTATAGCAGAGTCGGAATTATCCAAGGCTAATGTGGACAAAGCAAGGAAAACAATGAGTTATCATATGTAATAAACTCAGGACACTACTTCAGTTCTGTGTATCATGCTGCAAACGAGATATACAAAAGCAAATAAGATACAATCCCTTCTCTCAAAGAATCACATAGTAGGGAAGACAGCATTAATAATACACAGACACAGAGGACTTTTACATATTATTTATTCATTAATGGTGGGTGGGGTGATTGCGTGGTCCATTCTGAGGAAAGGACATTTGAGCAGAGAGGTGAGTGAAATGGAGAGTGATCCTAGCTGAGACATGGAGAAAGAGTACTCTGAGCACAGGAATCCCTGTGCAAAAGCACCTAGAAGAATGAAGAATGGCAAGGAGGTCAGTGTTTCCCCAGTAGAAGCGAGAGAAGAGACCGGTAGGAGGGAAACCGAAAAGGGGGCAGATGGAGGAGGAAAAGCCATGGTGGGAGGTGTGTCTTCTTCTTCTTCTAAAGTGCAATGTGCCATTATCCTAAGTGAATTAATGAGGGAACAGAAAACCAAATACCATATGTTCTCACTTATAAGTGAGAACTGAACATTAGGTACACTGGACATAAAGACGACAACAATAGCCACTGGGGACTACTAGAAGAGGGAGGAAAGGAGTGGGGAAAGGTTTGAAAAACTATTGAGAACAATGCTCACTACCTGGGTGATGGGATCATGCAGTAAACCCATGTAACAAACCTGCACATGTACTCCTTGAATCTAAAATAAAAGCTACAATTATTAAAAGAAAAAAAAACCTGCGATGGGAAACTACTCTAGTTTTTGAGCAGGAGGAATTTCATGATCTGGTTTAAGAACACTGTCACTTTGACAATAAGGAAAGGATTTTTTTAAAAATTGTGTTCTCAAAGGAGGGTAATACATTATAAAAAGAAATAAAAAATAAAACAATTGTAGTGAGTCAACTGGATATTCATAAGGAAGAAAATTAACCTTGACTCCTATACTTTATACCACATACAAAAGTTAATTTCACGTAGAACATAGATCTAAATGTGGTACGCAAAGCAATAAGCTTTTAGAAGAGAACACAGAATATCTTCATGACCTTGGGGTAGGCAAAGACTGCTTTAAAAAGACATTAAAGTTAATAAGTATAGAGGAAAAGAATGATAATTTGTACTGTACAAAAATTAAGAAGTTTTGTTCACTGAGAGGTACCACTAACCAAGTAGGAAAGCAAGCCACTGAGTGGCAAAGAAGATATTTACAACACATATATCCAACACATAACAAAGTATGTATATACAGAATCAATAAAGAATGCTATAAATCAGCCAGGTACAGTGGCTCATGCCTGTAATCCCAGCAATTTGAGAGGCCAAGGTGAGAGGATCGCTTGAGGCCAGGAGTTTGAGACCAACCTGGGCAACATAATGAGATTCCATCTCTACAAATAAAATAAAATATAAAGAGAATGCTACAAATCAATAAGAAAAAGGCACACTACCCAACAACAACAACAACAAAAAATAGGCAAAGGATTAAACAAGCACTTTGCAAAAGAAGATACCCATATCGCCAATAAACATATGAAAAGGTTCTCAATTCCATTAGTCATCAGGAAAACGTAAATTAAAACCACAATGAGATATCCATGCGCACTCATCAGAATGATTACAATGAAAAAGATAAATAACACCAAATCTTGGTGAGGATGTAGAGTAACTGGAATGCTCATATACTACTAATGGTTATAACCACTTTGAAAATCTATTTTGAAATATCTATTGAAGCTGAATATATACTTAGTATTTGATTCAGCAATTCCACTCCTAGAACTATACCCACAGAAATTCTTATGTATGGTTAGCAAAAGACATGTACAATGTTTGTGGCAATACTATTCACAATAGATCAAAGCCAGAAGCCCAACTATCCAAGTAAAATGAATACATAAATTGCGATATATTCACGTTGTATACTTACTGTGTTAAATTTTACTTACATGAAGTTTAAGAAGAAGCAAAATTAACCTATGAAGTTAGAAGCAAATATAGTGATTATGTGGATGGCATGGAGGGAGGATAGTGGCTGGAAGGGAACACAAGAGGGGACTTCTGGAGCTACTGGTAATGTTATGTTTCTCACTCTGGGTTTTGGTTAAATAAGCAGGTCACATTCTAAAGATTCATCAAGCCGTACAGTTACATTATTTCTGCAATTTTTGGAACATATCAATGCTTCAATAAAACGTTTAGGAAAAAAAAGAAAACATCACTCTAGCTGTTGTGTGGAAAAGACACAAGGGGCAAGGGACAGATCTATTAGGAGGGTACTGCAATCATCCAGTCAGGAGAAAGCAGTGGTCTGGACTAGGCTGGGGGCCTTGGAAGGAGGAGAAAGAGTCAAAATCAAGATACACTGAAGAATCTATGAGGCATGCTAATGACTAGATGTGAGATAGAGAAAAAGAGAAGATGCTAGAATTTTGGCCTGG
This sequence comes from Papio anubis, assembly GCF_008728515.1. Classification (NCBI taxonomy): domain Eukaryota; kingdom Metazoa; phylum Chordata; class Mammalia; order Primates; family Cercopithecidae; genus Papio; species Papio anubis. Next base: position 83,896,250 of record NC_044984.1, read on the forward strand.
GCACCCAAGTGAGTTTTAGTGCCATTTAATGAGATGGGAAAGACCAGAAAGGGAGATCTGAAGTGATACAGGATGGGGTGGACATAGTAAATTTGAGATGCCAATTAGACATACAAGTGAAAATGTCAAGTAGGAAGATGCATATACCCCCTGGAGCCCAGGGAGAGGTTCTGACTCTACAGTGTGGTGGTTAAAAGAATACCCTGTAAAATTAGACTCACTGTGCTCAAATCCATGCTGTCACTTACTGCTGTGTGCCCTTGGGCAAGTTACTCAACCTCTCTGTGCCCAGGACACTTCATTTGCAAAACGAGGTGTTGAAAGTACTAAAGGAAATAGTACTTGCAATTTATGCCTGCCACATGAAAAATACTCAAATGTAGCTATTATTGCTAAAGTTTTCTCTGTTAGTTAGTAGTAGCTTAGAGAAAGTACTAAAGGCTGTAAACTGGATGGGATCACTGAGGAAATCAGTACAGATAAAGAAAAGGTTGAGGACACTTAACGTTCAGATAAGGAAGAGCAAAGGAAGGCGCCACAAACAAAGTAGGAAAGGGCAAGGACATTGTGGTGTCCAGGAAGAGAAGGAGCATTTCAAGAGGGTGACAAGTGTGTCAAATGAGGTTTAGTAAAATCAGGCCTGATCAGGACCTGCTACATAATTTGCAGGGCCTAGTGCAAAATGTAAACGTGAGGCTCTTATAGGAAAATAATTAAGAATTGCAGGACAATGATAGCATAGCATTAAACTAAGCATGGAGCCCTGTGCAACTGTGTAGGAGGTATGCCCACAAAGCTGGCCCTGGGCCCAAATGAGAGGACGTTCCAGCTGGGCTTCCTGGGCCAAGTAGGGGCTCAGAAAGCTGTGAAACTCACTAATTTCCTGCATCAGGACTTACTTTGGTCCTGGATGAATAATATTGAAGATATATGCTTAGAATATTCCTAACATCAGAATTAGTGCATGTGTTTTCTTCCCCAAGAAAGTGGGATCAAAGCCAGAAAGGCATGGACTCAGAAGAAAATAGGAGAGAGTTTATATATATCATAGAATATATATGACCCCCAAGGCCGTAGATCACTTCAGCCCAGAAGTTTGAGACCAGCTGGGCAATGTCTCGAAACCCTGTCTCTACAAAAAATACAAAAAAAATCAGCTGGGCGTGGTGACCTGCACCTATATTTCCAGCTACTCTCTGGGGGTGGGGGAGGCTGAGGTGGAGGCGGGAGACAGAGGCTGTACTGAGCCATGATTGCGCCACTGCACTCCAGCCTGCTTCAGACAGTGCAAGGCTCTGTCTCAAAAAAATTTAAAAAAAAAAAAAAAAAAAAAAAGCTATGAAAACCAACACTGAATTTCCCTCTTTACTTCCTTAACCTTCTGTGTTAGGAAAGAATTGTCCTACCAAACCCTAATACCATGATAATAAAATGTATTTGGTTATTGATGTCAGCGTTGTACTGTGTCAACGTGGAATTTGCTTTCATACATTTCCATTAAACCACACCCTATATAAACATTACCACATAATTTAAAATGTCAAAGCTTGTACCATTCATCTTCAACGGGTGTATTCTGAGATAAAATGTCAAAAGGGAGGAAATTAGTGGAAAACATTAACTAGTAATCTACCAATTTAAAATAAACTATTTATAATCTATAACAATAATCCATTGTTTCAAGAAATCTCTGTTGGCAGAAGAACAAAGCCCATGCTTACCTAGGTCATTGCTTTGTCTCTGGAGGTGACAACAAAGAATAACAAATGGAAAACATGTTTGCTGTGTGTCTATCACACAATGCTCAAACGGTCACCCGTTTTTGTGTCACCTTAAGTACCAATAACTTCCTTGAGTCAACCCAAGCTTTCTCACTCATTGATTTGACCAAAATCAGCTGCAGTTACTTAGAGGCTCTGTCTGGAACACTATTTTCTGAAAAGAAATGTTACTCTCTCCAGTTTTTTGTTTCTTACAAATTATCTTACTTATCTTTTCAGTTGGTAATATTTGTACCTCATACAGAATTCCAATATTACAGAATTCCAACATTACAAAATGGCATTTAATGAAATCTCTTTCTAGTCCTTGACAACCTGGTTCTCCTTCTAGAGGCAACCAGCATTACTAATTTCTTGGGAATCCTTTGCGCTTATTCAAATGTGTGTGTCTACTCTCATACGCTTTTTATACAAATGGTAGTATATTATATGCTTTCTGCATTTTGCCTCTCTGTCCTGCCTCCTCAGTCTACTTAGCATGACATATGCTGGAGATAATGTTTCGTTAATACCTAGAGCTGCCTCATTCCTTTTTCCTTCTTATTTTTGGTAAATTTTTATTTTGATAATTTTAATCTTACAGAAAAATTAGAGAGTTCTTAGGTTGCTCTTTGTCTTTATTGACCTTTATATTCTTGAAGACTATAAGCCTGTTATTTTGGTAGCATGCTTATTCATTTTATTAAAGATACAATTTTGACAAGAATATCACAAAAGTTATGTTGTGCCCTTAGCAGTGCATCATATTAGGGTGCACATGATGTCTCTTTGTCCTAATAGTGTTAACTTTGATTGCTTGGTTTAGGTGATCCTACCTCTACCACGTAAAGTTACTATTTTTTCCCTTTGGAATTAATAAGTAACTTGTGGCATAATATGGTTTGGCTGTGTCCCCACCGAAAATCTCACCTTGAATTGTAATTTGAATTATAATCCCGTGTGTTGGGGGAGGGACCTCGGGGGAGGTGATTAGATCATGGGGGTGGTTCTCATGATAGTGAGTGATTTCTCACAGATCTGATGGTTTCATAAGGAGCTTCCCCACTTTTGCTCTGCACTTCTCTCTCCCGCTGCCATGTGAAGACGGACATGTGAAGATGGACGTGTTTGTTTCCCCTTAGGCCATGATTGTAAATTTCCTGAGGACTACCCAGCCATGTGGAACTGTGTGTCAATTAAACCTTTCTCCTTTATAAATTACCCAGTCTTAGGCAGTTCTTTATAGAAGTGTGTGAACAGACTAATACATGGAGAGATAAGACTATATAAATATTGTCTTCCTCACCAAACTATCACACACTAACTTTAGCATCCTTTCATAATTTTCTAACCCATCATTCTATGATTTACTACTTAATTAACGTTTAATTAGTAAGTTAATGAATTAATATTTTAAAAATGTATTTACTGTTGTAAGGAAGAACCATCCATTTTCCTCCATTTATCTGTTTACTCATTTACTTATTTTTATCAGTGTGAATGTATAGATTATTTAATTCAACAGGTTATAATCCATAACTGTCATTTATTTTGACTCTCAAAGTGTTCCAGATTTGGCAAATGAAAGCCCCTTTAAAAGCTGCCCTCTGCGTCCTTTTGATATATTTCCATTCTTCAAATACTCCCTTATTTTCTAGAATTACAAGATGTTCTAAGACGTACTTCTCCTGCTCCAGCCCTGAAATGGGCCTTTTCTTTCCTCCCCAAAAAGCTCTGATTTCTTTTAACAGATAATGGTATTTAGAAACCAATATCTGGGCACAATGTTTGCTCATTGCTACTGGTGTGTCAGTGAACAGAGCTAAGGAATAAGACTGAAATCACAACGGGCAGAACTAAGAAATTAGCTACAAATAGAGAGCTATTATCTATCTATATGTAGGTATGTCAATTGATATAGATATTAAAAACCATGAGTTTTAATCTAACACCACAGAATACATTCTTGCTCTCCCTTTTCCCATATTTGTGACACTCTTTTCCCACAATAAGAAACCTGGCTCCCATGCTCAATATATCTTTGCTCAATCCTAAAATACAAACAGTAGTTTCAGAATCATGAAACCACACCACTGCAAAAGAAATCCCACTAACAAGAGTTCAGGATTCAGTTTTGGTTTTTTTGAGACAGAGTCTCGCTCTGTTGCTCAGGCTGGAGTGCAGTGGTGCAATCGTGGCTCACTACAACCTCTGTCTCCTGGGTTCAAGGAATTCTCGTGCCTCAGCCTCCCAAGTAGCTGGGATTACAAGTGTGCACTACCACAGTCAGCTAAATTGTTTTGTATTTTTAGTAGAAACAGGGTTTCAGCATGTTGTCCAGGCTGGTCTCGAACTCCTGGCCTCAAGTGATCTGCCTGCCTTGGCCCCTCAAAATGCTGGATTTACAAGTGTGAGCCACCACACCCAGCCTGTTTTGTTTTTTTAACTGGGAGGCAATTAAATTGTAGGTGGCTCCTTTTTGGTCTCGCACACTTCCTTTTGCTCTTTGGTAGCATGGTCCTACTTGAGCTTGGAAATAAGTCCTAGGGTGTGGCCGTTTCTTTCAGGTGTAGTCCTGATTCCTAAAGACCTGGCCTTTCTGGTGTCTCAACTCAGTGTCTGAAGTGCTCAGAGAGACTTCGTCTTTGTTGAAGCTAGAGACCTAGACATCCAGCCCTGCATGGTCATTAGTATCATCATTCAGCTTCAGTTCAGCAGTGAGAGATCCCTGGTAGTCGCACAGTTTCCCACTCTGCACACCCTGAGCTCAACCAGGCTGTTACTCGGAGGCTGCTCTACCTCTCTGCTGTGCAGCCGGAAAAATGCTCCCAGGAAGAAAGTCAAGGAGATCATCACCTTGCATGTTTTCTTTCTTGTAAAGATCATAGTTTTTGCACTCTCTATAGGTCAATGCCTGAAAACAGCTAATTCACATATATTTTGTCCAGTTTTACAATTACTAGGTTGGTGCAAGATTGCGGTTTTTGCTATTGATATTTTCAGCTATCAATTACTTTCGTCACTGGAGGCAGAAATATGTTTTTATTCTTTTTTATATTGATATGGAGTCTCATTCTGTCGCCCAGGCTGGAGTACAGTGGCAGAATCTCGGCTCACTGCGGCCTTTGCCTCCTAGGTTCAAGCAATTCTCCTGCCTCAGCCTCTCAAGTAGCTGGGACTACAGGCACGCACCACCACCCTGGCTAAATTTTTTTTTTGTATTTAGTAGAGACAGGGTTTCACCATGTTGGCCAAGCTGGTCTCGAACTCCTGGCCTCAGGTGATCCGCCTACCTTGGCCCTCCAAAGTGCTGGGATACAGGCGTGAGCAACCATGCCTGGCCAAATAGTACATATTTTAGATAACTTTGTACATTTGAAATATATTCCCTCTCAGGCCTTTTCATTCCATATTCAGAATAATCCTGATTGGCCAGGTGCAGTGGCTCACGCCTGTAATCCCAGCACTTTGGGAGGCTGAGACCGGTGGATCACCTGAGGTCAGGAGTTTGAGATCAGCCTGGACAACATGGTGAAACCCCATCTCTATTAAAAACGCAAAAAAGTTAGCCAGGCACTGTGCTGCACGCCTGTAATCCCAGTTACTCGGGAGGCTGAGGCAGGGGAATCGCTTGAACCCAGGAGGCAGAGGTTGCAATGAGCTGAGATTGTGCCACTGTACTGCAGCCTGGGCAACAAAGTGAGACTCTGTCTCAAAAAAAAAAAAAAAAAAAAAAAAAAAAATTCCTGATAATTCAGATTAGCTTCATATAGAAATCCTTGGATTTTTCATTATTTCAAAAGTCCTTCTCTATATTTGCTACCTCCATTATGTCCTACTATAAAGTCCATTACTGAAAATAAACTCAGCTTTCTAGTTTCACATGGTGCCATGACTTTGTACTTTATGCTGCATTTCCAGGTTCATGCTTGCCTTTGGGTCACAAAAGAAACACCACACTGCTTTATTTAGGGGAAAAATAGGGAAATCTTCTAAAGAAATCTATGAGAATGAGTTCCTTTATAAGTATTTTTAAGAAATGAAAAATAAAAGGCAATCCCCAGACATACATCTATAAACCTAGATGGGGCCTGGCACAATGGCTCACTGTACTCCCAGCACTTTGGGAGGCCAAAGCCGGTGAATCACTTGAGGCCAGGAATTTGAGACCAGCCTGGCCAATATGGTGAAACCCTGTCTCTACTAAAAATACAAAAAATTATCTGGGCGTGGTGGCACGCACCTATAGTCCTAGCTACTTGGGAGGCTGAGGCATGAGAATCACTTGAACCCAGGAGATAGGGGCTGTAGTGAGCTGAGATCGCACCACTGCACTCCAGCCTGGGTGACAGAGTGAGACTGTCTCAAAACAACAATAAACCTAGATGGAAGTGAGGGAAACGGTTGTACAATAAAAAGACAATATTCCAATCTTGACTAGACAAACTTTAATACTGTAATACGGTCAGAAGTAGTTTGTACCATGCAAGCACTGCATAATAATATAATTAAGTGACAGCACTAACTTAAAATCCCTTTGCCTTGAATAAGGAAATAACTAAGCATATTTGCTTTCTAGCTGATACTAAGTAATTAGCTTGCTAGTATAAGCTGGGTCTAAAGGAGCTGTGGGTGCTTTAAAAAGTAATCTTTAGTAATGACAAGCCGAAGAAATTGAATTTAATTTATTCAAATTTCATGTCTTTGAAGACTAGCAATAACAACGGAAACCTTTACTGAATTTGTACTATGGGTCTAGTATTTTTCAATACTGCGCAAGTCTCAAGCCCAGGCATGGTGGCTCATGCCTGTAATCCCAGTGCTTTGAGAGGCCAAGGCAGAAGGACTATGTTAGGCCAGGAGTTCAAGACCAGCCTGAGCAATATAGCGAGACCCCATCTCTACAAATAATTTAAAAAATTACCTGGGCTTGGTGGTGCATACCTGTAGTCCCAGCAACTCCAGAGGCTGAGGGAGGCAGGCGGCTGGAGCCCAGGAGGTCAAGGCTGCAGTGTGCTGTGACTGCATCACTGTACTCCAGACTAGGCACCTTTATAAGTATTATTTTATTTAATCCTAACAACAAGGCAGATAAATATCATTATCTCTATTTTACAGAAGAGGAAATGAGGCTTAGTGAGGTTAGGTAACTGGTCAAGGTAACATAGATGAAAAGTGAAAAGAGCTCAACTTTTAACCCACTTCTACAAGACTCCAAAGCCTAGGCTTTTAACCAATAAACCAGTGCTTCTCAAAGCAAGGGAATTTATGAATTATCTCCATCAGAGTTACTGGGGTCCTTGTTAAAAATACGTATTTCTAGTAAATTACACATTATTTGGGGTGAGACCTGGGAATATAAATTTTTGACAAGTTTCTCACTGAATTCTGATGCACACTGAAATTTGAGAAACAATGTACTCTGTTACTACCTCTCAGTGTTACACTAAATTAGCTTTTGTAATTTTTCAGCTTTTGTAGGTTTAGTAATTTTTTAAGCTATAATAGGAGAAGCTCCACAAAGTACCACATAGGCTGCCATCAAGAACTTGAAAAAAAAAAATCTTTGGCAAACTTTTATTATGGTTTCACTGCAGGGAAAGTAACTAAAAAGTTTCGAATTTCAGTTTGCTTCTATTCAGTCAAAAAAGGAAAGATTACCTTGTTCTTTACTATCATTTGTCCTACAAGCAAACCACATGTTACAGAAGGATTTAATCAATGACAGGATAACCTTGAAGGACAAAGTGGGGGAAGTAACAACTTCAATGTTAAAATTATGCAGTTTTCAACAGAAACTTCTAAAGTACAGGTCAGATTCTGCAAACCATGTGAAAATACTTTTAAAGGCTTTTACTGTTCGTTTAAATGTGAATGTGGCCCTCTGGGAAAGGGATGACTGGCCTAACGGAAAAGGGTATGGTTCTGGAATAAGACTCAAACCAGACTCTATTAGGCTAGAGGTCCCTAACCCCCAGGCTGCAAACTGGTACTGGTCCGTGGCCTATTAGGAACTGGGTTGCACAGCAGGAGGTGAGCGGCAGGCAAGCAAGCATTAAGGCCTGAGCTCCACCTCCAGTGAGATCAGCAGCGGCATTAGATTCTCATAGAAGTGTGAACCCTACTGTGAAAATTGTCTTCCATGAAGCCAGTCCCTGGTGCCAAAAAGATTGGGGACAACTGTTAGGCTCTGCTGCCTACTAGCTTTATAGTTTTGGGCAAGTTACTGAAATTTCAGCTTCTGCAACCATAAAAGGGGATGATAACACTTCAAAGGCTATTTTGTTTTCTCTCATCCTCTTCCTTCTCATCACCTTTCCACCCATCCTGTGAAACCTAAGAGCCCCTATAATATGGTTTGGACTTATGACCCCACCCAAATCTCATATTGAATTGTAATCCCCAGTGTTGGAGGAGGGGCCTGGCGGGACGTGATTGGATCATAGGGGCAGATTTCCCACTTGCTGTTTTTGTGATAGTGAGTGAGTTCTCACAAGATCTGGTTGTTTAAAAGTGTATAGCACCTCCCCTTCTCTCTCTTCCTCCAGCTCCGGCCATGTAAGATGTGCCTGCTTCTCCTTCGCCTACCGCCATGATTGTTAAATTTCCTGAGGCCTCCCCAGCCATGTTTCCTGTATAGCCTGCAGAACTGAGTCAATTAAACCTCTTTTCTTTGTAAATTACTCAGTTTCAGGTTTTTTTTTTTTTTTTTTAAGATGGAGTCTCACTCTGTCATCCAGGCTGGAGTGCAGTGGCACGATCTCAGCTCATTGCAGCCTTTGCCTCCCGGGTTCAAGCAATTCTCCTGCGTCAGTCTCCCGAGTAGCTGGGACTACAGGCGCGTGCCACCACACCTGGCTAATTTTTTATTTTTAGTAAAGACAGGGTTTCACCATGTTGGCCAGGCTAGTCTCGAACTCCTGACTTCAGGTGATCTGCCTCGGCCTCCCAAAGTGCTGGGATTACAGGCATGAGGCACTGCACCTGGCCTCAGGTATTTCTTTATTGCAGTGGGAGAACAGACTAGTATATCCTACCTTCTAAGAGTCTACTAAGAAAAAATCCACTATGCTTCAGGTCCTGCTTCCTCTAATTATGACCAGAAGTTGAAGCCTCAAGCCTCTCTGGTCATCAATCATTGTGTAAACTTTCACTCCCATAATGCTATGGATATCCCCTTAAGCTGACCCTGGTACCCATGCCTTCTCTCCTCAAAATTTACCACTGGGCCACAACACCCACTAGATGATGCCTCTTGTATTCACATCCTCCTCTCTGTAAGTCCCTCTTCCTCCTTAAGTACTTAAACCTTGACTCTGCTTGTGGACACCAAGTTTCCTGTCACCTTTCAAGCAGCAATCATTTTCTCTTTCACGTGTCACCTACTTCAGTCACAGTCTTGCTTTCCATTTCAACTCTGAGCACTATGAATTAACTCAACAGATACATGACCCCAGCAATATGTAAGGCATTGTGGCAAAAGCAGGGAGTCCTAAGTGACAAAGCAGACAGAAATCTCTAATTGAGGAGCTCAAATTCAAGTGGAAATGCAGACAAACGTATCATTTAATTAATTTATTTATTTATATTAATTTTTTGAAGATAGGGGTCCTGCTATGTTCCCCAGGCTGGTCTCAAACTCCTGGGCTCAAGGTATCCCTCCTGCCTCAGCCCCTTGAGTAGCTGGGACTACAGGCATGCACCACTGTGCTTGGCTTTGTATCATTTTAAATTGTGCTAAGAGGTATGAAAGATAAAGCAGGAAGCTTTATTTTGTGTGGAGGTGGAATCTTAAGTTAGATAGAATGATCGGGGGCATTTTAAGTGGAGGTGTGAAGGACAGGGAGTCAGCCAAATAAAGGGTGAGGTGGTGAAGAACATTTCAGACCAAGGGGAAAATAGGGCTTCTCCAAAGACCTTTTTTCTCCTGCCTCCTCAGCAGCTCATTCTAAAAATCTTGTCACCAGCAGAACATGAACACTTCTCAAATCTCTGATTGCAACCCACCAGGACAACTTGCTTTCCTTATGACTCACTCACTTCCATCTCATCCAGAACTCCAAGACCCATGTTCTCATCCAGACCCATGTTCTCCATTGAGGCTCTCTTCTCACCATCTTCACTTCACTAACCAATGTATAACCTTCGTTTCTCTCCTTATTCAATTATAATCCCCCTCATACACGTAACGTTCAATCCCTTGACTCTCCCTCCTTCCTTCAAATTCCCCTGGCAAAAATCCCAAGCACTCTGCCTTTTCTGAGATCGTAATTATACCAGTGAGAATTGCTGGTCACCCCAACCCCCAAACAGATTGGAAACACTATACATTTATGATAACTAAGTTTATATGAGTCTTATATACTCCAAAGCAGTGCATGATTCTCTATTAGTTTCTTCCTCCACTCTCTCTAATGACAATTTAATATTGTCTCTATCTTCAACATTTCTACCCCACTCCTAACCTTGGCTTTCATGATAACCCTACTATAATGGCTTTCCCTCCTATCTTTCTGATTATTCTTTCTTAGGTTATTTTGCTATCTCCTCTTCTGATCTACAGGTTGGATATCTTCAATATTCAGACATGGGGTATTTGTTCTCATTGCTCTACATTCTTCCCAGGTGATCTCACTCATTCCCATGACTCTAAATACCATTTGTATGCTAATAATTCCCAAATTTCTGTCTTGCCCAGACCATCACAGTAATTTGAAGACCACCATCCTAATTTGAACCACTATCATCTGCTGGTATTACTAAAATCTCGCTAAGTGATTTCCCTACTAATAGTACAATCTCTGTATAGTAGCCAGAGTGGTCTTTTTGAGGTACAAATCATGTTATTCCCTTACTAATCCCTCCAACAATTTCAACAATTTCCACCACTCTCAGAACAAAATCCTAAAACATGTCAAGTTTCCTGTAGCTGCTGTAACAAATTACCACAAACCTGGAGGCATAAAACAACAGAAATTTGTTATCTCACAGTTCCAGAAACCAGAAGCCTGAAATCACGGTGTTGACCGGGCCACACTCTCTCCAAAGGCTCTAGAGGATATCTCATTCCCTCCCTCTCCCAGCTCCTGGTGTCTCTAGGCACTCATTGGCTTGTTGCTGTGTCACTCCAATCTCTGCCTCTGGCTTCACATGGCCTCCTCTTATCTCCTCAGTATGTTTTTTACAAGGACACGTCACTGGATTTAGGGCCCACACAGATAATTCAGGATGATCTCATAATCATTAAGATCCTTTGCAGACTTACATCTACAAAGACTTTTTTCCCCCCAAATAAGGTCACATCACAGGTTCCAAGGACTATGACATGGACACATCTTTTGGAGGGTCACCATTTAAACCCACTATAGCTTCAAGGCCCTACCGAAGCTGTCTCTGCCTCCCCCTGCAGCTTCATCTCTCTGTTTACCAGGTTCTACCCATTCTGGCATTCTTACACTTTCTTGATCTAGGACAGCTCTTTCCCAGCCTTGGTCTTTGCCTATGCTATTCTCCTTTTAGTCTTTACCTAGCTAACTTCTCCTCTGGTCTTCAGTTAAATCTAACTTTCACAGGGAAGTATTCCTTGACCCCATAAATTTAAGGATGTCTCCACTGTTATCCTCCCTTTAAAAAGCACTCTATGGCTGGATACAGTGGCTCACACCTATAATCCCAGCACTTTGGGAGACTGAGGTGGGTGGATCACTTGAGGTCAGGAGTTCGAGACCAGCCTGGTCAACATGGTGAAACCCCATTTCTACTAAAAATACAAAAATTAGCTGGGCATTGTGGCATGCACCTGTAGTCTCAGCTACTTGGGAGGCTGAGGCACGAGAATCGCTTGAACTTGGGAGACAGAGGTTGAAGTCAGCCGAGATCATGCCACTGCACTCCAGCCTAGGTGACAGAGTAAGACTTGGTCTCAAAAAAAAAAAAAAAAACAAACAAAAACAAAAACAGCAGCATACTATTCCTTTCCTTCACAGCTTTGACTACTTTCCTTTGTTGCATCAAGTTGTACTGACAAATGGATTTGTGTTTACTTGTTAACATTTGTCTCCACCACTGGACCATGAACTCTTCATACCATCTCATGAAGCACATCTGCTTTCTTCCCCTCTTTATGTAAACCCAGAGCATAAAATGGCATCTGGCATACAGTAGCTTTAACTAAATAAGGGAGTAGTAAATAAATAGACTGCCTCCTCTTCCCCTTTTGAACAGGATTAGATAAATGCAAATAGACAGATTAGAATGGTGACCAGACACCCAAAGACACTGCTGGCCTGCAGTAGATATCACTCCTAGCCCAGCCTGGAAGATTGATAAAGCTTGGCACAAATTAAAAAGTGGTATCCCAAAAATTATTAAGTTAGAAGTACTTCTCCAATTTTCTTTTCTTTTTTTTTTTAAACATGACACAGCCTCAGGAGGTCCTGAAGACATGTGCCCTCTAATTTTCATTTCTGCTGTGGACAACTATACAACTCAGGAACTTGTTTCACCTTTTACAGTAATCTGCACCTCCTGTCCAAAAGGATTTATTGAAGTTTCTCTGAAATTTTAGGAAAACCTCCCACATAAACTTATTTCCAAGCCCCACCTAACACTAAGCAGACTGATTCATTCATATATATAACTTTCTTAATTCTGCAAATTACAAAATGATTCAAGTATTATTAAATACTAAATCCTACTAGCCTGTTCTAAAGTCTAGCGTGCACAGAGGCATGCAAAGAGGTCTAGCATGCAAAGAGAAATCTTTTCTGAGACATCCGAAATTCTCCAGCCTGCTTTTTTACCTGAGGTATTTTTTAAAAACTGAGATATTATTTAAATACCATAAAATTTAGCCTTTTAAAGTACACCAGTGTTTTGCCCAACATTTGCACTTTTATCACTAATTCCAGAACATTCTCATAATCCCCTACCCCCGCCACCTGCCAAAAATTCATCTCTGTTAGCATTCTCTATTCCTCCCTTTCCCAGACCCCGGCAAACACTAATGTACTGTCTCTATGGATTTTCCAGTCTTTTTTGTACTCGTGAACCTGAAACACAGAGAGATAAAAGTGATTTATACAGAGCTGCAAGTCACTTAGTAAGAGAGTAAGGTTAGAATACAAGTATTTGCAGGAACTTTTAAGTGTATAAAAATTAGTGAAAATATGTTTAGGTCACCTATATATATGCTAAATGCAGCTATAAGACCATCTGATGTTAGAGTCCTTACAATAGTCATTCTCAGGCAGTGTGTCTGGCCAGGGAGAGACAGGGGTATAGGGATTTAGGAATCACTAAAGAGGAAGAGACATGCCACTGGTGGAAGGGAATTGCATTTATGGACCAGGGAAATATGAGGATTTGTTGTTCAGAGGACAGACATTTTTCTTTTCCACCCAGGGTAGTGAAATTGGTGCTAATATGTCCAGGTGCCCATTGCTTCCTTTTATAGTGGCCCAAGTGGGCCCCAGAGATCCCTGATCATTTCTAGTTTGCTCATGAGTAGTTAATAAAATAATAGTACTAACACCCCTTCAGAATACTTGCTGATTAACTACACGTTGTAAAATAATATGGGAATTTTGACTTTTTAAATATCTACTGTCTGAATTTTCAAATAAGTAAAAGAACTGCAAGCTGAACTTACTTCCATTGCCATTATAAATATATACACAGGAGTACGTTCCCACAGGCTAAAATAATCACAATCTATTTGCAAAAATAATCAGGCGCACTTTTTATTTTATGTCTTAATCAACATTACAAATACAAAAGGAAAAAAGTCAGAAACAACTCATCACAGAGAAAAAAAATCATCATTCAGAAGAGATTAATCTGAACTTCAACATTCTTTGTGCTCATTTTAAAATTATTAAAACAGGAATTCAAAAGGACAAGCAAACAAAAACCAAGTATTTTATTAATTAAAATTGAGACCCTAAACCAACTAAGACCATACAACTTAAAAATAAGCTGTCTTCATCCTAGAAAAGTTTCATTTGCCATCATATAATGAATATGTAGGAACTTACTAATGGGTAAGTAAACAAATTTTCTTTTACAAACAAGTTATTTTGAGTGATAGAAATCCTCCTAGTAACTAGATTTTTTTTTTAATGACTAAAAACGCCTATTTAGATAGTCCATGTATCCATAGAGTTGGACACTAAAGTTGAACATTTAAAGTTGAAACTCCTTGTCTACCAAATATTTTCCTAAAACTGTTTTTAAGCATATACATTAACTTAAAAGGTCAACTCTTAATTGTCTACAACAAAAGAGAGCTTTGGTACTAATAAATTCAAATTAGGGCATCAGTTTTTTTAAATGTAGAATTACAGAGTATTTTTGGAATTAAATTGGAACGTGCCTAAATATGAAAATGTGACAGTCCCGTTTTTCTGTTATGCACTCATGAGGAATGAACAACCTAACTATACTGGATTATTGACATAAATAAAGCACCACTGTAAAATCTCTTCCTAAAAGATTGCTGGGTCACACCTAGCAATTTAGGGCAAAAAGTCAATAAAAAATTAAGGTACTTTATTTTTTAAAGCCTCATTTCCCTTTTGATAGGAGCATCAAGATACTAAAATAAAAATAATGTAGTAAGTACTTTCAAAATATAGCAATTTTAGTTATCCCATATAATAGGGGGCTAACAAGAAAACAAAAAAATAAAAAGAGAAAATTTTAAAATAAGTAAAAAATAAAAAAGTATTTTTAAAAAGCAGCCTGGGCAAGAGAAGTGGGTGGGTTTAGGAGAATCCCTTTTGAAAAACTCAGAGCATTATTATTAACCCTTCTTAAATTAAATGCAGGGTCAAGCATGCTGCATGTGGGATCTGGACAATTCGTTGATAAACTTTAAGGCTGCTAAATAACTTACAGAAACTATGAATGCATTTTCATTTTACGAGGCAAAAGAGAAAATATTCAAGATTGCATAGCAATTTTATTTTTTCAAATGGTTATCCTAAAGAATTTCCTTAATTCAGATTTTGCAAAATTCTTACTCTCCAAGTCATCAAGTAAACACTAAAAGCAACTTTACTCGTGAATACAGTGGACTCTTTATGAAGCATGCATTTTTCATAAATCTAGGCCAAAGTGTACTAATTGAGATTTAATTCTAAATTCATCCTGTGATTTCTGGATATAATATTGGTATAAAACCAGTAAAAATACTTCAAAAAAAAAAAGTGTTTACTTCCCGAATAATTTAGTTTTGGGAATATTTATATTCTTAGTCAAAATATTACTTTTAGAGTCTAAAGGTTTTAAAAACAAAATTGGTTCAACAATTATCAAAATGAAATGACTATAAACACTGACTAAAACTTCTTAACCCACAGAAGTAAACCACTTCAGGTGAGTTCCGCTCACTTAATTCTCTTTTTTTTTTTTTTTTTTTTTTTTTTGAGACAGAGTCTGGCTGTTGCCGAGGCTGGAGTGCAGTGGTGAGATCTCGGCTCCGCCTCCTGGGTTCACGCCATTCTCCTGCCTCAGCCTCCCGAGTAGCTGGGACTACAGGTGCCCACCACCACGCCCAGCTAATTTTTTGTATTTTTAGTAGAGACGGGGTTTCACCATGTTAGCCAGGAAGGTCTCGATCTCCTGACCACGTGATCCGCCCACCTTGGCCTCCCAAAGTGCTGGGATTACAGGTGTCAGCCACCGCGCCCGGCCTCAGCTCACTTAATTTTAAAAACCCATTTCTCTTCTCCAGCTTCACAACTGGATTGAACATTGCTCAACTGCTCAACAACATTACCTATGTCAAAAGTGAAAAAGATAAAAAGTATTGTAAAGATTGTACAGTGAGTGAATCTGGGAAGAATATACTGTATAATCAACATTTCAGAGCTGAAAGGGATATTTAAGATCCAATTCAGCACCCACATTTTACAGATGAGAAAACCAAGCCCAAACACATCAAATAACTTGACCAAAGTCACATTCCTCAGCTGAGCCATTCATTCATTCAGTCATTCATTCACCCATTTACTGAAAGGGGCACTTAAGTGCCAGGCTCGGTGCTAGAGACGGAAAGCAGCATTCACAACTGCCAAGGCAGTCTTTTTTCCTTGCATTTTAAAGATAAATTCTTAAATTTCCTGACCAGCAGAATTCGTAGGAGAGTTCCACAGCCTTGGCAGAACCTAGCCCACTTTCAGTTTCACACATTTTAATAAACATAGTTGGGTTTAACTTCAGAGAGGCCTCAATTGTGTTTACTTTAAATGATTAAGCATTAACAAAGGGAGGCATAGTATTCGGAATGAGTCCCTTTCTAGTACATTCATAACTTAAGGAAGTGCAATCAGAAAATGCCCTGCACACACAAACACGTTCACAGAGAGGACAGCTTACAAATCAAGAGGAATTTGAGGTATTAATATATAGATCAGTGAAGTCCAATAGCTCAAGTTTACAAAGTATGGAATGTAAATATCTCCCCATTTCATTTAGATATGGGTACGTCTGCATGTTAAAAAGGCCTCCAAACTCACACTCACAAATGCCCTCTTCCAATTACACGTATCTCTAAAACCAGGCCTTTTGCATTAAGCTCAATTTTCTTTCTTTTTGATTAGAAAAAAAAATTTAAAAATAAAATCTAAAATTTAATGTGCTGGCTGAAAAATTCAAATTCTATGTAATGAAAATAGCAATAGCTCCAACTGCACAGTTGTGAGTTTTGTTAAAAAATGGGATGTGCGGTGAACTTACCCATCAACATAAATCATACCTCATTTTACTTGGACCTTTACATTCTTTAAGTCTGGCACTTAAATGTCTCGTGTGTTTCAATTCACAGTCAACTTCTTTTAAGAAGAGACCATATTGACAAAGCTCTTATATAAAACAACCCATATAAGTAAGGCACTGTGAAATATTAAACAGCAGCACTCTGGGTACCCAGTTTCAGTGTGGTATACCAAAATGAACCCCAGCTTTCCAGTGCTCCACAGACGACTGCTAGGTGGCTTTTGATAAAAATAAAATACAATCTTCACTGAGGCCCTTCAGGCTCTTTGACTTTCTTGACGCTATTGTCAGCTCATGACGAAAGTGCTGTTGTGCTCTATTTCTCAAAACTCCAAATTTGATTTTTATCTAGAGCATCACAAGTTCTCATTTGTACATCAGGTCGGCCCTCCGGTGTCCGATAAGCACTAAGACACAGTCCTGACTGTGGGTGAAAAATAGTTCCATCTTCTTTAAAATGCCAAATAATGTTTGCTGGTACAAGGAACCCATCTTTGGGACAATTTTGCATTCCTACATAATTTTTTTGCTCAGGAACCTCTGCACATAACTCTGTCACAGAATTAAACCTTATTTCTTTGTTTGAAGTATATTCAAAGAATTGATTGCCTCCTTGACCATGGCATCCAAACAGTGAAAGGTTAGCACCTGTGGGGTTGTTGTCAGGAGAATTATAATCTAAACATTCAGAAGAGATCCCTTTACTGCGAATAGCCCCATGCCAGCCTGGCCTATCCTCTGGAACATGTAAATTAGGAAACACGTTTTTCAAATACCAGTCAAAGCTCTTGCATCTCAGCCGCTCTCGTAGTAATTTTCTTTCAGAAATATCACCATAAGCTTCTTTTCTTGCTGGAGGGTTTCTATTGTAGAAGTGCTCTTTGTACTCATCCATCCAAACTTCTGCTGCCCGAGCAGTATTCTGTAGGAAATTGGGGCGAGCATACGGTGCCCGCTTGGGGAACACATGGCCCACGTGGGAACACGGGTGGATCTCCAATTTGCCACCACACTGCCACACCCTAAAAGACAGCTCAAGGTTTTCACCTCCCCACACTTCCATTCCTGTGTCATATGTTCCAAGGTACTGAAAATATTTCTTGCTGACAGCAAACAGTCCTCCAGCCATGGTGGGTGATCTGATGGGGTCAATTCTTGATATCCGCCTGTCCCTTTCGTGTTTGGGGACAGAATGCCACTGAAATGTTAAACGCCAGTCAAACCCACCAATCATGGGCTCCCCTGTCTGCATATAGAATTCAAAAGTATTCCAATCAATTGTATCTATAACAGGACACACAATTGCTGTTTCATCTCTCCCAATCCTTTCCAAAAGCGGTTCCAGCCAACCGGAATTACACTCACAGTGACAATCCAGGAAAGTGAGGACGTCCCCAGTGGCGAAAGTGGCCCCAATCAGACGGGCCCTAACCAGCCCCTCTCGCTTATTGGTCCTAATCAAGCGTACTCTATCAAGATTGCTGATGTAAGTTTCAAGTTGCGTCTTCAAATAAACTCTGTCACTCAAGTCATCCACCAAGATGATCTCTTTCAAAAGGACCGCAGGAGAAGTTTCTAAAACACTGTGAATAGTACGGAGCAAAGTCGACCAGGCTTCATTATAGAAAGCAATGATAACAGAGGTGGTAGGAAGTGTCCTATAGTTGAACTTCTGGGACTTACACTCATACATTCTTTTATCCTCTATGTGTCGATGCAGGGAAATTCTGTCACTGAGGTAAATATTGATGGCATATCTCTCAATGAGTTCTTCTTGCTGCTTCAGTTCACCCTCGTTGAGTTGGAGTTTGCTGGCTTTCCCCCACTCCCCAGGTGCATGGGAATCTGCAGGGGGCTTCTTATAAAGCGGTCGAGACAAATCCTCTGTATTTTTCTGGAGGTCTGAGAGCCTTCTTGACCCCAGCTCCCTGGCACGGCCGGCTCCTGCGGAGGCATGAAAAGTGGAGACCAAGAGCTCCACGAAGATATAGGCCACTGTTAAAAACGCCAGCAGCAGGCAGCTCTTGCCTGCCCAAGTCCACCTCACCGCCATCCGGATTCTCAGGGCTGGGGCGCAGACGCAGCCACCCAGCCACCATGCAGGGGAAGGGCGGCGGAACCCACAGCTCGAGCTCAGGTACTTCCCGGCAGGTTCTTCCTTTCATGCAGGCGCTGGGCTTCTTTCCAGCCACCTGGGCTTTCCAGGGGTCACCTCAGCCCTCTCGGTCCTCGGCCTCCGGCACGGCCCAACTCCTCTCTCCCCACTTCCTCCTGCTCGGCTCACAACTTTTCACGAACTCTCCAGCCAACACCCCACCCTTCCCGGGCCCAGGACAAACCCCTCCCCTACCCACTCACTCCTCCTGGTGGTTAGTTTGCGAAAGTCGTCCGCCAGGCCTAGACTGCTGGATACTAGACTCTTGGCCGGGCCGGGGGCCGGGATGGCCGAGGGGGCCCCAGCTGCGCCCCGCCGCGCTGGGCCCTCGTCTCCGGGTGCTCTCAACCCCCATACAGGCTCCTAGCCGTTCTTCTAGGGACCCTGCCCGGACAGGAGGAAAGGTTTCCGGCCCGTGGAACTTTTGTCTCATTACAAAAGCAAAACAAGAATAAGACTTACCGAGTTGCTTGCCGTTGGGGCTGAAGTCCAAGGAGGTGATCGCAGCTTTGTGGCCTTTGAAATAACGCTCCAGAACGGGGTCCTCCTGGAAAGGAAAGTTGTCAAGTTTTGAAAGCCGCCGCAGACCTCGAATTCTGGGGGCCGGGATCGACGCTGCCACTCCCCTGGAGTCCGGCCTGGGAATGGCCACCCAGGCGGCGGCTTGGCTGGGCGGCGGGGCCGGGCAGCAGCCCACCCACGGGCGCGGCGCCCAGTCCGGCTACAGGGAGACGCCGGCGCCAGCTCTCCCCGCAGGGCCGGCAAAACGCTCTGTTCGCGCTCCCCAGAGTCCAGCGCATCGTAGGAGCCGTGTCCCCTTTGACATGCACGTTCCCGGGCCCCGCCCGCTGGCACAGGGCAGGCAGGTGCTAGGATGCGCCTCGGCTTTGGTACTTTTTTTTTTTTTTTTTTTTAAATACTTCCCAGGTGATTCTGACGTAGGCGCTCCACGGAAACCGTCCAAGAATTCTGGGGGCTGTGGGACCGCCCGGCTCAGTCCGGAGCTCCGGAACTCGGGGAAGAGCGCCCGGGAGCTGGGTCTGGTTTCTGCACTCCGTCCGCCACGGTGGCAGAGAGTGAGATACGGACGCCCCGGGACAAGGGGCTCAGGACCCGGCTGCGGACACCTGCCTCCATCTCCCGCCAGGTGCGGGTTCGGCCCGGACCTGGCTCCGCAGCCGGCGGGACAGGCTCCGGGGAGGGATCCCCCCGCACTTCCAACCCGTTCTTACCGTGGCTGAGGCCATCGGGGGGGGGTGGTCCGCCCCAGGGCCCCGGGGGGGGGGGGACCCGGGGGGGGGGGGGGGGGGGGAGGGGGCAGGAGAGGGGACCGTGCGGCTCCCGGAACCGTCTGCCCAGAGCGGCAGCGCCTCCCGGTCACTACAACAACGGCGGCCCAGTCAAACCCCGCGCTCCAAGCATGGCTAGCCGAGCCCCGAGACACCGCCAGCCCTGTAAAGAGCGGACGGGAGGGATGCTCCGGTTCAGCTGTGGCTACACACCAAAGCCATGTTTACTAACGCTCGCGTTCCCTGTGGTTTGACGTCAGGAAGCGGGATAGTAACCAGGACGGGAATAAGAGCGATGAATGGAAGGGAGTTGTGAGCCTGTGATCGATGCAATCAGAGTTCTATTATGTTTTAAAGAGACAGCACCCGTGACGTTTAAGGTGATCCCCTACCGCTTATTTTGTTGACGTAAAGCTTTGAAGTGGGGCAGCTTGCTAGTTATTAATATACTAAAAGGAACTAAATCCCCGGAGGGCGGATTTGAATTTATTTAACCACTGTTTTCCACACAGTGCCCTGCGGGATATTGATATAGATGCTGGATGTGCGTGATGAATGAATGAGTGAATGAATAAATGTCGTGCATACACTTAATAATGTTCTGCGATATGTTTCCAATCTCATTTGCTGATTTGCGTATACCTTAGAGCACTAAACTTACACAGCTGGATACTTAAAGTCTTTAGGAAGACTTGGAAACATGGTTTTGGTTTGTTGGTTTTTTTGTTGTTGTTATGAGACCACCTTTCTACAGCAGACTTTATCACACATAGTATCATTTGTGCTTCAGTCAAACAATGTAGTTGGTAGAATTACAAAATGTTTTCAATGTTTCCAAGTTATAAACTTGATTCCTAGATATTGGTCTTAGAGGTCACACAGGCAGTTCTTCTAATTCCAAGTCCATATCCTTTTTTTTTTAACCCTGCCTCAAGGTGTGTTCTGAGCTGAAAATTACATATAGTGTAAAGATCCTTAGCTACATCAAAAGGCATGATAGAGCACAGCTGGTAAGATACGTGTTTTATGCAAATGAAAGGTATGCTACACACCTTAATTACAGATTCCCTAGTTGTCTAGTGATTGAGTTTAATTTTATTGAATATGGTACCTAACAACTAAACAGGTAGGCTTTAGATTACAGTGTTAGTTAATTTAAGTATACGCTTGTTAAATATCTGTTGTATGTTTGGCCTTGAGGGACACAATGATGACTAAGATATTTCCCCTGCCTTCAAGAACTCAGCAATCTAGGGTTGATGAGTCTCATGCTTTAGCATTTCTAATGTTGATTTGGGGGCCCCATTTCCAGAGATGCTGAATCAACATATACAAGGTGGGATCCAGGGCCCTTCTGATGTAACAAGCTCCATAGATGATTACTATGGGAGTCTCAGCTGTGTATGTTGAGAAACACTACATTAGTCTAGGAGATGATATGTTAAGAGTGTTGATACCAGCAACTTGTCAGCAAACTGTTGCAGGATTCTTAGTTTTGCTACATATTCCCAGTTTAGGCTTGACTTATTTTAAAAGCCTGCCAAATATATTTAAAAATTATTTTTAAATAATGCTGGATACTGGTGGGAATGTAAAATGATGTAGCTCTGTTAAAAAAAATTTTCAGTTCCTCAAAAAGTTAAACCTAAAATTACCTTATAATCCAGCAATCTCACTGCTAGGTATATCCCATAAGTATTGAAAGCAGAGACTCCAACAGATGCCAGTGTTCAAAGCAAGCATTATTTACAATAGCCAAAAAGTGGATACAATCCAAGTATCCAACAGATGAATGGATAAACAAAATGTGTGTGATATATACATATAAGGAAATATTATCCTGCCATAAAAAGAAATGAAATTCTGATACAAGCTACAACATGGATGAACCTTGAAAACATTTTGCTAAGTGAATAAGCCAAACACAAAGGAGCATATTGTATGATTCCACTCATATGAGGTACCTAGAATAGGTGACTTCGTAAGGACAGAAAGTAGATAGAGGTTACTAGGGCTGGGGGTAAGGGAGACTGGGGAGTTACTGTTGAATGGGTGCAGAGTTTCTGTTTGGGATGATGAAGTTCTGGAAATAGATAGTGGTGATGTTTGCACAACATTGTGAATGTACTTAATGCCAGTGAATTGTACACCTAAAAATGGGTAAAGTGGTAAATTTCATTACAGGTTTTTCACCACAATAATAAAATAATAATACCAGAAGCTGAAGAGTAATCAGGACCTCAGGATTACTCATAGCCATGTTGTATCTAATATCGGGCAGAGCAGAAGCAGAAAAAGGAAGAAGTTGGAGATTTAGAAACTAGCTCGAAAGAAAAAAAAAGTATAGATTTTTATTTAACTGTTTTAGTAAAAGTTAAGTTTTTACTTTTTTTCTCAGTTATCAGGAAACACATGTTTTAAATTTAAAAGATGGGAGGGAAACTACCTATTGCTCCTATCACCTAACGTTTATCTTAAAAAATTTGTCACCTACTGATATGGTTT
Source organism: Papio anubis (assembly GCF_008728515.1). NCBI lineage: Eukaryota > Metazoa > Chordata > Mammalia > Primates > Cercopithecidae > Papio > Papio anubis. The sequence goes on from NC_044984.1 coordinate 83,918,737, forward strand.
GGATTTGTGTCCCCACCGAAATCTCACGTAGGATTGCAATCCCCAGTGTTGGAAGAGGGGCCTGGTGGGAGGTGATTGGATCACGGGAGTGGATTTCCCCCTTGCTGTTCTGAGTGAGTTATCATGAGATCTGGTTGTTTAAAAGTGCGTAGCATTTCCCCCCTTTGCTCTTTTCCTCCTGCTCCAGCCATGTAGGATGTGCCTGCTTCCCCTTTGCCTTCCACCATGATTGTAAGTTTCCTGAGGCCTCCCCAGCTATACTTCCTGTACAGCCTGCAGAACCATGAACCAATTAAACCTCTTTGCTTTGTAAATTACCTAGTCTAGTTCTTTATAGCAACGTGAGAATGGACTAATATACCTACCTATGTTTTCACTACATGCTAGGACTTTTCTAAGTACCTTACAGATTTTGACATTTAGTGATCATAACAATCTTATTAGAGATGTGCTATTATTACCATTTCCGTTTTATAGATGAGTAAATTGATATGCAGAGACATTAAGTTACTTGCCCAAGGCACACTGCTAGCTAGGAAGTGGCAGAGTTGAGATTTTTAGACACTGCAGTGTGCCTTCAGAATCCACTCTCTTAATCACTGTCATGACTTTTGTGTGATTGCAAGTGTACTATAAATGTATAAAACATTGCATTTTTGCCAAGATTTTAATAATAAGTTTTACAAAATGAAAGTAATATCTCCTTTATTTTCATTCCACTGTCCTCACTTATTACTCTAAACTGCCCTTCCCATTGTTCTTTTCCATAGTTGATTTTGTTCTTTTCTGCTTTTCTTCACCTTTGCAAATAGTGAAAGCTCAGAGGTAGAAATTGGAAATGTGGTCTAAGTTGGAGAAATTTTTTCTAACCTCAAGCCTAATTCCACTTGCTACAATGATTATTTAGACCTCTCTGGATTGCAACCTAATTATTTATATGAGTGGGAGCCACAAGCAGGATCAGTATTTAAAAACCTACAAGGTTTTACTGCAGGCCAGGTACTAAGTAGGACAAACCGACCTCTAATTAGCCCTTCTTTTCCAGTTCCCCCAAAACAGAAATTGAATTTATTTACTTGGGCATTATAAAGAGTTGTTTTTATTTTAGCACTGGTTCTTCCTTGGTCTACAAATTTGGAAATTCAGCGTAGTACAAAAGTGCCATCTACTGTTCACCTTACTATATAGCACTTGGAGTGAACATACTTTGAGCCTGTTTACAGGCAGGGGAACTCCCTTATTGATACACTTCCTCCAAAGTATAGGAGAGCACATGGAAAAGTACAAGATGGGTGTGAATCAATAATGCATTACATTTTTGAAAACTGCATGATTCATTTAAGTCAACATTCAGTCTCCAAGTCCTATCAACTACATCCTCAACATATATATATATATATATACAATGGGCTGCCTAGACTGGCCTTGAACTCCTGAGCTCAAGTGATCCTCCTGCAGCAGCCTCCCAGGTAGCTGGGATTACAGGCATGCTCCTCACCATATATTTTATCTTCCTATCTTTCTGTCCAATGGCTCCTGTCACTCCACAGATCCTGCCTTCTGCCTTCTAGAATATTTCAGTAACACCAACTTGCTTTCTAACTTCAAAATTTCTCCCCTCCACCTGTCCACCCTGCATTTACCAACAAATAACATAAGATTCACCAGGGTAGCTTGCTAAAAGTAAAGATTTTTAGTCCTCACCCCAGAGGTTTTCATTTAGAAGGTCTACTAATGTGAATACTAGAAATCTGTTTTCAAACAAGCTTTCTAGGTGATTATAATATGTATCAACATTTGGGAACCACTGGTATATCGTGCCATAGATCTTCTTTAAAATGCATTTTTAGTTCACTTTTAAATGCCTCAAACCAAGTCCTATTTTATATCTAACCACTCATCTCCCCTGGGCCAGTCCTTAAGCCATTGCAGTTAACTACACCCTTTGGAGCCTTTGCTAGAGCTGTTTCTGTACTCGTGAATGCCTGTGCTACTGTCTTGCTCCAACTTATACACAAAGAAATGTATCTCAGGGAAGATATGTTTATGTAAAATCCTCTTTCTCTGAACCTATTCCCCCTTATAAAAATACAACTTACTATTTTTCCTTTTGGTCCTGATGGTATGCAACTTAGAGTTCTACTTAGCACTATTTTATGTTGCTGCATTTACATCCACATTATGTTTCTGTGTCTACCAGCACTTACCATAGTGAAAGGTTAGTAAAGATGAGAACTGTGTTCTACTCATTTTAGTATCACTCTATAGGCAGCACAATCTGTGACACATAGTAGAGGCACAATAAATATTTCCTGCATTGATTGAAAGCTGACATTGTGGCTGGTCAGCTCTATATTTACTGAAAAAGTCTACAAAATAAATAGAAAACATGATCATTGTCCTCCAATAGTTTAAAGTATTTTGTAATTTTATCGATACACTCTATTTGTACATTATGGGGTACATGTGAAATTTTGTTGCATGCATAGAATGTATAATGATCAAGTCAGGGCATTTAGGGTATCCATCACCTGAGGATTTATCATTTCTATATGTCAGGTACATTTCAAATTGTCTTTTCTAGCCATTTTGATACAGTGCATTATTGTCATCTATAGTCACCTGATTCTGCTATCAAATATTAGAACGTATTTCTTCTATGTAACTGTATGATTGTACCTGTAAACCAACCTCTCTTCATTTCCCCCCTCCCACCCACACATCCTTCTCATTCTCTGGGAGAAAGAGAATCTACCATTCCACTCTCTATCTTCATGTGATCAACTTTTTTAGCTCTCATAAATGAATGAGAACATGTAATGTTTATCTTCCTGTGCCTGGCTTATTTCACTTAACATAGTGTTCTCCAGTTTTATTCATGTTCCTGCAAATTACATGATTTCATTCTTTTTCATGGTTGAATAGTATTCCATTATATATGTGTGTGTATATATATATATATATATCTCACATTTTCTGTATCCATTCATCCATTGATGGGGATGCTTAGGTCAAACAGCTTAGAATCTAATTAGGGAAATAAGACTCACCACATGAAACAATCAGTGAAAGTTATGTGAAGCAGTAGGTCAATCATAACCATGGGAATGTTACAAAATATCTATATAATAACCATATTATTGTATTTCAATAGTGTCAAATGTACTTAAGACATTTGATTGGTCTTTGGAAATGTTTTTGTATCAGGAAAGACTTACAGGGGAAGAAGGACTTCAATTGTGATTTTTTAAAGTGGTAGCATTAGTGGATTAATGGTTGCCAGAGACTGGGGGAGGAAAGAATGGGGAGGGATTACTAATGAAAAAATGGAAACTTTTTAGGGTGATGAAAATGTTCTGGAATTAGTGGGGTAAGTTTACAACTTGAAAGTACTAAAGACTACTGATTTTTACATTTAAAGCCACTAGATCAATGGTTCCCAAACTTTAGCGGGCATCAGAATCATCCAAAGGACTTGTTACAATGCAGATTCTACTCCAGAGCTTCTGTTTCAGTCTGTCTGGAATGGGGTGCAATAATTTACATTTATAGTAAATACAGGTTCCTAGGTGTGATGCTTATGCTGCCAATGAACCATCCTGTAACAATCAGCAGAGTAAACAAAAAGGTAGTAAGGAGAAACACAGAAAGTAGAATGGGCCTGGCACGTTGGCTCACGCGGTGGCTCCCGGCACTTTGGGAGGCTGAGGTGGGCGAATCACCTGAGGTCAGGAGTTCGAGACCAGCCTGGCCAACATGACAAAACCCCATCTCTACTAAAAATACAAATATTAGCTGGGCGCAGTAGTGGGCACCTGTAATCCCAGCTATTCGGGAGGCTGAGGCAGGAAAATCGCTTGATCCCGGGAAGCAGAGGTTGCAGTGAGCGGAGATCATGCCATTGCACTCCAGCCTGGGTGACAGAGCGAGACTCCATCTCAAAAAAAAAAAAAAAAAAAAGGGAAAGTAGAATGGTGTTTGCCATTTGCCAGGGGCTGTGGGGAGAGAAAATGGGGAATTATTGTTCAATGGGTGTGTGGAGTTTCAGTTTGTGAAACTGAAAAAGTTCTGGAGGTGGACGGTGGTGATGGTTACAAAACAGTGTGAATATACGTCATATCATTGAACTATACACACTTATAAATGGTTAAATGGTAAATGTTATGTGTATGTTATTTCAATGAAGATAATGGGGTAAAGTGTTGAAAGAATGCACATTAGTAAAGGCATCACAGTCATGGGATGAACTTCAGTACAGTGGAAGCCTGGTTCCTTACAGGACCGTACTGGTACTTGGCTCTGGGGTTGGGGATCCCTGTCCAAGACCACTCTATTTGCTGTGGCTGTGCCTTCCAGTCATTTTCTATCTCATTATTGTGTTTTACTTTCTTCATAGCCCTTGCTAGTTCCTCTGCCATGAATGCTCTTCCCCCAAATGGAAGGCACTGCAAAAATTTATAGATTCTGGCATTATTGGAGTAGCAGCAGTAGAAACATAAAGAGATATTTGTTTGGGTATGGCCTAATTAAAATGAGCAGGGGAAGGGGGGCAGAAAAAAAAATCACACACACAAAAAAACCCTTAGATGCTGTCCTTGGTCCTGAACCAACAGTACCTGGTGAATGGCTATCTTACATATTCTAAGAATCTGGTAACTTATCTTCTAGGGCTTAGACTTTCATTTTTACCTTTTTACCAAAAATAAAATAAAATAAAATAAAATGCCGTAGCTTTTAGTGTCTCCAAAAAAATGTCAAATCATGGTAATAATTTACAATTTACCTGGCCAATTCCTTTTATTTTGACAGTTGTAATAGGTTTCTACTTACTTTTCCCACTAGAAAGAAAAGAGGGTACATTCCCCCATTCCCTCTCCATCTCAATCCTAAGATTATGCATTTGAAGGTCAGTTTATGTGAAGCATCACTCAGACCTTCCAAGTGACTATGATGAGAGAGATGAGGGCAAAATGGAATTGATGATGGCTAGCAGGTATTGGATAAGATGTTACTCCTCAAAGAGGCTTCCTAGAGTCCCCAACCTTTTTAGCACCAGAGATCAGTTTCATGGAAGACGATTTTTCCATAGACAGGGGAATGGAGGTGAGGGATGGTTTCAGGATAAAACTGTTCCAGCTCCGATCATCAGCCATTAGATTCTCATAAGGAGCACACAACCTAGATCCCTGCATGTGCATTTCACAATAGGGTTCATGCTTCTGTGAGAATCTAACACCTCTGCTGATCTGACAGGAGGCAGAGCTCAGGCCATAATGCTGGCTTCCTCACCTGCTGCTCACCTCCTGCTGTCCAGCCTCGTTCCTAACAGGCCACGGACCAGTACCGGGTACATGGCCCAGGGGTTGGGGATCCCTGTCCTAGACCACTCTATTTGCTGTGGCTCTGCCTTCCAGTCATTTTCTATCCCATTACTATGTTATACTTTTTTCACAACCCTTGCTAGTTCCTCTGCCATGAATGCTGTTCTCCCAAATCTTTTTAATACTCACTTCTTTCACTTCACTTAGTTCTTACCACATTTTCAAAATAAGCCCTTCCTTTCATTCTCTATAACATTAAACTTTCATTTTTCTTCAAACACATATTCCTCCCAGCTAAAAAAGGGCAAAAGGTTTGATAGACATTTCACCAAAAAGGTATATAAATAGCCAATAAGCACATGAAAAGATGCCCAACATCATTAGGCAATAGGGGAAATATAAATCAACATCACAAAACCTACTTCACACCCACTGTAATAGCTATAATCAAATAGCCAGATAATAGCAAGTATTGGTGAGGATGTAAAGGAATGGAAACTCTCATAAGTTGCTGATGGGAATGTAAAATTGTACAGCTGCTTTATACCCAGGAGTGGAATTGCTGAGCCCTATGGTAATTCTTTTGACTTCATGAATTTGGGAGTTCCTTTAAAAGTTAAATATAGGGTTACCCTATCAGTCAACAATTCCACTCCTAGGTAGGTACCCGTGATAATTGAATACATATGTCCACACAAAAATGCAGACACAAATGTTCATAGCAGCGTTACTCACAATAGCCAAAAGGGGAAACAATCCAAATGTCTATCAACTGATTAATGGGTAAATAAAATGTGCTACATCCATACACATTTATATGCCTGGCAAATAAAAGGAATGAAGTACTGATTCATGCTACAGTGTGGATGAAACTTGAAAACACTATGCTAAGTAAAGAAGTCAGACACAATGTATGATTCCATCCATATAAAATGTTCAGAATAGCCAAATGCATAGCGACAGAATATGGATTGTTTGCCAGGGGCTGGCTTCTTGTTGGGGTGATGAAATATTCTGGAATTAGATAGTGGTGACAGTTCTGCAACTTGATAAATGTACTAATAAACCACTGATTTTTATACTTAAAAAGATATTTTTTCTTTAAAAAAGCAAGCATAAACAACCACTTACCTCTCCCTGAAATATACATTCTCTATGAGTAATCCCCATGAGAACGAGGGCAAAACCTGCAGAGGGAGTATGTCAGAACGACTTGTGGGACCATCACCAGGATATAAACTCTGTGAGGGCAGAGACATTCTCTTGTTAATCCACCATATGTCAGAACAATGACTGGCACATAGTAGGCACCCAATAAAATGTTGTGACTTAATGAGGGAATAAAAGAGGAAGAGATAATATCTGTGTGAAACTATTAGAGAATTTTAAAAAATCTTAAAAGTCTTCACTGTTTATTACAATAGAGTTGTGATTTTAGTAGAAAGAAACCAGATTCTTTTAAAGATTGGTTCTCCTATCTAAAAAGAAAATTCCAAATCTCAACAATTTCTAACATAATATATGAATATATTTTAAACTTTGCCACCCTAGGGTTTCTTCTCAGTTATAAAAATTTCTGTAGTTTACTCCATTTAGTGATTTTTTTTTTTTTTTTTTTTTTTGAGACAGTCTTGCTCTGTCACCAAGCTGGAGTGCAGTGGTGTGATTTTGGCTCCCTGCAACCTCCACCTCCCGGGTTCAAGCTATTCTCTGCCTCAGCCTCCCAAGTAGCTGGGGCTACAGCTGCACACCACCACACCCAGCCAGTTTTTGTATTTTTTAGTAGAGACGGGGTTTCACCATGTTCGCCAGGATGGTCTCGATCTCTTGACCTCGTGATCCGCCCGCCTCAGCCTCCTAAAGTGTTGGAATTTTAGGCATGAGCCACCGTGCCCGTCCCTCCATTTAGTGATCTTGTACAGAGCCATTTTCATTGTATTTATATTATTGAAAAAACAGCTTTTATTCTATAACCTTGTAACCTTGCTCACTAATTGGTGGCCCACTGACTGAAACAAGTCCACTGATATGTTTTGTTTGGTCATTAATGTGTTCAAACATTCTTTAAAATTTAAACTCCTATAGGTGAGCCAAATATTCAGTTTGACTCAGTACACTTCCTTCTGTTATTTTTGTACACGGTCTGATTCACAGGCCTAAATGATCTCCCTGGCCCTTTGTATCAGTCACGAAGGTCTAAGTTATGCTGCTGAAACAACCCCAAAATCTCAGTGGCTTAAAACAAGGAAGTCTTCTATTTTCTGCTCACATTATGTTACCATCAGAAGTCAACTAAGGGCTCAACTCTCAGGTCCTTGTTATCCTCACTTCAGAACATAGGCTGTCAGCGAAGCCACTATCAGAAACATTATTGGTGACTGGCAGCTGGAAAAGAGAGCAGATGATTCCCACGATGGCTTTCTAAGATTTCCTTGACCAAGGAAAGTCACATATCTGGTAGAGAAATATAATTCTCCCGCACGAAGAAAGTTGTGGAAAGTTATACAGTGTAACACTTGGAGGAATTTGGATTGAATATTGAAATTTGGATTGAATTTGGATTGAATATTGCCCTTTTAATAACTTGGCAATATCAAGACCTTTTCTACATGAAAATTAAGGAATGTGTGTCAGTTTTTCAGGCATTTTTATCCCTCAACACACGTGAAAGTTGATGCACTCAGAGCTTTGATTCTCAGTTGAGGCCACACACCCCTGGATGAAGTGAGTGATGGGTCATAATCTTTATTTTGTTTTGGGGATAGAGATTGAAGGCAGAAAACATAGGCTTGAGGTTTTTTTTTAAATTTATTTTTATTTTTAAATTATTTTAGAAACGGAGTCTTACTATGTTGGCCAGGCTGGAGTGCAGTGTCTATCCACAGGTGCTGTCATAGCACATTGTGGCCTTGAACTTCTGGGCTCAAGTGATCCCCCCACTTCAGCCTCTGGTGTAGCTCAGACTACAGAAACGAACCACCATGCCCGGCTTGCGATTTTATTCTATTTTTAAATAAAGGCCCCACAGGTGATTCTGGCATACTGCTCCAAGATGTTGTGTCCTCATTCTCACAAGGATTACTGATTTAGAGGCTCACAGCTTTCTGAGAATGCACAGATTCAGATGCATAACTAAAGATCAGAATGAAAACATTACAACCCAGACATCAATGATCAGTAAAGGATTCAGCTATGCTGTTTGTGAAAAAGTTAAGTACTAGCATGTTTTCAAGTTAAGATGAATAAGTAATTGGGAAAAGAGAGGAGACTGGAAATTTCCATTAATTTCCATAAAATAAGTGGCATTCATTTTAGAATTTAGCACTACAGAAGTAATGTAGATATTATTACCATCTTCTGCCCGACAGATCGTGTTTATTGCAAGTTAGAGCTATATCCCTCCATCTCCTGACCTTCCTAAGGGTTAGGTAAACACTCTTATCAAAAGAGGGAGAAGGGACACAGGTCAGAGGGCGGCATTGTGGTGTCTTTGCTTCTCCAGCCTCACAGACCTAGTCTGAGTCTCATGAAGAGAAAGGACTCAGGAAGCAGTAGAAGCAGCTGGATTTTAAATTGAGCCTGGTGAGACAGTTGGGCACAGGCTGCTATGCTTGTGTAACCTGGAGACAAAGTAGGAAACAGACTGGCAGAGGATTCATCCTTCTTCTAGGTCTGCATAGACCAGAGCATGGTGTGGACACAGTGAAGACTGCAAAGACTTTACCTTGCTGGATTGTGGTGAACTACCCAATTCAACAGAGTAATTTAAACTAATGATTCTCAACCAGGTACAAGTTTCCCACATGGGACATTTGGCAATGTCTAGAGACACTTATGGTTATCATAACTAAGAGTGTAAGTGCTACTGGCATCTGGTGGATAGAGATCAGAGATGCTGCTAAACATCTACAATGCACAGAACAGCCTCCACAACAAAGAACCAAGCCCAAATGTTAAGAATACTGATACGAGAAACGCATATTTAAATGAAAGCACTTAGTATAGTGCCTGGCATTTGTTAAATGCTTAATAAATGTTGATTCACCGTGCGTTGATCTCCTGGTGTCCATAAGGTTTTAAATAATTGTCAGTACCCTAAAATGAATCATATATAGTATACCAAGATTTCTTCATTACAAGATGTACTTTTTAAAAATCACTTTTTAAATGTCTTGAATTGGTGTGAGATGTAGTAATTGATATATTTTCCCCTAAGAAGCTGTTATCAAATCATGGTGCATATCAGTTGATGGCATCTTAAAGCCCTGAAAAAGGGCCAGAAGCTGTGGCTCATATCTGGAATCCCAGCACTTTGGGAAGCTGAGGCAGGCCTCACTTGAGGCCAGGAATTCAAGACCAGGCTGGCCAACACGGCAAAACCCCATCTCTACTAAAAATACAAAAAATTAATCAGGCGTGGTGGCGTGCACCTGTAGTCCCAGCTACTCAGGAGGCTGAGGCATGAGAATCAATTGAACCCAGGAGGTGGAGGTTGCAGTGAGCTGAGATGGTGAGATGGTGCTGCACTCCAGCTTAGGTGACAGAGTGAGATTCTGTCTTTAAAAAAAAAAAAAAAAAAAAAAAGGCCTCCTGAAAAAGCTAAGCTTCTAGGTTTCTATTACCTGTATTAGAACAGGTGTTTTTGAAATACTACCTGGGAATGTGATAAAGTAACCTATTCATGTATAAGCTGACTTATATTCAGAACAAAAGAAAATAAAAAACATTAACTTTGGTAGAAATCCTAGACAGCAAGCATTTCTCCTTTCTTTTAGAGATGACAACCAAAGGTCCATGAAGGCTTATTTACTGGCTCAACTCTATGCAACTAGTCAGCAACAAAGCCACACCTACAAGTCAAGGGTCCAGAATTCCAGCTCAGGTCTGCTCCTCAGATAACTGCAAATGTGTACTCTTTATTCAAGTTGTGCTCAGCAAGAGGTTGTTAGTCTTTATTCATCTATGTGACTAGTGATATTTTCTATGGAATATGATTTTGGTCCTCAGGCGATGTTTATATAATCATTCCATCAATGTTATTGAACATCTTACTATGGGCCAGGTAGTATGTTAGGTTTTGTACTTATAAAGATAAATAAAAATGGCTACAAGGGTGAAAAGCTCACTTACCTTCTAGGCCCAAGTGGATAACAAAACTGATTGAGTTGGGGTTGCCAGATACAATATAGGGTGCCCTAACTGAATTGCATGAATTGCATCGGACCTACTTATACTAAAAAATAAAAATAAAATCGTTGTTTATCTGATCTTCACATTTAAACAGGCTTCTTGCATTCATCTTTGCTAAATGCGGCAACCCTAACTAGCTGGGAACTGGGGAGAGCTGGAAAGTACATGCTTTATCTAAAGGGAGCAGCTGCTACCTCCCCTCCCGACCCCCTCTCAGGAATCATTGCCACAAGGCATGCAACCCCAGTGAACTCATTGAAATTATCATGATATACTGGAAATCCAGGACTCTAGTTAAAATCTCCCTAATTTTAAAAGTTGTAAACTGATTTGAAAAAATTTTAAAGACTATGTGGGCCAAAGGAAAAAAAAGAAAATAATGTCTGTGGATTTTGATGGTGTTTAAGCCACTTCCAAAATAAGACTTCTCTTTCTTACCTGAATGTGGAACCAGTTGAGCCATACAGGTTTCAGGCAGATTAAGGTCAAAATGTCAGCTTCAGTACTGATGATGTAACCATAAAGGATTTGGCTTAAGTGTACAACCAAATAGCCTTGCTAGAAAGCTCCCGAATTGAACTAACCGTCCTCCCCACAAATCCAGCCCTTCACCCCAGCAAGGTAGAGCTAACCCTCCAGTCAAGAGAGCAAACTAGAATATTCCCCTCCTTGCAGATAACACAAGTATGAAGAGAAAGGAGAGCAGCAAAGGCTGGGCTGCCTGTGCCTGGTCCCTTCCAGACTTTCCGGATAACTCTGCCCCACAGGAGGACAGGGAAAGCCAAAAGAGAGAAGCCAGAATTGTTAATCCTGGAAAATGCCTCCATATAGAAACATGAGCCAGAGAATAAATCACTCACCTCTCCAACCAGTTGGATTTGGTCCATGAGTTCCTAGTTTTGTTCACCTGACTCAGTCCCTGACTTTTAAAGTCAAGTGCATCAATATGCTGCCAGTACTTTGATGAACATCTATACAGCAGTGAATTACACCTGGGGTAAAGTATTCATGTAGGTTAGGATGCTACAGAGGGACTCTGTCTGTTTTCTTTTTTTTTTTTTTTTTGCTAAGGCCTCCACATATTAGGTGGTCTGTACTCTTTCTTCTATGGGAAGGGCTAGGACACCTAAACGGGAGTTTCAAGGAGGGGGCAACAAACCAGTTTTGTGGCTCTCAGCAAACATCCATCTCAAAGGTGAGTTTGGAAATAATGGAGAGTATGTCAGTATGTTTGTGTCTCAGGCCTACTTCCCACGCCTATGGGGGAAGGGTGGGACTTATCTCTCTCTTCCCTCAAGCCTGCTAAGAGGAGATTAGACTATATTCGAGATAAGTACCTCAAGCACAGTGACAGCCATGCAGCTCATGCCTGTGAAATCAAAAGGCAAGAGGCTGCGGCTGGCTGGCTGCTCTGAGGGCAGAGAGAAAAGACCAGACTGCTCTTGGAACAGACTGTTCTCCCACTGATGATGGGGACAAAGATGCATGAGTGTATCTCCAGGACCGGATGTGAGCTGCATGGCAGAAAAAGAGCGCAGGCCTGCAGCCTGGGAAAACCCAAAAGGATGCCACAAATCCAATCGGAAGGTGGGTCGTTAGGGCCCCAGGAGCTGAGAAAGGAATAAAAATGACAGAGAGAGAAAAGTGCATTCTCCACGTCATAGAGAACACAGCTGCCCAATGAGGTCCTCAGAGAACCCACAGAAGTGCCCATGAGAACAGTTGTCTCTGGGACTCAAACCCATGGAGAGGTGCTTTTAAACATGCAAAGAGAAGGAACCATCATCATATTACATTGTAGTGTCCGCATAAATAAGACCCTAACTCACCTCATATCTCTCCTCCTTCCTCTGCTTTAATCCAGGAGGAGCCAGAGACCTCTTAGGAAGTGGAGAAGAAGGGAAAGTAGGGAAAAAGCCACTATTCCCCATGTTAGATGAGGAAATAGGAACATTCTCCTCCTCTACCCAATACCCACTGTAGCTTTTAGTGGCTAGAGTCAGGAAACAAGAGAAGCTTTCGTGTTTAATGAATTTCAGAGGTTTGACTATGACATAGAAATGGATATTTTAATTACTGAAAACTATTTTGTAATTAGAGGTGACTGGAAGACACTTTATTCTCAGCAGAAGAATAGATAAGGATAGGACCTTCCCTCCCTTTTGGGCCGCACCAAGGTTTTATCCAGAGAAAGAGGAAGAAGTAACCCTTTATGTGAGTTTGAATAGGCAGAAGAAGAAAAGGATGAAGTTGTCTCTAATTGCACTCTATGAACGTTACTTTTTTGTTAACATAAATGTTGCATATATTTTTAGCTGGTGTAACAAAAAAACCATCTCAAGCTGGCTTGCATAACAGCTTTGGACACATCTGATCAAGGCTCTGGTTCTGTTTGCTAGTGATCCTCCTGACTCTGCCCTCTCTCCATGCTAGTTTCTTCCTCAGATTGACATTCCTCTTGGTCACCAGATGCCTACAATCAGCGGGTGCAACTCTCTGCTCCCTGTTCACTTCTGAAGTGGGGAGCATGGATACCAACCACAGAACAAAGCCCTACAGTCTCCCACTGAGTAGAACACCTGTGAAGAAGTGTTGGCCATTTCCCTGTGGCCAGGGAAATATCATGTACTGGTTGGATTAGGCCTGTATTAATCCAGTCAATGGAGCATAGTTAAACTATCCCAAACCCTCCATAGACACTAGAGAAAAGGTGAATCCAACCAAATGTAAGACTGCTACTCAATAGGACAGAAATGGCATGGATGTCAGTGAGATGGGGAAAAAATGTGTGCTAAAGGAGATCAGGAAGGACCGAATAGAAGACAGGGCCTTTGAATTGAAGCCTTTAATGAGGAAAGGGGATTGAGATTTTATGAGGGCCAGGGTGGAGAGCGGGTTGTGAAGAGGATAGGGAAAATGTAAGGACACCGCGGATATAAGAATTAGTGGGAGAATCATGGGCCACAAAGCAGCAGGATTATATTACAGACACTGTAAGTAGTGTTTATTGGAGCACAGGGTACTGGGGAGGTGGAGGAAAGATGAGACTGTTAAGGAATTTAGACACAGCATGTAGTAGCTGGCAGGAAACAGATGACATTCTCAAACAAGGCAGTTGAGGAGAGCTAATAAAGGCACCACTTACCAAGGTGTAGTTAAGATTAAGAGAAAGCAAACTGGAATGGTGCTGTGCTATGGGCTAGCAACAGCAGGAAATCATTTCTGTCCCTAGGTCTGAAGAAGGAACCAGGGGAGCCAACACCAAGGAACCAGAGATCTCAGAGTCTCCAAGTCTGCAGGAGCCGTGGCCTTTGGTAGAGGGATCGTGCCAACTCTTAGCAGCCTGGCTGGGAGGGGCCTGGGGAAATAATACCCCAACTTCTCTCTTTTTCAATATCGATCACTTCCACTGGTTAAAATCAAACTGGAAGTTGGAGAGAAAGAGAGTCTATCTATACAAGTCAGCACCCTGGAGCCCAGAAGAGAGTAAAAAGGGGATAAAAAGCAGATTTGGAGGGACAAACAGAAAACACCCAGCACAGAAGGAGGAACAAACATTTGGAGGAACAAACAGAAAATATCAGAAAACATTTTAATCCTGGGATCCTGGGTCCTGGGGCGTCGTGGAAGGTTTTGAAGTTAGGAGCACCGCCATCCTCTAGGGGGAGCTCAAGGATTTCTCGCCACTCATCCCCAAGGCGATGCATCAGAAGATCAGGGCGAAACAGACTTCAAGGAAAGAGCCCTCGGCTAGAAGAAGCCTGGAGGAGTAAAGGGATTGCTCCTGGAATTGGAAATCTACCCTTTGCACTTCGATTTACTGCACTTGGATTGATTTGCAAGAATAACCATTAAAATAATCAAAGCTAAAAGTAACTATGTACTGTGTGCCAAGTTCTTGACTCATTTAGCACAACTCTTTGGAGGTAAGCACCATTGAAATTCTCACCTTCTAGATTAAGAGGCTGATAGAACCTGGATTTGAGCCCATTTTCAATGGACCACTCTCTGCTCTGTTTTATTCTCATGCTGCTGGTGTAGTCAACTGAGTCAAAGGTTGCCTTTGCTTAGAAGGTCTAACAAAACCAGAGCAGGGTCCATGGAAAAGGAGACATGAAAAGGGAGATATTTCCTGGTAAGATTTGTGTTCATTTAACAATTTTAAGCACATATTTAATAACCTGGCACTCACTACCTGGCAAGCACTGAGCCAGGTGCAGGATATCCGAGGGAACTAGGAGAGAGGCACTAAGTGCCGTACTAAGAGCTTGAATGAGTGCATTTGCGTCCTGGGTCTGCTACATGTGTGACCCAGGAAAAGTCACTTAAATCATTTAACTGTCTGTTTCCTCATCTTTAACATATAAATCATTTAAAAATACACAGCACTTGGAATAATAAACGGGCAGATTGTTAATGTTAAAGGTATGAGCTGCTGTTCTTACAACACAGTGTCAGCCCCTGAAGCTCTTACAGTAGATGGAAAGATGGAGATGAGTAGGATCTAATTATTGGCCAAGTGCAAAGGAGCTAAAAATGCCAACCACCCTGCTACTTACTTCAGCAAGACCCAAGAAAACAAGGGCAAAAGGAGCTCTAGAGGCTCTTCTTGGTCTAGCCCTGCTTTTGAGTTTGGGGCCAAAGCTCTGATTCGGGAGTGTTAGCAAGTTTCTCGTCTGTCATTCCAGCTCTGATCAGTTAATACCAGCTGCCCGAACCATGTATTAAGACAGATCTCAGACTGCATGTAGAGAAAGGATGCCTTGAGAGATAAGTGATGTCTGTCATTGATTGAGGGTAGAGAGGAGGAGCCAAGTGGTTCTAGAACAGTGTCCTTTTGCCTAGAAGGTCCCTACAACAGGAGCAGCCGGGCAAGACTCAGAAGTCCTGATTATAATCACAGATTAAGGTGACCAACTATCCATCCTAGCTCTGTCTAGACTGTTGGGCATGGGTTTAGAACTGGAAATTCCCTTTGCAACCTAGAAAACTCCAATCTTGGGCAAGCATCCTAAATCATCTTTGTATATAATTTCATCTGAGCAAAAAAAAAAAAGAAAAGAAAAGGAAAGGAAAAAAAAACTATGAGCTCTGACTAGAAAAGATTACTCTTTTTGTCTTGGCCAATTCTAGCCTGTGGAAAATGAATGCATCCATTCCGGGCCTGCATGTGCCATATGCCCCAACATTCCCCCCACTCACAGCCAGCTGACCTCCACACTCTCCTTTCCTGGCTCATTTTCCCAAGCTGTATCCGCTGAAGCCTTAGTAGGAAACAGATGGCACCATCAAAGGGTTTAGCTGAAGAGAATTTCATGCAGGGATTATTTACAGAGGCGTGGGCAGGGTTAATGGAACCAACAAGAGCTGGGGAGACAGTCAAGGATTAGCTCTTACCACAGGAGGTCTGCAGGGACAAAGGGAGGGGATGCTGTTACCAGCCTGGTAAGAGCTGAAACTGTGCAGGAGAGGTCACTGGGCCTGGGAGCTGGAGCTTCTGTCTCAACTGTGGTGAAGCAGGGAGGAAAGAGGAGGAGGGCATAAAAATCCCTGGCCTGGCTCTCCTCCTGCCCTCTAGCCTCTTGCCAGTGGTTTCTTGCCAGAGGGCAAGGAAAAGCAAATGAAACAACAGGTCTAGTAGAGGTCAGCCTCCTAGGCCACAGAGCATGACAGGAAAGGGCAGAGAAGAGATTTAAAAATAACCATCCCAGGCCACCCTATTGTCACTCAGTTTCCATTCTAGCCCTTTACTTAGCCAAAGAAACTCAGGTCCTCAACACAGGGAAAACATAGTCTCCTTAGCTACTGTATCGCTGAGTGGTGATGTATTTCAGTCATATTACTGCCTGGAACCTAAACTGTAACTTTAGTCACCACCAGGATGCAAGGCAACAAAGAAAGGTAAAAAAATAAATAAATAAAACTATCATACTACAACTGCACATCTAAGCAGTTCGAATCTAATAATCCCGACTTCCTCCTCCCAGCACTCATTCCATAATTCTTTACCCTCACCTAGCATCTTGACAGTTAAGGTGTCTTACCTGATGGGGTGAGCCAAACCTTCCTTGCCACAGGATCCGGGTGGTTCCATCTTTGTTGAGTTGCTGCCGTTTCTCATTGACCATTACTACTGGACATGGGAGTGCAATGAATCCCGTGGACTCCAGATACAGTGTTGTTCCCATGTGATAGCAAAAATCCCAATTTCTCCTTGATAATCAAAATTAATCATACCGGTCCATACAAACACCCAATCCTCTGCCTTTGATCAGTGTCATGAACAACCTGAAATGTTGAAGGGGCATTCTCAGTATTTCCTAGTAGAAATATGTCTCCCCCTTGGACACAAGAACCTCACACCCATTACATGCCATGTTTTAGGGACAAGAAGACAATATTATTGAAGTGGGTTATTACTCATCCTGAGTTCCCAGAGCCATGTATTCAACACCCTGCATCAACCACTGATCTGACCACTTACAAGACAGCACCCCAACTTCACGAGATGTTGTCTCCCAGCAGGCTCCATAAATGCGCCTTCAACAGGACATTTCATCATTCCATCAATCTAGCTGCTTCCAGGTAGGAACAATGAATTCTGTGATGTGAGCCTAATACCACAGCTGTTTCACTGTAAATGAGTTCCTTGATAAGTGATAATGCTGTGTGTGACACATGGGGATGAATAAGGCAGCCTATCAACCACATATGGTAGTGCGGGCAGAAGCATCATGCACAGGAAGGGGAAGCTACTCTCCAGTATATGTAATTATTCCCATGAAGACAAATTCTTGCCCCTTCCACAATGAAGTGGTCCAATATTATCAACCTGGATGGCTGATACTTCCAAGAAATAGTGCCAAATAAGGGTTCAGTGTTGCCTTCTGTTTTAGAAATCTGGGCACTCAGCAGTGACAGTGGCAGATCAGCTGTGATGAGAGGAAGTCCACGTTTGTTTGTTTCATTGCCTCTGTTCCTATTCCCATGGCCACTTCGTACGTGAGACATTTACCCAAGCACAAACATGGCCAGTGTCTTAGTATGCTCAACTGCTTTAACAAAACACCATAAAGTGGCTTGTTTATAAACAGCAGAAATTTATTTCTCACAATTCTAGAGGCTGGGAAGTTCAAGATCAAGGTTCTAGCAGACTCTGTGTCTGGCAGGAGCCTGTTTCCTGGTTCATAGAGGGCCACCATCTGTGTCTTCATATGGTGGAAAGGGCTATGCAGCTCTCTGGGATTTATTTTATAAGGGCACTAATCTCATTCTTAAGGGCACTGCCCTGGGGACCTAACCTCTCAGTGGCCTCACTTCCTAATACCATTCACATTGGTGATTAAGTTTCCACATATGAGTTTTGAAGGGACACAAATATTTAGACCACAGCAGCCACGAAGGAGGCTCACTACAACCAAGGGATAGGTCATTTAGGCCACCTCCTCATTTAGCTTTCTGTGAGGTAGATGTCCTCTGGGGGAACATTTATATGCTACTCAAATAGCCTCAAAGACTAGCCATTTTTAGAGGTCCATCATAACTTCCCTTTAGGTGATCTTGGCACCAACCTTCCAGGTCCCTGATAATTTGACCAACCCATTAGCCCCTGCCTGTGTATTTGTGTATTTCAGGAAACCTCAGCTTATCCCTTCTTTCATGTCAGTGGCCAACCAGATGTACTTCCGGAAGTTCTGTCCATGGGGAGAGTTCCCCGTGGCTTGCAGAGCCATCCCAGACAGATAATTCTTAAACCAGACCAGGCCACTGTCACCCTTTTTTCTCATCAAATGGTTATAGGGAATACCCGGGGAGACCAGAGGTATGGTTTGAGGGAAAGGCGGGAAGCAGTAAGAAGTCTGACTCATCTGCTTATGCAGAGAAGAGAAGAGCTGAGAATAGATCTGAGGGTGTGAGGGGATAAAGAATAACAGCTCACCCACGTCTGTGCAGTTCTTTACCCTTAAGTTTAAGTGAAATGGTTCTCCATCAAGCTTCTTCTCACTTGGTTTAAGAAAATCCTTAGAGATATAACAGCATCAATATTACAAGCCAATAAGGCAACAAAGCAATAGCTTAGCCCTTGACATATATTTCTGACAAGTAATGTATTTCATGGTGTTTCCTAAATGTACATGAGGTAGAAGTAGATATATCCAATATCTATACTTAATTGATTTTGCCAGAAAGTCTATCTTGAAGTGTGAACTTCTGATAAATTCCTTCTGTTTGTGCCTTTTTTAAGACAAGTTCCATTTTTGTGTTGTCTTTGTCAGTGACGGGAGAAATCAGATCAATTTTTTAAAGTCAGTTTTTTATATAAGCATTATTGAAACTATTGAAATCTGAGTATGGTGTTTTTAAAATAAACTGTGTTAAACTAATTTGTAATATCAGAAGTCAGGAAGTGAAAATGAAGGGGCATCTTGGGGCTGGTAAGGTCGTGTTTCCTCCTCTGGGTGTTGGTTATCTGAGTGAATTCTTTTTGTGAAATTACAACAAGCTGTACTTATGATAGTTGTACTTTTCTATACACGTATTCTTCTTCAATAAAAAGAAAAAAAAATGAAAGGTGCTCCATATAATGATGACCTTTTGGCAAAAATTTCCATGAAATAGAAACTAGATGAAAAAAATTTACGAAATACTGCATAGTTAGTGCATTCTTCTGGCTCAACAGCCCATCAAAAACACTTATTAAAGACCTAGAGTTATTAAAGGCCTAAGAATGCAATGACTTGCATTAGATATAGCTGATAGGCCAGTGGGAAGGACAACATATCACAGAATAATAATTTCATTCACAAAACGGAAACACTGAATACTTACTATGTGTCAGACACTAGTCTATATGCTTGAGATTCCATGAGTAAGCAAAACATTCCATGTTCTTGTGGAACTGATGCCTAGTGAGGGGAGACAGGCAGCCAATTAACAATAAAAAATGAGTAAATTACATGGTATGTTAGATGTGATAAGGGATGCTTAAGAAAAAGAGCAGGATGAGGGAGCATTGTGGGGAAGCTTGCAGTTTTAAATAGGATGTTCAGAGTGGCATCACTAAGAAGGTGGTATTTATGCAAAGGTATAAAGGAGACGATATTGGCCATATATGTAGCTGGGGAAGAGAATCCAGGCAGAGGGAACAGTGAGGCAAGAGAGAACCCAACAAGTTCAAGGCAAAAAGGGCAGTGTGATTCAAAGTGAGAAAAGAAAAAAGGAGTTGATGTGAGGCCTGGGAATCAATGTGGGGAAGGAGAATTCCAGGCTGCTGCAAGATTTCCATTTTTCACTTTCAATGAAATGGGGCACCATTGCAGGAATTGGGCCAGAGAGTGGCATGAGCTGACAAATTTTGAAAGTATCTTGCAGCTGTTTTGAGAAGAGGCTGCAGAGGAGAAATAATCCAGGTGAAAAATGATGGTAGCTTGGATTAAACTGATAGCAGTGGACATGTAAATAATGGTCAGAGTTTGAGTATATTTTGAACATTGAGCCAACAGGATTTGTTGGAGGACTGGATATGAGATTTGAGGAAAGAGAAAAGTCACACTTGATTTTGAGGTTTTGATCCTGAACAAGGATGAAGCTGTCATTGACTCAGCTTCAGATCAGGGAGACTGTGGGCAGAGGAGGATTGGAGAGGAAGATTAGAAATTCAGTGTTGGGCACATTAGGTTGAAATGTGTATCAGATAGTCTAATAGAGAGGACAAGTAGGGAGTTAAGTAGAAGAGTTTAGAGTTTAAGATAAATGTGTGAATACAAATGTAAATTTCACATCAATAGCCATAGAGATTATATTTATAAGACTAGATAACACAGAAGAGAGTATATAATAGAGACAAGAACCAAGGACTAAGGCCTGGAGCACTCCAAGAGAAGCACCCAATAATATAGAAAGAAAGAACAGCCAGTTCCACCTAGAGTATTTCAAGTCTGCAACAAGACTAGTTGACTTAACACCACTTGCCACTGTAATAATTACTTCCCAGGAAAATAAGTCCAAGGATATTTTCCAGTTTCTATGCCAAGCCATGATAATGATTAATTGCACAGTATCTGGCACATGGTAAGAGCTTCCTAATTATTACAAATTGTTGAATGAATTATTTCAGGACTGTGGGAATAAGCCAAAATCTCTTGAGACTTGAGCCTTTATTAGAGAGACCTGATTTATGAAACACATTTAGGGTCTTTCCCCTTTGAGCCCTCCAGGAATATTGAGGACCAGATATATCAAGGTGATCCTACCTGAAACTGAACTGGAAGCCAGCTGGCTACTCCATGCAACTCGTCTGTTTTTCCTTCCTAATCAATTCTATCTGAATTTTGTGTGTGTGTGTGTGTGTGTGTGTGTGTGTGTGTGTGTGTCCTTGAACATCTATCCTTCAGAGCCTTTGGCCTTGCTGTTCTCTTAGTCTGGATCATCTCCCCTTTGAATAGCTCATTGTCTCTCTTTACTGAAGCTTCAGTTTAAATTCACCTCTTCAGAGAAGTCATTGTTTGGCCTCAGCCTACACTAGTCTCTTCTACTTATCTTTCTCTTTAAACCACTTATTACCACCTGCCATTGTATTATATTTATTTGGTTGGTTGGTTATCCTCTGATTCTCCCGCTAAAAGGCAGTCTCTCTGAGACAGGGATTTATTTTGTTCTTCCATCCCCAATATATAGATATAGAACAAAGCCTCGCCACTAGCAGGAAACTTGGTAAATGTTGGTTTATGAATGAATCCACTCTCTCAGGTCTGGTCCGGATACCACTTAGTTAAAAATTATGTGGATTTCCCACCATGTGGAAGGATTATTATTCAGCATAAGTAAAAGTAAAGAACACGTAATCCCAAACCCACAAAAGCCTGCAATCTGGTTGCTCTAGGTTAGACTGTTAGGCTGATAGCAGTTTACTTCCCATAATTCTATTTCCTGCCAGGCTCCCGAGAGGAGAGACAGTGCTTTGGGTAAAGAACAACCATCATTTTAGCAGAGGTTCCATGGTGTTTTCCATGAGAGTCATCTCTGGGCAAACAACATAAGCTTCTAAGTAAATTTAGTTTCTGATCTGGGATGAATAACTTGTATTTTTATCTTATAAATTGTACCCAGCAATCCTTTTCTCACCCCTAGCCCTTGAAGATTGGAGGAAATGGTGTTTCTGACTACACCAGTAACAGGATGCGAGCTTATTTTAAAGACACTTGTAGGAAAGGCTTTGGAGAAAAACTAGCTTATCGGGAGACTCCTAATTCAGGATCTTATATCCTTGATTAAACTCTGACTTTTACAATTTCCCAAAGTACACACACACATGCACGCATGCACACACACACACCAGAATTAATTGGTTCAGAATGAAACCAGCTAACACAGTGGCACATTGTGTGGAGGTTGATCTCTATTGTGACCTAACTCCATGGACTACATGGAAATACAAGAACCAAAACTAGGTATTTGTGTGACCAAAAGGTAAGGAAATTCAGAATACATAAGGCTATAAAAGGAAAAAAACAAAAAGAAGGTAAGCAATAAGTAAAGCTTTCAGAGTCTCACAGCTCAGTCCTCTGTTAGGAGGTAAAAGGTTTATTTCTGTCTCAAGCGTAGGCTCAGGCAAACCCAAGTCTTGCTCTTTGTGGTGGGCTTATGAGCAGGGTGAATGGAAAAAGGGAAATTCCTGGCAAGCTCTGGCTTGGAGATGGTACAAAAAAACCTCAGTAAGTATAGTGCATTTCCTTCTTTCCTGAATCCATACTAACTTGCCCAGTAAAACTTTCTTTAGTCCTTTACTGATTCCAAGACTTATTTTAATTTTTGCCTTTCAATTCTTATTTCCTTTCCCACAGATGGTACTGGGTAAAACAGAAGCCTGTAAAAGTAAAGCTTAAAAGACATTCTTTCCTTTTTTTGGCTTTAAAATGTTTCACATGACTAGATGATAGTCCCACCTCATCCACCCGCACTTACATTTTTCCTCTTCCCAGCATTAATAGGTCTAAACATGCAGTTAGGCAGGAAATTTAGAATAAGAAACTTTATTATTTTCTTACCTCTTGGAGTTTTCAAAAAATATTGAAGGGGTTCTGATTCCAGGTACAATGGAGTAAGTGTACTCACACCACCCTGTTCCTCCCACTGAATGCGGCTAAAAAACCTGGGCAGAATAAGTGGAGCATCTGAGGACTCTGAAAAGTAAAGAACAGCAGGCAGATTGGAGATGAAGACCAAAATGGTGAGTGTGTCATTTTTTCCCCTCCAGTTTCCTTTGAAATGAACACAAGACTGCCTGAAACCCAACATAGATACTAAGACACAGAGAGAGCTCAGGAGGGATCCTCCAATTACGGCTCATAGAGTGCGAAAGGAATGCCTAGCACTAGGAGATAAAAACAATTATTTTAAATTTTTTCCCTTTCCTCCAGTCTTTCATTTATGTTAGACCCTACTAATTACTGCAGTGGTAGCAATAACAGGAGCACACGGGAATCAAAACTGAGAAAGAGGAACATTCCTCTCCAGTTGGAGGAGCTGTGGCCCAGAGAGGGTGAGGTAAACTCCTGTGGCTTTTTCTACCTCCGTGTTCCCTCATCACTTGATCTGAGATGTGGGGACAGTTTCAGAAAGTGCACAACAGAGTAAGGCCACCAGAAGTCCAGATTTCTGACCACAGAAAAAGGTGAGAGCCCCAGGACACCAGGGGGTATAAGGAGATCACAGAGAGAAAAGAGTTCAGGATTATAGCCCTTAAAATTGTTTATGAGCTCTTGGGCTCACCTTTGATTTGGAAAGGCACAGATCTGATGCTACCCAACATAGATATAAAGAACTGAACCAAAAGACTGTCCACTGCCCAGATCTTTGGCTTGAGACTGGGAAGGCACATACATGAGACAGATTTGAAAAGGACTACAAAGGCTTTAGAAACCAGACCGGCATTGGAATCTTAACCCACAAATGGCTGGTCAGAACTTATGAGCTGAACCCGTTGTGTCAATTACCTGCTAAAACAAAAATATAGACATTCTTTGTAGGAGTTAAACAAGACTCCACATCTTATAACATATCATTCAAAACGTCTAGAATACAATCCACAAGTGTGCAGCGTGCAAAGAACCAGGAAGATCATGACTCACTTAGTCTGGCTGACAAAGACTTGCTAGCAGAGCTATTGTAAAAATGTTCCACCAAGTAAGGAAATAAACTCTTACATAGGTGGAATAACAGAATGCCTCAGCAAAGAAATAGAAGATTTAAAGAAGAACTGTTTGAAATGTTAGAACTGAAAAATATAACTTAAATATAACTCATTGGATAGGCTCAATAGCAGAAAAAAATCAACAAAGAAAAAAGTGTACTTGGAGACAGATCAATAGAAATTATTGTATTTGAATAACAGAGAGAGGCTGAGCGCAGTGGCTCACGCCTGTAATCCCAGCACTTTTGGAGGCTGAGGCGGGTGATTATGAGATCAGGAGTACGAGACCAGCCTGGCCAACATAGTGAAACCCCATCTCTACTAAAAATACAAAAAATTAGCCAGGCATGGTGGCACGTGCCTGTAATCCTAGCTACTTGGGAGGCTGAGGCAGGAGAATTACTTGAACTCAGGAGGCAGAGGTTGCAGTGAGCCAAGATCACACCATTGCACTCCAGCTCTGGGAGACAGAGCAAGACTCCATCTTGTAAAAAACAAAAACAAAAACAAAAACAAAACACCACTCTCATATAAAGAAAAACTAGGAAAATTCACTGATAGCAGTCATATCTTAAAAGAACTGAAAGGGGTTCTTCAGACAGAAGTGAAATGATCCTAGAAGGAAATTGTGATGCAGAAGGAAGAGCAACAGACATGGCAAATATCTTGGAAAATAGGTTATTCTTCTTTTATGAATATTTTAATATACGCTTGATGGTTGAAAGCAAAAATCCTAACATTGTCTGCTAGAGTTTTCAATGTATATAAACATAATCAATAAGACAACTACAACACAAAGCAGGAAGGGAAAATAAATCTGCATGGTGGTAAGGTTTCTACAGTCCATGTAGTAAAACATGGATTCTAAGTAAATTTTGAAAAGTTAAGTAGATGCATTGAAATTATAAGACTCAACTAAAGCAGTACTTAGAGGAAATTTACAGTTTCAAATCAATCATCTAAATTTTCAATTCAAGAAATTAGGGAAAAGAAGATTAAAATAATCCCAAAGGGGAAAAAAAAAAAAACAATAAATATAAGAGCACAATCCATGAACACAAAACAATAGAAAAGAAAAACAATAGAAAAGCCAATGAAACCAATAGCTGGTTCTTTAAAGTGTGTGTGTGTGTGTGTGTGTGTGTATATATTTGTAAATATATATATATTTGTAAATATATATATATGTAAATATATATATATTTGTAAATATATATATATATTTGTAAATATATATATATATATATATATATTTTTTTTTTTTTTTTTTGAGACAGAGTCTTGCTCTGTCACCCAGGCTGGAGGGCAGTGATGCGATCTTGGCTCACTGCAAGCTCCACCTCCCAGGTTCATGCTATTCTCCTGCCTCAGCCTCCCAAGCAGCTGGGACTACAGGTACCTGCCACAACGCCCGGCTAAACTTTTGCATTTTTAGTAGAGACGGGGTTTCACCGTGTTAGCCAGGATGGTCTCGATCTCCTGACCTCGTGATTCACCCGCCTCGGCCTCCCAAAGTGCTGGGATTACAGGCGTGAGCTACCATGCCCAGCCTAAAGTATGTATATTTAAAGAACCAGAACACATACACATATTTTAAAGAACCAGAATGGGCCGGGTACGGTGGCTCATGCCTGTAATCCCAGTACTTTGGGAGGCTGAGGCAGGTGGATCATCTGAGGCCGGGAGTTTGAGACCAGCCTGACCACATGGAGAAACCCCATCTCTACTAAAATCACAAAATTAGCCAGGCATGGTGGCGCATGCCTGTAACACCAGCTACTCGGTAGGCTGGGGCAGAAGAATCGCTTGAACCCAGGAGGTGGACGTTGCAGTGAGCCGAGATTTTGCCATTACACTCTAGCCTGGGCAGCAAGAGGGAAACTCTGTCTCACAAAAAGGATAAGAAGGTAAAAGAACCAGAATGATAGAGTTTTAAAAAAGTAAATACATACAGTTTAAATACTTACCAGAAATACATATAAATACATACCAAAATAGTGAATACATACCGTTATACAGATTGAAAAAAAGACACCAATCACCACTATCAGGTATGAAAGGGGATATCACTAGACTCTACAGACATGAAAAGGATAAGAGAATACTTTGAACAACTGTACACATATAAATTGGCAACTTAGAAAAACTAGGCCAATTCATAAAAAACCATAAAACTACCACCACTTACCCAAGATGAAATAGATAACCTAAATAGCCCTATAACTATTAAAGGAATTAATTCCTAATTAATAACCTTCAAAAAAAGGAAATTTCCAGGTGTAGACTGTTTCACTAGTAAATGCTACCAAACACGTAAAGAAGAAAAAACACCAATTCTATAAAATCTCTTCAGAAAAGAGAAGAGGAAGAAATACTACTAAATTCATTTTAGGGGCCAGCATTACCTGATATAACAACTAAAGACAGTATAAGAAAACTACAAACCAATATTGCTCATGACAACGGATGAAAAATCCTCAATACATTCAAATCCAAAAATATATAAAAAGAATAATATACCACACCAAATGGAATTTATATTGTGAATGCATGATCTAATGTTAAATATCAGTCAATCCAATTCACCATATTAACAGTATAAAGAATAAAGAAAAGTGGATCACAGATATAAATATAAAATGTACACCTGTAAAACTTTTAGAAGAAAACAGGATAAAAATCTTCATGATTTTGGGTTAAGGAAAGAGTTTTTAGTCATGACAACAAAAGCACAATCCGTAAAGGAAGAAATTGACATGTTGGATTTCACCAGAATTAAAAACTTTTGCACTGCAAAAGACATTGTTAAGAGTGTGAAAATAAAAGCTACAGATGGAATAAAATATATGCAAATCACATTTCCAACAAAAGACTTTTATCCAGAATATATAAAGAATTCTTAAATTTCAACAAGAAAACAATCCAGTTGTTAAATGGATAAAACCTTCAATAGATACTTTACCAAAGAGGATGTATAGATGGTAAATAAAGCCATGAAAAAATGTCCAACATCACTAGCCATTAGAAAATGCAAATTAAAGCCATAATTACACACCTACTACTAAGGCTAAAATAAAAAAAAATAAAAAAAAAACTGAAATACCAAGTGGTAGCAAGGATGCTGAGAAGCTGGAACTCTCAAACTTTTCTGGTGAG
Source organism: Papio anubis (assembly GCF_008728515.1). Taxonomy (NCBI): domain Eukaryota; kingdom Metazoa; phylum Chordata; class Mammalia; order Primates; family Cercopithecidae; genus Papio; species Papio anubis. The sequence goes on from NC_044984.1 coordinate 83,945,596, forward strand.
AATGTAAGATAATACAGGCACTCTGGAAAAATGTTTGTCAACTTTTAAATGAAGTTCAACATATATCCACCACCATATCCAGCAATCTCACCCTTTAGGTATTTAGCATAGAGAAATAAGTAAGTTTACAAAATAACGCCTTATAGAGAAACGTTTATATAGTAGCTCTATTAATAATTACCACAAATGAAACAACCCAAATTCTTTCAACTGGTGAATACATTTGGTACATGTAAATAATGAAATACAATTCAACGACATAAAGAAACCAACTACTGAATCATGCAACAACTTGGGTGAATCTCAAAGGCACTAGCTGCGTGTATTAGTCTATTCTCACGCTGTTAATAAAGACATACCTGAGACTGGGTAATTTATAAAGGAAAGAGATTTAATTGACTCACATTCCACATGGCTGGGGAGGCTTCACAATGATGGCAGAAGGCAAATGAGGAGCAAAGTCACTTCTTACACGGTTACAGGCAAGAGAACTTGTGCAGGGGAACACCCACTTATCAAACCATCAGATCTTGTGAGACTTATTCACTACCCTGAGGACAGTATGGGGGAATCCACCCCCATGATTCAATTATCTCCACTTGGCCCTGCCCTTGGCATGTGGGGATTACTACAATTCAAGATGAGATTTGGGTAGGGACACAGTCAAACTATATCACTGAGTGAAAGGAGCCTGTCTCAAAAGGTTACATGCTACATGATTCCATTTATATGAAAATTTCTAAAAGACAAAACCATAGTGATAGATAACAGATCAATGATTTGTGATCTGTTAGGAATTAGGGGTAGGAGAGGAATGGAATGGCAAAGGGATAACACGAGGGAGTTTTCTGGGGTGATTGAACTGTTCTGCATCTTGGTTGTGATGGAAGTTACATGAATTTATACACGTGTCAAAATGTATAGAACTGGCCAGGTGTGGTGGCTCATGCTTGTAATCCCAGCACTTTGGGAGGCTGATGCGGGAGGATTGCTTGAGGCCAGGGGTTCAAGACCAGCCTGGGCTATGTAGCAAGACCACGTGTCTACTGTCAATAAAAAATTAGCTGGTGTGGTGGCACGCAGGTTAAGGAAGGAGGATTGCTTGAGCCTAAGAGGTCACGGCTAGAGTGAACTATGACTGCACTGCTACACTCTAGCCCACGTAACAGAGCAAGACCCTGTTCTGCACAACACCCCCAAATTATATAAATAAACATACAGATAAGGTCAATTTTGCTGTTTTTTTGTTTGTTTGTTTGTTTGTTTTTTGAGACGGAGTCTTGTTCTGTCACTGGGCTGGAATGCAGTGCCAAGATCTCGGCTCACTGCAACCTCTGCCTCCTGAGTTCAAGCAATTCTCCTGCCTCAGCCTCCCAAGTAGCTGAAATTACAGGTGCGCACCACCAGGCCCAGCTAATTCTTGTATTTTTAGTAGAGGTGGGGTTTCACCATGTTGACCAGGCTGGTCTCAAACTCCTGACCTCAGGTGATTCACCCACCTCGGCCTCCCAAAGTTCTGGGATTACAAGTGTGAGCCACCACACCCAGCCTGTTAACTTTTAAAAATAAGACTAGAAAAACTAAAAGATTGCAGAGATACTGTATATAAAACAGGCGAAAAAGCATTGTTTTATTCAGTTTTTCTCTTACGTTTATCTTAGGCAATGTCCTTTCAGATTTAACACTCCACATGTTTGTTCATTCCCCACTCCCATGAAGGCAGCCATGAAATTTGAGTCACCCAGTGTAGATGTGGATCAGATTGCTAAGGAAGAGGACAGGCTATCAGAAAGTTAATGACTTGGCCAGATGCCATCATTTAAAGGAACAAAGAGGACATTCAAACCTTAATAGAAGTATTCAGTCCATGAGACAAGAAGACATGCTTTCGTTTTAATCAGCTTTTCCTGCATTATGTTCCATGAGTTTGGTAGGCCAGCAAATTACCAACTTCAGGTTCTTAAGCTCACAGGAAAGAGAAACCATTACTTTTCCATGTTTTTTGGAACAGAACTCTCTGTACACAACAGAACTGTGACTCCAAGACCAAAGTAAGACTACAAGGCTGTGAATTTATTTATTTATTTATTTATGGCTAGGTTGAGGCTTCCTCAAAAATTACCTCCCTTGAGCACAGTTGTTCCCAGCTCTTAGCACATAATAGATGCTTATTTTGAGCTTGTCAAATTGAATTGAATATTAGGAGGTGGCTTTGACTTGCTGGGATTATTTTTAGGATCCTTAGTTCTAGACTGGGTTAGCAGTTGTGGTAAAAATAAGAGGAAGATACCTGGGTAGAAAAAAAGAGGGTCTTGGTGAGATGCTTTTCATGGTTAGAATATGGTATCCCATATCAGAAAAGGGAGAGGCATCAATTGGAATCCCATTTAAGTCAGGAAAATTGGACTTGACTTCAGACAGGGGACTGGCTTTCCAGCACTCACAGAGAAGATGGTCACAGGGATAGCAGATAGTAGAGGCAGGTAGACTGGTGAGCCACCATGAGGAGCAGATGGAGGTACCGTTTGAAAATATCAGAGTTGGCTGGGTGCAGTGGCTCATACCTATAATCCCAGCAATTTGGGAGGTCAAGGCGGGAGGATCTCTTGAGGCCAGAAGTTTGAGACCAGTCTGGCCAACATGGCAAAACCCCGTCTCTACTAAAAATATAAAAATTAGCTGAGTGTGGTGACCCACACCTGTAATCCCAGCTACTCAAGAAGCTGAGGCATGAGAATAGCTTGAACCCAGGAGGCGGAGTTTGCAGTGAGCTGACCACACTCCAGCCTGGGTGACAGAGCAAGACTCTGTCTCAAAAGAAAAAAACACACACACACACACACACACACAAAAGAAAATATCAGAGTGACCTGGGAACTTGCTTTAGCTTGGCTTGGTCAGGTTTCTACGTTACCTCAGAAAGAGCAGGGGTATTGTAAGAATACAGGTGTGTTCCGCATGTTCTCACTCATAGGTGGGAACTGAACAATGAGATCACTTGGACTCAGGAAGGGGAACATCACACACCGGGGCCTATCGTGGGGAGGGGGGAGGGGGGAGGGATTGCATTGGGAGTTATACCTGATGTAAATGACGAGTTGATGGGTGCAGCACACCAACATGGCACAAGTATACATATGTAACAAACCTGCACGTTATGCACATGTACCCTACAACTTAAAGTATAATAATAATAAATTAATTAAAAAAAAAAAAGAATACAGGTGTGTTTGTTCTGGAAACTGCTCAGGAACCAAAGAAACACCAGCTTAGACCAACACTGCCACACTTGGCTATTAGCTGCATTTTCCTCTCTCTACTCACCAGCCTTTTCTGCCTATATGTTTGCTCCTGTTAACACTGCTAAGAGGCAGATCTCTTAGTATTTTCTAGGTCCTGGGGGTTGCAGAATCTTACTGAACCCATTGTAATACGTCACTGCCTAACCAATGGAATGGTTGCCCTTGGGGTTCATCATGACTGTAGCTGGGATCACAAGGAACAAACCCAACCACAACAGATCAGGGGACAGGGATAGGGAAGTTCCCTTCACAAGGGGTGTGAGGGGTAGGGGCTGATATTTCAAGGAAGAATTCCTCTAGACTTGGGGGCTAAGGCTGATATACTTCATGACACCCTTCTTACTCATTTATATTACACTGGGGTTGAAGGGAGTGGTAAGGGCAGTGGGTTTCTTTAAGCTAGAAAGACACACTCACAAAAAATTACTATAGAACATAGCTTGTGTTGTTGGCTGGGCATGCATAGGTCCCACACAGAGATGGCATGTTGCTTTCTTGGCATTTGAGGTGCCCTGGCATTTAAGGTGCTGCATATATCTTTTGGAGAGACAGGGTGTGTTGGCTAAGAGCATGAGTTCAGGCTGCTTGAGTTTCAATTCCAGCATGGCCACTTGCTTTGTGATTCTGGTTTTCTCTTTTTTTGAAACAGGGTCTCCCTCAGTTAACCCAGGCTGGAATACAGTGGTGACATAATTGTTCACTGTAGCCGCGGAGCCTTGACCTCTGTGGCTCAAACGATGCTCCCACCTCAGCCTCCCAAGTAGCAGGGACTAGAGGCATGTGCCACCATGCCCAGCTAATTTTTTTTTAATTGGCAGTAGAGACGGTTAGTAGAGATGCTGTCTCATTATGCTGTGCAGGCCGGTCTCTAACTCCTGAGCTCAAGCGGTCTTTCTGCCTTGGCTTCCTGAAGTCCTGGGATTACAAGCACAAGCCACTATGCCTGGCCTGCTTTGTGATTTTTGAATCAATAGTTTCACCCTCTGAACTTCTGTTTTCTTAGTTATAAAATGGAGACAATTATATTTTTGTTGTTTAAAACAAAATTCCAATCATGTAACTCTACCTAAAATCCCGCATGGCTTCTCATTGCTCAGAATAAAATCCCAATGAAGCCTCCACTTTGAATGATTACCTGAATTGCCCTCTCACCCTTTATTTTCATTTCTTCCTGTATTGATTTACCAATCATTTGTGTGTCTGTTCTAGACGAGGCACTGATGATAGATCATTGAACCAAGCTAAGTCACTGCCACCTTACTTGCCAGAAAGGTATGCAATAAATACATAGACAAATTAAAATGTACCCTAATGTTAGGGGCCATGGTTCACTCATGAAAGTATCAAGCAGACTGAGGTAGAGAGAGCTACTTTAGGTGGGGTGGCCAGGGAGGCATCCCTATAGAAGTGACATTTGAGGGGCATCTGCAGGAGGTAAGGGGGTGAGTGAGCCATGTGATTACAGGGAAACAGTGTTCCTGGCAAGATAGTGGAAGATCAAAGGCCCAGCAACAGAGGTATGGCTGGCATGTTGCTGTACTTACCCGGTAAAACAACCTGCCATTGTCATACCTACACTGATTGCCTGATCAGCCCAACGCTGTTGGAGGAACACATGCCACTGGGCCAACTGTGACACTGTAGTCTATTGTTTCATCTCCCAAATGGGTTCACCTTCTATTGTTCTCAGCTCCCCCTCTCATTTGCTTGGCAGCTGTTCCAAATATTCACATCTCACTGAAACAAAATATAAGAACAGCAAAAGCAGCAACCTTTGCTCACATTTTCTATGGTTCAGGCAATAGGCTAAGTTGTTTTTCCCACATATTTATCTTATTTAATCTTCACCTCAAACATATAGGTTAAGTACTGTTATTTTATAGATGAGAAAACTGAAACTTAGAGAGGTGAAGCAACTTGACTGTAGATCCCACCAGTGACTGGTGGAGCTGAGGGTCACACCAGAGCAGGGACTGTGCTGACCTAATCCGAATCCCAACCCTATCCCCATCAGCAAATTGTCTCACATCATCCCCTACTCTCCTTGCTCAGAAAACCTGTCAGCATGAAAGCCTTTAGATTGCTTACATAGTTACCAAATTTCATCAACTCTGAGACTATTGATTTTAAGAAACAACATTATTTCATGTAACACCAAGAAGAAAATACTGCAGTTACACTATAAAACAATACTAAGACCATTTCTATAAAACAGGTGTTTCAAAGTGAAAATAAACTCTGTTCAACAATTGATGTACTTTAAATATAGTACATCCATATCCATCAAACTCTTTTCCTTCCTGTGTCAAAAGATAGAATGTCCCTCCTCAAGACTAAAATCCTCTTCCTATGTTCTTCCTTCTTTCTTTTCCTTGACCTGCTTTTCCTTGATTTTTTTCTTTCTCTCCAGTGTTCTCAACTCTACTTTCCTAAGAATGAAAACATTGTCAGGTCTCTTATCTTGAAAATCACGTGCTTGACTCATCCTACATCTCTTCTAGCAAATATTCCATTTTAATTTTTCCCTTGCTATTTCTTCTTTCTTTCTGCCTGGTATTTATCTTGAGACCTATAAAAGATTTCACAAAGATAGCGTTGGTCCTAATTATATCAGATATTTTGGTCCCAATTATAAAGCCTAATATTTGTTTATGGCATCTTTGTTGTGGGCATATGTTGTTGTATTTGTTTCTTCCCAGCAAACCTTTCACCGGAGAGCAGTCTTCCCCTACACCATCCCATAGAAATACTGTTCACTGTATATGGTTCGGGAGGATTGACTCTTCCAATTCCCTTCTCCAGGAGTGGACACATGATCCAGGCCTGGCCAGAATTCTACATCAAGGGGGATTCTCGCTGCCTCAAGGAAATGAGGCCAACCAAAATTCTGCCCTGAATTTTTCTCTAGGAGCTCTTGGGAAAGATGTACAGTCATGTGCTGCATAACCACACTTGAGTCAATGATAGACTGCATATATGACAGTGGTCCCATATCTGATTATATCATCATATTTGTACTCTACCTTTTCTTTTTTTTTTTTTTGAGACTGAGTCTCGCCTGTCGCCCAGGCTGGAGGCAGTGGCCAGATCTCAGCTCACTGCAAGCCCGGCCCCGGTTCCCGCTTATTCTCCCACTAGCCTCCGAGTAGGCTGGGACCACAGGCCGCCACCTCGCCTCGCTAATTTTTGTGTTTTTAGTAGAGATGGGGTTTCACTGTTAGCCAGGATGGTCTCGGGATTCCCGACCTTGTGATCCGCCCGTCTCGGCCTCCCAAAGTGCTGGGATTACAGGCTTGAGCCACCGCGCCCGGCCTGTACTCTACCTTTTCTATGTGTAGATATGTTTAGACACAAAAATACCATTGTGTTACAACTGCCTACTGTATTCAGCACAGTAACATGCTGTACAAGTTTGCAGCCCAGGAGCAATAGGCTATACTATATACACATCTATGATGTTTGCATGACAATGAAATCACCTACTGATGCGTTTCTCAGAATGTGTCCCCATCGTTAAGTGATGCATGACTATATTCTTTCTACAAAGATTGCACTGCTGATGGTCATCTTGTTGATCATGTGGAATAGCCTAAGAGATAGGAAAAAGTGTGGATCTTGCTTGTCATTACCTAGATCCAAAGACACCCAAGCCAGGATACTCCTAGAGTTTTCAGGCACATGAGCTAATAAATTCCCCTTTGCTTTTGCTGTTTGATTGATGTCCCTGTCACTTGCAATCAAGAGTGCTAATACAGTCTTATAGTTTTCAAAGAGCTTTCACGTACATTATTTTACATAGGCTTGTGGTTTTAGAGGACAGGGTATGTGTTTGTCTTGCTCATGACTAAATTTCTGGGACTAAGCACTGTGCTAGGCATATGAGAGTTACTAAAAAATGTTTGTTGAATGAAATGGACCACATAGGTGTTATTACTTACACTTGTTTTACAAAGCTGGATACTGAGATCAGAGAGGTAGTTAGGTGATCATGGACTAGGTGAAGAGGCTATGATGAAAGCCTAAACTGGGAGGAGGGATCATAAACAGGATGCATTTGAATTACCATATGGGGGTCATATTCATTTTAGTCTTTTCTCTAGAGTTCTATAGCAGCTCTTAACTGTCTCCCAAAGGTGTCACATCAGATCTTATTACTTTTTTTTTTTTTTTTAAGACAAGGTCTCACTCTGTCACCCGGGATGTGGTGCAGTGGCATGATCATGGTTCACTGTAGCCTAGACCTTCCAGGCTCCAGCAGTCCTCCCACCTTAGCTCTCGAGTAGCTGGGACTACAGACACATGTCACCACACCCAGCTAATTTTTATTTTTATTTTTACAAATGGGGTTTCACCATGTTTCCCAGGCTGTCTTCTTTAAAAGAATTTTCTTTAAAATTCCATGAGTGCATGTCCCCGAGCTCAGTTAATTTTTACATTTTTGAAGAGACAAGGTCTCACTATGTTGCCTAGACTTGTCTGGAACTCGTGGCTCAAGTAATCTTCCTGCCTCAGCTTCCCAAAGTATTGGGATTACAGGTGTGAACCACTGCTCCTGACCAGATCCTGTCACTCTTTTGCTTTAAACATTCCAGTGGTTTCCCGCTACTTTCAGGAATAAAAGCTCAAATCCTCAACATATCCTACAAGGTCCTCATAATCATGCTGGCTCCTGCTTAAGACTTAGCTTCATTTCCTCCTGCCCTTCACTGTATTCTCTCTGCTCCAGCCATAATAGCCTTCTTTCCATTCCAAAGAATACAATTCTCCCTCAACTCAAGGCCTTTGCCTAGAACACGCCTCTTCCTCCACTCTTCATCTCGTTGTTTCTTCCTAAGCATTGAGTTCTCAGCCCCCCATCATTTCCTCCAGAGTCTTTTCTGAGTCTTCTTTCCCTACTCTCATTTTATTTTAGTTTTGAGATGGAGTCTCGCACTGTTGCCCAGGCTGAAGTGCAGTGACGTGATCTCGGCTCACTGCAACCTCTGCCTCCCAGGTTCAAGCAATTCTCCCACCTCAGTCTCCTGAGTAGCTGGAATTATAGGCGCCCGTCACTACGCTTGACTAATTTTTGTATTTTTAGTAGAGACGGGGTTTCACCATGTTGGCCAGCTGGTCTCAAACTCCTGAACTCAAGTGATCCTCCTGCCTCAGTCTTCCAAATTGCTGAGATTACAGGCATGAGCCAATGAGCCTGGCCCCTACTCTCATTTTAGACCAGGTCCCTTTCTATCTACCCCTATCCCTGTACTTTGATTGCATAGCACCTGGTTACCATCAGTTTACCGTGATTACTGACCATAGACTCTCCTAGAGACCACCAAAATATGCTGTTGATCAAGTAAAACTTACAAATGTTTCAGAAGGGAGAAAACCCTGCTGATATCTGCAGGGTTTTGAGGCCTAGACTCAAGTAGTTTAAGGAAATCTGCTTGAAACTGGGCAAAGTATTTTACATAATAATTTAGAAATGGTGAAGAGAGTGAGGTAAGAGTCTTGAGACAAATCTTGACAAATAAACAGTTGTTCGATGAGCAAGCAGTTTGCAAGTTAAGCGACGTATTGTACTGAGAAATTGGCTGTTTGAGCAGCTAAAGTTCAGATAAATTGATTTTAGGAGTTCCTAAAGCAAACAATAAACATATTCACTGGTATATAGCCTTGCCTCCCTGGGCAAGAGTTACTGGAACAAACAGTGAAGTCATGTTGATATAAGCGGTCTTAGTTCTTATTCCTGAGTTAAGGTATGTGGGTGCAGACTGTCTCTGCATGATGTAGCTGTGTTTATGTCACTATTTCCCCAGCAGCACTTGTAGCAATTGCAAATTTTCATTTGATTAATGTCCATTTCTGCCAGTGGACTGTGTGCTCTGTGAGGGAAAGACTAACATCTGTTTTACTCATCATTTTATTCTTTATACTGGGCACAGCACCTGGTACTAATATTTGTTGAATGAATGAGATAATGAACAATAGCCTGGATGGGAGGATGGGAGAAGGAATCAGAGAGTACTCTGCCTTCAGTCCTGTGTTAGAGCAGTTCCTGTAATGCCAAGGTGAGCACTGGGAGAACATGTTTAGAAGAGAGAGGTGAGAAGTTCCACTTTGGGGGAACTGAGTTTCATTTTCTTTTTTTTTTCTTTTTTTTTTTTTTAAATTATACTTTAAGTTCTAGGGTACATGTGCATCACGTGCAGGTTTGTTACATATGTATACTTGTGCCATGTTGGTGTGCTGCACCCATCAACTCATCAGCACCCATCAACTCGTCATTTACATCAGGTATAACTCCCAATGCAATCCCTCCCTCCTCCCCCCTCCCCTGAGTTTCATTTTCAACAGGAAACATACATCTGGAGTTCAGGAAAGAGAAAATTGAGGGGAACTGATGCAAAATTTATAAATTTTATTTATTTAGAATGGCTTTTAAAAAGCAAGGCAATGTGGAGCTGTCAGATAGCTATCATGTTCTATTAGTCTGCTAGGGCTGCCATAAAATACCACAGACTAGGTGGCTTAAACCATAAAAATTTATTTTCTCACAGTTCTGGGGACTGGAAGTCCAAAATCAAAGTGCTGGAAAATTCAGTTTCTGGTGAGGGCTCTCTTGTTGGTTTGTGGACAGCTGCCTTCTCACTATGTTCTTATTGTCCTTTCCTCAATATGCACATGGAGAGAGAAAAGAACTGTCTGGTGTCATTTTCTCTTCTTATAAGGACACCAGTCCTATTGGATTAGGGTCCCACCCTTAAGATCTCATTTAACCTTAGCTCCATAAAAGCCCTATCTCCCAATACAGTCACATTGGGGGTTAGGGCTTCAACATACGCATTTGAAAAGGACATAATTCAGTTCATAAGACATTGCTATGAATATAACTTTATCATAGAAAAATCCTCCCAAAAAGCCCATGCAGATTGATAGATCCTCTTAGTTTGGCTAGGGCAAGGCTTATTAAATGTACTATGTTGTAAAGATGATAATAAATACATACATAGCACTTTCTGTGGGCTAATCACTCTCCTAAGTGCTTTGCCTCTATTAACTCATTAAATCTCATAATGACTCTATGAGTCATTATAATAATATCCATTTACAGATAAGGGACAGGAAGACTGAACAAACTGCTTGCAATCACATGAAATAGGACTGGCTACATTAACATAACTTCAGTATTTTGGGAAATTCTTGTCCAAGAAGATAAAGTTGCAAAATATTTGTTTTAAGTACATTCTGAAAATTCATTTATTTGAACAACAGACTGTTCAACTGGCCAACCCAGATTGCTTATCAAAGAGCTGTTAACTCAAGAGTCCCTTCAAAACCTATGCCTTGCTGGATTTACCAATCCTAAATCATAAACTTGGCCTGGTCAAAGTCAAGTCCCCACATGGAAAATCCCACCCTAAACCAGACTCCCTAAACCTTATGAATATCTACCTTTGAAGTCCTTCTTCTGAGATACAACTTAGAGTCTGTCAAGGCAGTGCTGTCCCTTAATGCCATAAGGAATAAACTTGGCTTTGATTGACCAACAGGTTATTTTTGTGGTCTTTTCAGGGAGTCATCAGTTAACAGAAACAAAAGATTAATGCCTTATGCCCAGTGCTCGGCTATGTGTTCACTAATTTTGTGCAAAAAAGAAGTAAGGCCTGGATTTACTCTCCAAACAGACAAGCACCCCCACTTGGGTGAAGAAAGTTAAGTTTTAGGAAATTAAAGGCAGAATTCTTTGTATCTGTATCTGTTATAGACTCAGCATAGCACTGAGCTGAACTGCATATGAGCCTAGGGTAAAGACAAAAGCAGGGTATTTAGTTGAGTATAGCCAAAAACATTATCAAAACTGCCCTGGTGAGATTGAAGATTAGAGTGGGGAAGCTCCCTGGGACTGTGAGGTACAGAGAAAAAGCACTGGATTTGTTTGCAAGGGACACTTGCACCAAAAAATAAATAAAATTTAATTTTTTCTTTTTTGAGATGGAGTTTCACTCTGTCACTGAGACTGGAGTGCAATAGCCCAATCTCAGCTCACCGCAACCTCTGCCTCCTGGGTTCAAGCGATTCTCCTGCCTCAGCCTCCCGAGTAGCTGGGATTACAGGTATGCGCCACCATGCCTGGCTAATTTTTGTTTTTTTAGTAGAGACAGGGATTTTCCATGTTGGTCAGGCTGGTCTTGAACTCCCGACCTCAGGTGATCCGCCTGCCTCGGCCTCCCAAAGTGTTGGGATTACAGGCATGAGTCACCACGCCTGGGCTAAAATTTTTTTTAAAGTACTGGTTTTGGATTCAGAAATGTGTTTATGTTCACCATTTACCCGTGATTTTACTGTGGGCAATTAACTTCCCCAAACCTCAGTAGCTCACCTGTAAAATAGAAATAATGTCAGTACCTACATCATAGAGTTAATATGAGGGCCAAATGGGACAGTGTATGCCAAGAGCTTGTCATGGTGTAATTGGTGGTATTAACTGTTATTATTACAATTCACTGCAGGATTGTAGGGCTTGGGAAGAGGAAAGATATGGTCAGTGGTATACTTGAAGGGGATTGAATAATTCAAAAATAAGAGAGAAATGTATTCGAAGCTGGGAATTCAGGATATGGCTCTTCTGTAGTAGTTTGGCATTTTTCCACAAAGACTCGTTATCAAGGCCACAGGGGCTGTTTCCCTAGCTAAATTCTCTTGCTTTGGATGTCAAAGTGCTATTTACCTGTCATGAAGGCTGCCCAGGCAGAGTTTAGAACTGTAGCATAAGGTTGACCTTAAAAGGTCAAGAATTTAGAAGTCAACAGAGATGAAATCTGTCAATGAAACAACTAAGTGTTTTTGTGGGGGACGTGTGGGAGGTGGGAACTGCTTTTTTTAAAGATGCTATCAGTGGTGATGCAAAAGAATATGAGCTAATGAGCCCAGGGCTGTTCCTTCTTAAACCTGCTTATTCACCAACCAAGCAAGTCCTGCCCAGAAGTAGGGAGAGAGAGAGGTGATGTTAAGTGAGCCCAGTGCTTACTGTGTGCCATGCCAGTTTTATGTTTGGCCTCCAAAGACAAAGTGAAGGGAAAGAGAAAGGAGAGAAGCTACTCTTCTCATTATTTGTAGAACTACAAACCCAATATTTATCATGTGCTTACCATGTGCCTCTATGCTTTGCACACATTACCTTGTTTAATCTTTCTCACAAACCGTTCCAGGTATTTTTATCCTCATCGTTGAACTCCTCATTGATTTCCTCTTGTTTTCTTATTAAGTACTCACAACTTTGTGAAAGAACCCTGGTGTCAAGAAGAATTCAATAATTTGTAAGCAGACAGGAGAAATGTGACATGGTGTTTGACTGAGTATGGCAGCAAAGAAGAGTATAGAGAATCAACCATAGAGGTTTAAAGAGCAACAGGATGGAAAGATGGCAGGTCGAACAAGGAAAAGGGCTCACCACCTCAATTTTAATGATGTGGGTCTCAATAGTAATCACACATCCATGGGAGGGCCTCTAAATATAAAGACAAAAGTCTTGACAGTGATCTTGTGATTATGAGACTGGAAAAGTTGGATCATTTTCTGTTTCTAATGTTACATTTGGAAAATTGAGCAGTTTTCTAGATCCCCAGAGAATCCTTAGAATAAGGTCAAAAGTTGTAAAATGAAATACCATATGTATACTATTAGTCACCTTCAATTTTATTTTATGTGATTTGATTTTTAAGTTAACACAGTCTCAAGATGCCATCCATATGAGTTTTAATAATTTTCATTTAGTCTTATCTCTTTATAAGAGATGCAAGAGTGATTCATTTTTATACTAGTTAATATCAACCCTTTCTCAGAAGTAGTCAAAATATAAATAAAAGTTCTTCAAAAGTAACCCAGGAGCAACGGCTGAGCAGTGCCAGAGTTGTGAGGTAAACATCAGTCATTTCACAAATGTTCTGACTTGTTGAATAGTGTTCATTTCCAGATTTCAAACTTAAAGTATCTATTAAGCAATCTTAAAAGAAAGAACACTGCCTTAGGAAAAAAGAGATTTGCCAAACTCTTCATACTTCCTTCAACAACTGCTTAGCAAACATTCTTGAGCGTCTTCTATGGGCAATGGTCTGCGTAAGTCTCCATAGGGATGCAGAGATGAGTGAACATGAACTTGGACAAAAATTGTTATACAACACAATTTTTATACAGCACATGGAAAATGGTGCAGCAAGGTGCACGAAGCATAAAGAAATTAGCGGAGGGAGAGTTTGTTTGATGAAAGGTCTTAGGGAGTAGGTAGGATCTGAATTTGGTCTTGGATGGGTAAGTAAGGTAGGGCAGCGGGGTGAGGGGCAAAAAGTGGGAGATTAGAGTAAGTAGAAGGGTCAATAGCCTATTTTGACTGAAGTGGGGATTAAGGTTGTTGGAGCCTGACAATAGATGTGATGCTGTAAACTCACTGTATGTTTTCAAAACAGAGCCATTTAAACCTGCCTAGAGGAGTTATTTCCTTTGCTGTTACGGAATAATGTGAAAAGATCCATCCCGAATGATGTACTCTGCACCTTTCTCCCTCCGTCTCCTCCCTGGCAGGCAGGCCTGTAGAGGCTACCTCATCAAGGGTCGTTCTCACTTTCTGGTTTGGCCAATGGGTGACTTTCTTGTAGGCGATCCTAGAGCAGGAGGCTGGTGACGTGAGGGAATTTATTTTCTAGGCTTGCTTCCTGGAGAGTTATCTTGGGCAGCTGCAGTTCACATAGGAATTTCACAACTTCTCTGAGCCTTTGGGTTCTGATGATTGTTCCTTCTCCTTTTCTGGTTGGGCCGATGGGTGGTAAAAGCCTGGCTCAGACCCCGCCCTATTTCTGTTCCCTACACTCTTGCACTTCTCTCGTCCTTTTATTAAACCTTCCTATAACTGTCCTAAGGGGAGTGTGCTCTCTCTTTTCCCTGCTGAGACCTTGATCAGACCTGAGAGAGAGAAACATTGGCATCTGCTCACTTCAATCACCAAGGGCAATGTTTATGCTAGGGGACTCCACATTCCAGGCTAAAATTTATAGGAAGAATGTTTGTACACCTGACCCGGATTAGCTAATCAGATATTGTTTTTGGGAGTCTGCATTAAGAAATTCTCCACATGGACTGGAGAGTAGGTGAACTCAGGAATTTCGATGTGCTGTTTGTCCACTGAGTAAACCGAGAAACAGAGGAAGTTGGTCCATAGAGAAATTCACTTACTGAAGTTGTCTGAATTCTGAATGGCTTTTCAGTCTTTGGTTCCATTCCCTCCTGAGGTCCAGGTAAATTCTTTTACTCAAGTGCCATGAGATAACTTTGTTTTCTTACAATAAACACTACGCACACACACACACACGCACACACACACAATTTTTTATTGGCTTAAGCACGTTTCAGTTATTTTCTGTTACTTGCAGCAAATGAGTCTTGACTAATAGAATATCCAACACGTATAATCCCAGTTACTACTTATGGAGTACTTACTGTGTGCCAGACTTTACATGACTTATCTTCTTTAATCCTCTCAACTGCACTGAAAAGTAGTTTTTTTTTTATGACTCAGATATTTCTTGACTTGAGAATTTCTTCCAATAAATCTAAGCGTCCCTCAATTTTTTCTGGGTGTCCCCAAAGGGATGTCTCATAGTTTCTCATAAACCAGTGTCAGCCTCAATCACCACACAATCTGTTCTGTTCTTTTTCTTCGTTGATGACTTCACTCACAGATGTCATTGCACACCATGAAAATGATAATATCTACATTCAAGGTACCACCTGGAGATGCTCCAAAATGTGATGGTCCTCAGTGTGGTCAAACATCTCTCACTTTGGTGAAGAGAGAAGGAGCATGACTCCTCCCCCATTCCATGTCAACTCAGTTCTTCAGAAGCTTGTAATGTGGCTAGAGGCTTGCAAAGCCTTTTGATGAGGTCTATGAGCAGAGCTTCCCAACTATGCATCATGGCCTGCTAGTGTACTACAAAGGTTCAGGGGTGCCAGGATATTGATCGCCCTAGTCCTTGGGGCAGCCTGGGAGGGGCTGGGTGACTAGAGCCCTAGCACTGTCATTTGGCTTGAGCAGTTTTATTTTATCAACCCCAGTGTGGACTATAGATACTATCAGCACTGTCATTTGGCTTGAGCAGTTTTATTTTATCAACCCCAGTGTGGACTATAGATACTATCTTTTAAAAATTTTTTTTTAATTTTTAAGTTCTGGATACATGTGCGGAACGTGCAGTTTTGTTACATAGGTAAACGTGTGCCATGGTGGTTTGCTGCACCTATTAACCAATCACCTAGATATTACGTCCTGCATGCATTAGCTATTTATCCTGATGTTCTCCCTCCCCCTGCCCTGCTGACAGGCTCTAGTGTGTGTTGTTTCCCTCTCTGTGTCCATGTATTCTCATTGTTCAGGTGCCACTTATAAGTGAGAACATGTGATGTTCGGTTTTCTGTTCCTGTGTTAGTTTGCTGGGGATGATGGCTTTCAGTTTTATCCATGTCCCTGCAAAGGACATGATCTTGTTCCTTTTTATGTCTGCATGATACTATCATTTTCTATAAATACCATGTGATGAAAAAGAGCCCAGGGATCTAACAATCCACACAAGCCCCCAACCTTGGGCCAACCATAGAGGATACAAATCCAATCTGGACCAGATCAACAAGAGACATCATGCTATTATTTACATGCTTGCCTTTCTCTACTTTCTGGTCTTCTTTGTCATTTACTTGTACGTAAATGAATGAAGACAGATTATGATGTGTGTGTATGTGTCTGTGTGTGCACGTATTATTAGGGAATAAGAATGATGTTGTCTAGGTATTGTCTCACTAGCCAGCCAAAAATATCTTATTAAATATGTATTGTCCTACTCATTCCTATCAGGATTCAGTCTGAGTTAAGTCAACTACCTGAGGTCACATACCAAATGACGGAGGTGTGATTCCAACACAGGTTCATCTGGTTTTAGAGCCATGTGCCTGATTCTTCACTGTTGCCACATCCTTTCTTTCCAATGTTTCATTGATTAGGTAGGGTAAGACCATCAAATCTGCATTTAGGGTATGTCTGGGCAGTCACAAAGTGCACCTGTCAGAACTTCCTTCAAGAGGGAGCTGCTACAAGGAATGCCGCCGGGTGACAACCTCCCACTGCAGCAACTTTGGGGTCTGGTGCAATGTTTGAGGCAAGGACATGCTCATGTTGGGTAGCTCTAGCCAAAGACTGAGCATGGCAGGAGTACCAGGGTCTGGTCACCCTGGGACTCCTCTGTAGGAACTCTGTGAGCTAGAGCTCTCCATTTGGCTTGCCATGGTCTCAGAACTGCACAGCAGTCTGAGGACTTTTCTACCCAATCCTCCATCCTTCCGCCTCTCACAGGTGTCAGACTTGCACTGTGTCTAAAGGCTCACCCAGCCTACTCCTTCTCTTACCTCTATCATTCATAGGCATTACCTCTAACAGAGCTCTTGCATTCCTAACTCATTGTTTTGGTGTCTGTTTCCTGACATAAGCCCTCTGAGAGAAAGTGCTATGCCACCTCATTGTTTACCCTTCACAGCACCTAGGACAATATTTTGCACGTAAGTCTCTTGATTTCATTCCTATGAACATGCAGTTTTACATGTAGCAAATGGGCCATTGCTGTCTTCCTCTACCAGTTCTGGGGAAGCACTGGGCCCAAAGGCCAAGAATGATACAGGCCAAGGATGGCTTTAGAGCACCAGGCTCACCCACAGATTTTGTTTAAATGAAGATAATTGCATTTCACTCTCACAGATTCTGACTCAGAGGCAGGGGGAGGGCCAGGACACTCCATTTCCAGTGAGCACACCCAGTAGATTCTGAGCCGGGTGGTCTTTAGGTCATACTGGAGAATATACAGAACATACAGCTTTTGAGGATATGTACACAGGTACAAAGTTCTCCCATTTCTCCCACTGCGATCACATTCAGTGGCCTTGGTATTCCTATGAATTTGGGAGAATCTTGGCACATTTCAGAATCAGGATTTTTCTATTTCCTGGCTATGGTCCAGTCTGCGTTTTGAAATGAATAGAGCCCCAGGGTAGAGTGTGAAGTCTGCCTTGAAGCTGGAAGAGACATAAGTTGGCAGCATTGCCAGCTGACATCTGGATGTGGTGTGGACTGGGATTATGAAAGTTAAGCATTTAGCTTCATTTTACAATATGGACCACTGACATGTGAGTCATTATGGAATGTAGTCATTCAGTTTAGTCCAACCCTGTCCCTTTGTTATTCTTGCAGAATGTCTTCTGTTCATCTTTTATCTATATTTCTTTTTCTTTCTTTCTTTCTTTCTTTTTTTTTTTTTTTGAGACAGGATCTTGTTCTGTCACCCAGGCCAGAGTGCAGTGTTACGATCTTGGCTCACTGCAGCCTCCGCCTCCCAGGTCCCAGTGATTCTCATGCCTCATCCTCCCAAGTAGCTGGGACTATAGGCACATGCCACCACGCCTGGCTCATTGTTTGTATTTTTAGTAGAGATGTGGTTTCACTATTTTTACCAGGATGGTCTTGATCTCATGACCTCGTGATCCACCCACCTCGGCCTCCCAAAATGCTGGGATTATAGGTGTGAGCCACATACCAGGTATATCTCTTATCCATCTTTCAAGGGTAATCTTAAAGATCACCTCTGGCTCTTCCCAGTTCACACCTTCTTGCAAGGTCCTGTTGCCTCTTGAACTTCCTTCCATGAGCATTCACTATATTTAAATTGTTTTTAAATTGTTTATATTATGTATCTGTTTTAAATAAATTGAAAATGCATTATGTATATGTTTTAAATAAATTGAAAATGTTTATGAGAACATTTGTAAGAACTAGAGTGTAAAGCTTTTTCTAGCCAAGTGCAAAAAATTTAAACTGTAGGAAGTAGTATAATGCAGTGGGTTTTGGAATCAGTCTGTGGTTCAACTCCTATTTTGTTATTCACTGGTTGTGTAGCATGTTTCTTCATCTGTAAAATGGGATCAATAATATTTACATCATAACATTTATAAAAAGCCTAACCAAGTGCTTGGCACATAGTAAGGCCTCAACAAATATTAATTATCTTCTTCTTCTCTGGCCAAAACTTAATTGAGTCCTATATTTGGAGATCAAACCCATGTTGTCACTTAAAAAATTTCTAAATGCATAGACATAGATTAGATGCTTAGTAAGTACATGTTAGATGAATGAGAAAATTGTTTCATTGCTTCTGGCTTATTCCAAATTCTAATTTTAGTTCCCTTCAGTGTTAGGAAGTGAATTTAAAAGCATGGCAACATGACTCAAAAGATTAAGATTTTCTATCCAGAAATCTTGATTTAAATCTTCAGTGTTTGACTTTTGAGAAGAGTGCAAATGTTGGCATTATCTTTTTTATTAGCAATTTGTAAAGAACTGAGATCTCACACAGCTGTGTGTGGCTCAAAGATGTACCAAGCAAAGAATAAATTTCCTGCCCACGCAAACTCAAGGCAAAAAATCTCAAGCTGTCTTATATTATTCTGACAGCCCAAGCAAAGTTTTATTTTTCTCATAAGGAAACTTGACAAAAATCACAAGAATTATCTACTATGTAAAATGTCTACCTTATCAGATTCTTAAAGCTGATGATATATTTGTTTAAGCAGAGACTAAAGACTTAGAGTTACAAAATATTGCAGATTTAACTCTAGCAATTCAGCAAATAAGAATTCCTCTTTTAAGCGTCAAGCTGACTAGTGGTATGATCTGGGTGAGGTTTGCTCACACCCCTCTCCAAGATGCATTCTGACAGATACAAGTAGCTCATGCTCAACAAATGTGGCATACTCACAATTGAGGCTCAGGTCAAAGTGGACCAAGCCTTCTTGAAACCCTGCTGGAGCTCACCACTTATTTCAAATAAACAGCAATGGGGAAAGGGAAGTCAACAGTAGTTTTGCTCATAGCTCCATGTATTGGAGCCCATCAGTACAGAACACTGAGAGAGGGCTGCAGAAATCTAGCATTCCCTGTAAAACTAAGTACTAGGCAAAGATCAAGGGAATTTCTCTACTGGGCATTAATTTTGTGAGAGGCACTTAAACATTATTATGTATTTGTGTTTTTATTTATACTCTGACTCTTCCCCAAGGAAATATAAAGTTGCTTATAAGAAAACACATGGGCTAAGTGGGGACACTGTGCAGTAGGAAATAAAGGTGAAGTCAGAGGAAGGTGGTATATATTGTACACAAATCCTAGTCTCCTTGCTAGCTGAGGGTTGTAAACCTAGTTTGGAAATTCTGACCAGCCAAGGAGTGATTCCTTTAGATGGTTCACAGTGTTGAAGCGATGAAGCAAACATGCCGTTCTGAGACACATAGTAATTCCTAGGACTGAAACCCAAGGGAGATATTTTCCCCCCATGAGTTTGTAGAGGGTAAGAAATTTTAGTGTATTGTAGGTGTGATACACAATAACTCAGACATGCTTGAAAATGCAAGACTGTCTCTGAGCTCATTCTTCAGGACCCTGTATACAAAAAGAAATATAGCAGAATGGGAATCAAATTACTACTTAATTAATGGAATCTCAACTGCTTAATATCTCCCCAGTCCAAAGCCACGTGGAGAAAGCCAACTTTGACATGAAGCTAAGGCCTGAAGCAGAAGTGAATTCTTCCATATCTTTTTGGGAATGCACATGTAGGCATGCCTATTAAAGGGGATTGGGTCCCTCAGATTTTCTAAGTCTGCCTGCCTGCCCTATTATGTGGAGTAGGAGAAAGGAACAGGGCATAACTGACCTGGAAAGTAGGGTGATGTTAGCTGTAGAAACCACCCCAAACTTAGCAGCAAAAAACAAAATTAGTCTCTTATCATTATTACCTCTCATGGTTCTGAGAGTTGATGGGGCTCAGCTGGTTGGCTCTCAGTAAGAGGTGCTCATGCAGTTGCAGTCAGACAGTGGTTGGGGCTGGCATCATCTTCAAGGTTTCCTCACACATATACCTGGTGCTTGGCGCTGGTCAGCATTTGGGACTGCAACTGAACTATTGGCTGGAATACCTGCAGGCCCCTCCATCTACACTGGACTTTCTTACAGCATGACATCTGGGTTCCAAAAGCAAATGTCCCAAGAGATTGCGAGACAGAGAAGGAGAGATGGAGAGAAGGAGGAGGAGAGGAAGGAGGAGGATCAGGAGGAGGAGGGAGAGAGAGATCAAGTAGAAGCTGTATTGCCTTTAAAAAAATTTTTTTTTGAGAGAGGATTTGTTTCTGAACTTTTTTATTTTTAGATCAACTTTATTTTGGAATAATTTTAGATCTACAGAAAAGTTACAAAGAAAGTAAGGAGTTTCTGTATATCCTTCATCCAATTTCCCCTAATGTTACCATCTTTCCTTACTGTGGTCAAAACTATGAAACCAACAGTGGTTCATAAATACTAAACTACAGACTTCATTAGGATTTCACTAACTTTTCCGTTAATGTCCTTTTTTCTTTTCATGATCCAATCAGCACTCACATTGCATTTATTCTCATGTCTCTGTAATTTCCTCTGGTCTATGACAGCTTCTCAGTCTTGAGGAATACTAGTCACTTATTTTATAGAATGTCTCTCAAATTGGATTTGTATGATGTTTTTCTCATGATTAGATGGAGGGAATAGGTTTTTGGAAAGAAGACTACTGTGGTGAAGTGCCCTTCTCAACACATCGCACCTGGGGGTACATGATATCCATGTGGGTGATGTTAACTTTGATCACCTGGTTAAGGGGTAATGTTTGCCACATTTCTCCCCAGTAAAATTCCTAGTTTTCCCTTTCTGTATTCTATTCATTGGAAGCAAGTCACTAACTCTAACCCACTATCAAGGGAGGAGGTGGCTAAATTCCACCACCTGGAGTGGTTAGTATTTGGAATTTTCCTGTCTGGAAGATTTGACTCTCCTCCCTCATACACACACACACACACACACACACACACACACATACACACACACACACACAAAAACATATATATATCACATATATACACACACATTTATATATCACCGTGGACTTGTGTATATTTATTGTATACTTTGGGTTATAATCCAATACTATGTTATTTTATTGCTCCAATTTTTCCAGCTTTGGGAATTGGGGGTTCCTTTAGTTTGGGTCTAGTGTCCCTTTGAGAAGACCCCATTCTTTAAGTTTTTGATCATTTCCTTACATTCTGTGTACATTCCTTGCAAGATGCTCCAGGTTCACTTGTATTTTTCCCACCCTAGCCCTGGAATCAGGAGCCCAGGTTTCTTTTAATAGAGAATGGTACTGAATTGTCTTTTATGACCTGGCCTCATCACATAGTGTCACTTCTGGTTGAGAGAGTCACAAAGGTTCACCCAGGTTCAAGAGGGAAGGGACACAGACTCCATCTCTTAATAGGGGAATGGGAAGATGACCTTTTAAGAATAGACACAGATAGGAGATACTGGTATGGGTATTTTGAAAACACAAGCTGTCACAGGTGGTCTGAGTATCTTAGTGAGAAGGTGGAATTTGAGCAAAGGCTTAGAGGAAGTGAGGAAGCCAGCCTTGTGGCTATCTGTAGGAGTGTTTCAGACAGAGGTAACAGTTAACGCTAAGATCTTACAGTGAGACCATACCTGATGTTTTCAGGGAACAGCAAAGGGGCCACTGTAGCTAATGAAGAAGGCCTGAGGTGAAGAGTCATAGATGATGAGGATGGAGAGGTAAAGAGGGCAGATTATATGGAGTCCAAAGGACACGGTGAAATTTAACTAGTTATTGCAGGGTATGGAGAGAAAGATTTGTGATCTGATTTATATTTTAATTATATTTCATATTCTGAAATGGTCACTGTGATGGTTAATACTGAGTGTTAACTTGATTGGATTGAAGGACACAAAGCATTGCTCTTGGGTGTGTCTGTGTGGGTGCTGCCAAAGGAGATTTAACGTTTGAGTCAGTGGGCTGGGGAAGGCAGATCTCCCCTCAATCTGGGTGGGCACAATCTAATCAGCTGCCAGCGAGGCTAGAATAAAAGCAGGCAGAAAAATGTGAAAAAAGTGACTGGCCTAGCCCCCGCCTACGTCTTTCTCCCGTGCTGGATGCTTCCTGCTGCCAAACATCAGACTCCAAGTTTTTCAGTTTTGGAACTCGACTGGCTTTCCTTGCCCCTCAGCCTGCAGATGGCCTATTGTGGGACCTTGTGATTGTGTGAGTTAATATTTAATAAACTCACATATATATACTCAATCAGTTCTGTCCCTCTAGAGGGACCTAACACAGTCACTGTTGCTATTCTGCTCAGAATTGACTTCAGGGACAAGGGCAGAAGGAGGGAAACCAGTTAGGATGCCACTGCAGCAATCTACACAGAGGTGATGGCAGCTTAGGACAGGGTGATAGCAGGGGAGGTGGTATGAAAGTAGTTGGATTCTGAACATCTTCTGAAGCTAGAGCTAATTTCCTGCTGGATTAGAGATGGGGTACTAAGAGAAAGAGGGAAATCAAGGATGACTTCAAAGTTTGGCCTAGGAAATAAAAAAATGAAGTTGCCATCAATTGAGTTGAAGGAGTATGGATAGGGGAAAGATCAGGAGCTTATTTGTGGAAATGTTGCTTTCCAGACATCTATTAGACATCCAAGTAGAGATGTCAGTCAAGCCACAGGTACACCTATCTGGAGTTCAGGAAAGGTGGCTCGAAATAGATGTGATTGCATGAAGATTTAAGGTCATAATGAGATCACCAAGGAAGGAAGTAAAGATAGAGACCAGAATCAAGGACTTATCCTTCAAGATTAAGAAAAAGGAACCTTCAAAAGAGACTGAGAGAAAGTAACCAAGAAAATATGATGAGAATCAAGAGGGTGTGGTGTAAGGGGAGCAAGTAAAGAAAGAATCTTAGGGAGGAATCATCCACTGTCTGATGATGTTGCTTGATTTACTAAGAGGAGGACTGGGAATACGAGCATTGGATTAGATAGTGTGGAGGTCACTGATATTCTTAACAAGAGCAATTTAAGAGGAATCATAGGGGCAAAAGGCTGAGTGTAGTGGTTTTAAAGAGAGAATGTGAGGAGAGGAATTGGTGATAGAAATCTCTGAGGACTTCTGCTGCAAAAAGGAGTAAAACAATCGTGTGGTGACTTGCGGGATGGGGGTGAAATGAGTTCAGGAGGTTTACATGCCCATGGGAATAAGCCAGCAAAAAGGAAAAGGTTGATGATTTAGGAGGGAGGTGGCAAATCGTCCTTGCATAGGTGAGGGGTCCTGGGATCTGGTGCTTAAGGAATGGTTGGTTAGGAGCACATGGAAAGTCCTGTGATGCCAGTTGGAAGGCAGAGTGTGTGGGTGCAGATGCTGGTGAGTCGATGTGGTGGTGGGATTCGCTGAAATTCTCTTCTGATTGACTCAATTTTTCAGTGAAGTAGGAAACAAGGTCAGTAGCTGAGAATGAAAATGTGGGGTGTATTGGAGGTTTAAGGAATGAGAAAAGGCTGTCAAATAGGCACCTTATAGGGTGCGAGAGTGAATGCATGAGGGACACACGATATGAACTCCTGGCAGCATCATGGGGCTACCTGAGGGTCAAAGTGAGGTTAGTCAGCGTGGCTGTGCTTTTCTCTAACCACCTTCAAGGGCTGGTGCTGGGTAGGCAGAGAGATAGATTTAACCAGGGTAGATGAAACAAGATGTAGGTAATGGATGTAAGCAAGGGAGAGATTATAATGACTAAGCTGAGTAGGAAGGATACTGAGGACACATTAAGGGAGTGAAAGAATGGTCCAATGAAGTTTGTAGGAACTTTGAATAGAATGTTTTGGTGGCCAAAAAGAAGAGTGTCATACATGAGGGCTAATTTTTACCCCGAGTGACCCAGCCTACTAGTAAAATTCAGCTTATTGAATATACCAATCAGATAACTAGTTCCTACTCCCTTGAGCTGAAAAACTTCATAGGAAAAAGGAGATAAGCTTGGAGTGGGAAGAAAGAAATACCCACCTCACCAACAATATTCACAAAATTTAGACAAGGTAATAAATGTTCTTTGTGCAGTAAATGCAAATCACTTCGAGTCTCTTCTATGCCTTAGTTACCTCTTCTAGAGAAGGGCAAAAAAAAAAAAAAGGGGGGGGGGGGCGGTTAACTCCTAGGTTGTTATGAGGCTTAATAATGTTGGCAAACTGCTTAGCACAGTTTTGCAATTTAGCAAGCCACATGCTAATTTTTGACAATTCTGGATTGATGTTTTCATTTCAGATATGTGTGATCTTCATGGCTGAACCATGTTGTGTTACCAATGACTCTGAATATTATTTTTCAAATAATTTATTTCCTTTAATTTTGAAAGTATTACATATTCACTGCATAAAATCTAGCTTTTAACTTTATGTTCTGTTCTGTTTAAGCTCTTCTAGTAGTTTATAATTAGAAAACAAAACTTGGCCGGGCGCGGTGGCTCAAGCCTGTAATCCCAGCACTTTGGGAGGCCGAGGCGGGTGGATCACAAGGTCAGGAGATCGAGACTATCCTGGCTAACATGGTGAAACCCCGTCTCTACTAAAAATACAAAAAACTAGCCGGGCGCGGTAGCGGGCGCCTGTAGTCCCAGCTACTTGGGAGGCTGAGGCGGGAGAATGGCGTGAACCCGGGGGGCGGAGCTTGCAGTGAGCCGAGATCGCGCCACTGCACTCCAGCCTGGGAGACACAGTGAAACCCCATCTAAAAAAAAAAAAAAAAAAAAAAAAAGAAAACAAAACTTAACCCTAGAAAAATCAGCGATGGAATCTTGAGTGAATCAATTTGTGAGTAAAGGGTACTTTTAAGTTAGGTATTATTCATCTATTTTTGAAGTTAAAATTTTCATAGGCAGAATCTTTCTAATCATAGAATATGCTTAGTTTGTTTTGAGAAAGTAAAAGTGTCACTTTTCAATATTCCTCAAGTGTTTATTGGCATGTCCTATATGCTCAACACCCATTCATTCATTCATTCAGCAAATAATTATTGAACAATAACTATGTTTGAAGCCATGGAACAGGTCCCGGGGGCTTATGCAATGTGAGCAAGTGGATATAAACTCCACTTTCATGCGGTCTGGTAGTCTAGTGGGGTAGGTGGACAATCAAAGAACCCCACTCTAACAGTACAGGTTTTTAATTGCACAAGACAGAAACCAACTCTGGTTACCTCTGGAGGAAGTAGTTTCGGAATATTGCTGTGTACTCACAGATACTGTGGAAACCACAGAGCAATGGAACCTAGTAAATGAAGCATTACTAAGAGGGTGTGGGCCCCTGAGCCCAGACCTGGTCAGGGCATTCCTGTTGCCCTTGCTGGAATCCTGCCACCGAAATCACTGCCACCATAGGACATTAATGCAGCCACTGTGCTGTCTCCACCACGGCCATATGAACTTTAAGCTGCCCTTGCCCCTTTAAGGCACTTGCTCTATATTCATCAACCAGCAGCAGTGTCCAATTGTCTGGGCTTATGTCTTAAGCCAATAGCCTTACTGCTGTGTTGAGATTAGGGATCTGACTTTTTGGTTTTCTGTGCTGGGATGTAGAAAATGCTGGGCAACTAACTGTATTAGTACGTTCTCACGCTGCTGTGAAGAAATACCTGAGACTTGGTAATTTATAACAGAAAAAGGTTTAATTGACTCACAGTTCTGCACTGCTGGGGAGGCCTCAGGTAATTTATAATTATGGCTGAAGGGGAAGCAAACATATCCTCTTCACATGGTGGCAGGAGACAGAAGTGCTGAGGCAAAGGGAGAAAAGCCCCTTACAAAACCATCAGATCTCGTGAGAATCCACTCACTATCACAAGAACAGCAACGAGGATAACCACCCCCATGATTCAATGACTTCCCACCAGGTCTCTCCCACGACACGTGGGGATTATGGGAACTACAATTCAAGAAGAGATTTGGGTCAGGACACAGGCAAACCGTATCAGCAACCAGACAAGCAAACAAATACAATTAGCATCCACCACACACACATACACACACACACAATTATAATGATTGTTAATTGCTTTGAAGGGGCACTGTGATGGGGCACTGGCGTTGGGAAAGAAGTTCAGCTGACTCACAACAAAAGTTCACAATACTCTGGGTGCTTCAGTCTTCTCTAGGGCTTGAGTGGCTGGTGACTCTGTCTCTGGGATGAGGCAGCTTCCTTCAGGGCATTGTTTCCCACACCTCAGTCATTCCCAGGCCTCCTTTCATGTGGCCATATCTGTGTGCCATCTGTAGGCACATTTACAACTACTCTTTCTTAAATACATCTACTTTAGGTATCAGCCTATAAATGAAAAGCCAGTATAATTTGCCATAAATAGCAGGTAAAAGTAAGAATAATTTCAATGAAAGGAACTAAAGCTAGGAAGACTTAGCCAGATGCTTTGCCAAAGGTTCTGAGGCTGGAGCGCACTTTCAGCAAGTGTTAGGTATTGAAAACATAATGGTGGCATGCAGCGATGTTATCCTTGACTTTACTTTCTAGTTTTCTAAACTAAAAAAGGATGGAAAAGGGACACATTTTTAAACTTTGTATTTTAGTGCTTTAAAAAATGCGCTCTGGGCACAATTTAAAATGAACTTTCATACCATCAGTAGTATCGTGTTCCATGCTTTAGGAGACAACTATTAGAAACAATGTGGTAAATATTAGAAAGAGTGTAGGCTTAAAAATGGGCAAGGCTTTTGTTTGAATTTCAGCTCCCTTACTTATTAGCTCTGTGATTTTCAGCACATTATGCAACTTTGCTGAGCCTCAATCTACTCATCTGTAAAAAGGATGCGATAATACTAATTTTCCTGATGTGTTAAATAGATCCGTGTTGCCCAACTCCATTTTGCATACAAATCACTTGGTGGTCTTCTTAAAATGTAGATTCCGATTCCGTAGATCTGGAGTGAGGCCCGAGATTCTGCCTTTTTAGTAACATCCTGGGTGATGCTGATGCTGCCATTTTGTGGATCATACGTTAACTCGCAAGTTTATGATTCTCTGCTGTCGATATGGTAGCCACCAGCCACATGTGGCAATTGAGCCCTTTAAATGTGGCTATGGACCTAAGAATTTTTTTTTTTACTTTTACTTAATTTCAATTTATTTAAAAAAACTGACACTTGGTCAGTTATTAAAAAGCAATTTTTAGTATACTTGGAACAACTTGTGAATCTATCCTTTCAGCTGTTAATTTTATGAAAATTAAATAACCAAACATGTCTTTCCAATGAAAATTTAATGTCTGAATAGAGATATGCTGTAAGTGTAAAATAAACACCTTGAGTTTGAAGACTCTGTTAAAAAAAGAATGCAAAAGTATCTTGTTAAATTTACTATTGATTGCATGTTGAAATTGCAATGTTTTGGATATGATGGGTTAAAATATATTATTAATTTCATCTGTGTCTTTTTACTTTTTTAATGCAGTTACTACAAAATCAAAAATTACTCATGTGGCTCACATTAGATTCCAACTGGACAGTTCAGGCATGGAACAGTAAGTGCAGAGCCTGGCTCTCCTCTCAGGGCCTTCCTCCTGTCTAAATTTGTGGGTGTCCTCTGGCTGGAAAGAGGAAGTGAGGTGGTGGAAAGAGACAAGGTTTCTTCCTTCCCTGCAGGAGGCTGTGGCAAAAAGCCAACATTCACAGCAAGTTCTTCGGTTTACAGACTATTTCTTCTGTGGTGGGTTATTTCCACTGCATTCCAAAGCAGGCTCTGCTTTTTGGAGAGGTAAAAAAGAAACATGTCAGCAGTCCGAAGTGAACTGCTCAAAGCTGGCTCTCATAAGAAGATGCTCACTTTTCAAG
Organism: Papio anubis; assembly: GCF_008728515.1. NCBI lineage: Eukaryota > Metazoa > Chordata > Mammalia > Primates > Cercopithecidae > Papio > Papio anubis. The sequence goes on from NC_044984.1 coordinate 83,973,725, forward strand.
AGTTAAGGGTCACAGCAAAAGGCCCTCTCAGCCCCACCTCCTTGGTGACATTAAGGGGAGATAATTAAAACAGAATGGGCTCCTGCAAATGTGTTGCATTATCTCCTGGTTGACTCAGCAATTCCACAGCAGGCTGAAAGTTTAATGAAGAGCAGTAAGAAAGACATCTGCAAATTTGACAATAACCAAGAAGTTTGCAAAAAGAAGTATGCAGAAATGAAAGTTCATTTTCTCATGTCATAAATTATGGTATCCTTGCTTCACCACTCTTTTTTTTTTTTTTTTTTTTTTTTTTTTTTTTTTTTACTAACTCACTTAAATATTTACATGTAGAATCAGACCTGGCAGCAAATTCAAAGAAATCTGTTAAGGACAGCAAAAGTTGCTTCTGTATCAGAGGCTTTGAGACTCCAGGTCTCAATTAACGTTTCTAAATAGGAACTGACAGCCTCGAATGGAAAATCAGAGTGGGTGAGGGGAGGGAAGACTAAAATGTTTTTGAAGAATGTTTGACTACAAAGTAAACAGTCTGAATAGAAAATATTAAATCAGATGCTGCCTCCACATTCCATAAAACTGTATATACAGTAAAATGTACTGTACAGTTAAAAGACACGGATAAAAGAAATTATAAAACAATTTGAGTTTTGTGATGATCCAAACTTCATGGAATTAGTTGTGTTGGCATAAGACAGTTTGTTTTTTTTCTGTTAGATCCTGACATGAAGTTTGTACAGATGGCATTGAAGGCGTAACTTTAGAGATATTTATCTTTAAGCTTTCTTTTCCTTTCTGTCATCAAATCGACCCATGAGTACAGATTTACTAGGCATATTATTTATTTCAGGTATATTATTTCATTTTGCTAACCAAAATGTTATCACTATTATTTTGCACAAAATAGCACACTACTTTATTCATTTTCAGGATTTATTTTGCTTTAGATGAAAGCAAAAGGAAAGTTAACTTAGCAAATTTACAGCATAATCAAGATTGTAAGGGGAAAGGTTTAAATGCTAGAAAACAACATGTCAAAAGCACCCATTTATAAGAGAATGTTTCATTGTCAGTTTCCAAAACTCTTAGTATCAAACACAGCACTCTCTGCATTTAAATGACATTTACATATCTAAAAGCAATACAATCCCTTATCTCCAAGAATCTGGTTAATCAGATAAGGCTTTCTCATTATCTTGTGTTAGAGAGATTTTTACTATATTTTAAACAGCTGTAATTCAATAAATCTGAAAGAGTAGGGAATTCAGCTCTACTGCTTACCTTATGAGTTTGTAGACGATGAAGAAATATCATTCTCTCTCCTGCTTCAGCTGTTTTCGGTCTGAACTGTCACCATTTCTCCCATATGGCAAAACCTCATCCATCTCTGTTCTTGCCCATGGACTTTGTTAGATATTCTTTATCCCTGGGTCCCCATGCTTGTTGAAGTTAACCCTCCATCATACCCTGTTTGGCATCATTATTGCACTTAGTGTGGTATTATAATTGTTCCTGTATCAGTCTCAGATATCGGGGATTCTTTTTCATCTTGGCTTCCCTTCTGCCTAGCATAGTCCCTGCATAGGGGAGACGTGCAATGGTTTCTGAAACAGAATCCAAAGCATCACTTTGAGTTATTAGTGTAACGAGGCTGCTTGTTACTACAACACTGCCTTGCCATTGTCACTCAGCCTGGGTCTTCCGCACTTGCCCCTTGGGTCTATTGTCATTTGATGCGCTTCCTATTTAGCCTACATCATCTCCCTCTCTGATGAAATGGCTTCTCCATTTATGTCCTTCTCTCCACTTATGGGGGTCTCACAGAAGAATGGCTTGGGCCACTGCTTATTATGTTTCATTTTATAGCCCTTTTGGAAAGGAGGCGGACTTTCCACACAGTTGCTGAGGACGTTAATCACACAGCATTTTCACTCTCACTTCTTTCTTTCTCGGGGACAGCCTCATTGTGAACCAAGATCCTTTGCTCTCTTCCTCTCAGCCAGCCTGGTCAGAGATTGATGGCCCATGCCTCGTACCTTCATATATGCAAACTTTTTTAAAAAAGTGTTTCTTGTCCCACCTTGCAATTTAAATTGCAGTGGGCCATTCCTAAATCCATCAGCTGAATGGTATGTATCTGAAAGCCCAGCTGTCTACAGTTCCAATGGTTTGGCTAGACATAAATGATGGTATTCACACACAGAACGCAAGCTTCCAAATATATACAACAAAATTTTAAGTCTGTGTGATATGCTTAATGGTAATTTTCTTTGTCATTATATACTTGCCAACTTAATAGTGAGCATAGATTATTATTATAATCGGAAATAAAAACTAGATATTTATATTTGGGAATGTTTCATAACAAATATAACACAAAATCTTCCATATAAAGTGGTTTACAATTCAATGCTGAAAGCAGTGTTACAAAAGAGAATGTGTAAAAAGCTAAGATGTTTTTAAAGTAAAGCTATTAGCTATAATTCCTTTTGGGTCTATTTTAAAATGAATTCAATTAGTCTCATGGTAAGTCTCAAAAGAGCTTTATCTTATTTTATTTTATTTTTGAGACAGAGTCTCACTCTTTTGCCCAGGCTGGAGTACAGTGGCGTGGTCTCGACTCACTGCAACCTTTGCCTCTCGGATTCAAGCGCTTCTCCTGCCTCAGCCTCCCAAGTAGCTGGGATTACAGGCACATACCACCATACCCAACTAATTTTTGTATTTTTAGTAGAGGCGGGGTTTCTCCATGTTGATCAGGCTGATTTTGAACTCCTGACCTCAGGTGATCTGCCTGCTTCAGCCTCCCAAAGTGTTGGGATTACAGGTCTGAGCCACTGCACCTGGCCTCAAAAGAGCTTTACATTTTTATACGTACTAATAATGACTTAATTAGTATAGATCCAATTGTGAATTACCCATGTTATCTGCTTTTCAACTTATTTGGACTGTTTCCCTTTCCAGAAACCAGAGAGGGGAAGAAAAAAAGCACAAAAACAAAGTAATTTGTTCATTTGTTATTTGCATTAAGTAATTTTGGAGAAGACTGAAATTATCTATAAAAGTGAATCTATTGGCCGGGTGCGGTGGCTCAAGCCTGTAATCCCAGCACTTTGGGAGGCCAAGGTGAGCGGATCACGAGGTCAGGAGATCGAGACCATCCTGGCTAACACGGTGAAACCCCGTCTCTACTAAAACATACAAAAAAACTAGCCGGGCGAGGTGGCGGGCGCCTGTAGTCCCAGCTACTCGGGAGGCTGAGTCAGGAGAATGGCGTAAACCCGGGAGGCGGAGCTTGCAGTGAGCCGAGATCCAGCCACTGCACTCCAGCCTGGGCGACAGAGCAAGACTCCGTCTCAAAAAAAAAAAAAGTGAATCTATTATTTGTGGGTTTTCCAGTTCCACAGGCAATTGAGAGCCACTGCGAAGTCCTTTCCTGATAGACCAAACCAAATTTACGACTTCCAGAAATCTCCAGATCTAAGGGTCCAGATTTGTGTGGCTTTCAATAGACAAGATCTGCCCAGGTTCTTCAGTTTTGAGAAAAGGAAAACCAGTAACACAAAATTCAATACTTTTCACATGGTCTCTTTAAATAAATTTGCTACAAACACTGTGGCAAAACTAAAGCTTATTAAGCTAAAAAGTTTCTTGAAATTGTCAGAAAGTGCTAAAAATCTACTTCTGGAAAGCCATGAGTTACATATGTATTTTGTGGAGGGGAGAGTTGTTGGAAGGTTTGTTTACTCTAAAGAGAATTTATACTAATTTTCATTATTTAAAAATAAAGGTAAAAAATAAAAGTTCTAAATACCTAATATAAAGACAACATTCTACATCTAGATTCAGCCCTAACTTTATTTTTAAGTAGGATCTTGGGCAAATCATAATTTCTCAGAAATCTTAACTCACTCATCTATACCAGGAAAGGCATGATAAGTCTTAACTCATTCATCTATACCAGGAAAAGTATGACTCTCTGGTCCAAAGTGCTGGTTCCTTATGGCTCTAAAATTTTACAAGAGGTTACAGTTTCCACATAAATGCCTATGGGGTCAGGCAGGTAAAATATGACTGAAGATGACCAGAGTGACGAGAATTTCTCTTTAAAGTAAATCCTTATAAATGTTTCCTTATTTCACACTTGATAGCAAAAAAAAATTTCACTTTCCTCTTAGTTCTACCATTACAGAAACAATAATAAATGGCCACCAATACTGATAAATGACAGTGGCACAGAGACCAGAGGGAGTGCTGGGGACAGTGGCAAACTGGAGGGTAGGAAAAGCACTAGGTTATTGTTATCATATGGGAATGAAGGCCTAATGCTGCCAGATGCCAAAAAATGTGGACGTTTTTGGTGAAATCCAATTTTCAATGTAGGCAAACAATGAAAAACATAAAAGAAAACAAACAAACAAAAAAACAACCTTGTGAGTCATTATCATTTCTGGTCAAGCCAAGCACATCTATGGATTAGATAGAGCTCACATGCTACCAGTTTATAATACCTGATTTACTTCGCCCCCCTCATTGTACTAGGGCCAGCACATATTAAATAATTTGCTGGTAATACTTCATCAAAGTTCTTTTTTTTTTTTTTGAGACATTCTCTCACTCTGCTGCCCAGGCTGGAGCGCAGTGGCATGATCTTGGCTGACTGCAACCTCTGCCTCGCAGGTTCAAGCGATTCTCCTGCCTCAGCCTCCCGAGTGGCTGGCATTATAGGCGTGTACCATCATGCCTGGCTAATTTTTGTTTTTAGTAGAGACGGGGTTTCACCATGTTATCCAGGCTGGTCTTGAACTCCTGACTTCAGGTGATCTGCCCGCCTGTGACCAAAGCCATCTAGCCTATATTTATAGATACAGGTTCAAAATCAGGCAATATGCCTTTTTAAAGTTTATTTCTAATATATTGTACTTTTTGGCACAGTTGAAAGTAAACAGCATGTATCACTTGGCAGGAAAATGTCAGATTTTATGATGAATATTTAAAGTATTTATATTTAAGAGTACACATCTTTAAAATTAGATGTTTATATAAAATCATCTTGTGCCTGGGAAAAATTACTAGTTGATTTTTTTGTTGTTGTCTCTAAGAACAATTTCTAAGTCAAATTGGTCAAAAAATATTGGCTCCAGCCATCCAGTTAACCCCTAAAAGATCCCATAGCATACCCAACTGGCCTGTACCATATCCAATTATAGTTACAGTGCACAAAATGACTTATTAAGCCCCTATTCTGAGTCACTTGCTTTTGTATTTTACCTCAGTAAGTCATTATAACTCTACCCCTCTCTTGTAATAAAGAAGTTAAAGTTGCCTGTGACCACACAGCTAGTTAGTATCATCTGGGATTTGAATCCAAAATTGTTCAACAACCAAACTCATGACCATTTTGCTGAATCTGAAATGGTATACCAGAAATGACTTGGTCCAGTCACTCTTAAGTTTTAAAATCCTGGCCACGTGCAGTTTCTCATGCCTGTAATCCTAGCACTTGGTGAGGCCAAGGCGGATGGATCACCTGAGGTCAGGAGTTCGAGACTATCCTGGCCAACATGGTGAAACCCCGTCTCTACTAAAACTACAAAAATTAGCTGGGCGTGGTGGCAGGCGCCTGTAATCCCAGCTACTTGGGAGGCTGAGGGAGGAGAATCGCTTGAACCCGAGAGGCGGAGGCTGCAGTGAGCCGAGATCATGCCATTGTACTCTGCCTCAGGGACAAGAGCAAGACTTCGTCTCAAAAAAAAAAAAAAAAAAAAAAAAAAAAAAAAAAAAACACTTTAAAATCTTATCAAACCAGTTCTTCGCAGAGATTTTCAGATATATAAAGGCAGCTTGCAAGTTCCTCAGCCCCCAAACTCCATTCCCATCTTCTCTATCTTGCTCAACATCTCCAGTTTCTACAACTATCCTTCAAGAACAGAACATCCTAGTGGGGTGCCCATATGTCCCAGTTTACCAGGGATAGACTTGGTATGCAAGCCTGCCATCCCACTGTAATTAAGAGCTACCTGGGCCGGGCGTAGTGGCTCACACCTGTAATCCTAGCACTTTGGGAGGCTGAGGTGGGCAGATTGTGTGAGCTCAGGAATTCAAGACCAGCCTGGACAACATGGTGGAACATTTTGAAAAATGAGATAAAGACATTTTCAACCTGGTATAAGTAAACTTCCACCAAGAATTCAGGTTTTTAATAACAGTAAACAAAAACAAAAACAAAAACCCAAAACATTAAGCTTGGCTGGGCATAGCAGCACACTTGTAATCCCAGACTTCAGGAGGCTGAGATGAGAGGATTGTTTGAGGCCAGGAGTTTGAGAACAGCCTAGGCAACATAGTGAGACTCCCTCTCTACAAAAAGTAAAAAAAAAAAAGTTGGCTGGGTGTGGTGGCATGCCCCTATAGTCCTAGCTACTCAGGAGGCTGAGGCAGGAGAACACCTGAGCTCAGAAGTTCGAGGCTGCAGTGAGCTAGGACTGTAACCTGTCTAAAAAGAAGAACAAAAACCTAAGTTTAATATACTCACCTATATACTTTCTCTTTTATGCTCATTAACTTCTTGCATTTCATTATTGTGGTTCTCAGTGCTTCCCTCTGTTTTACTCAGTAGTTGCCAAAGTGTGGCTGCATATTAGAATCATTTGGGAATTTTTTAAGTGTCAGTGCTCACTCAGGCCACACCCTAGACTACAATGCTTGAGCTGGGAGCCTGGCACCAGTATGTTTTAAAGTTCTCCCAAGTGACGCCAATGTACAGCAAAGTTTGGGAAGTACTGATCTATCCTATGGTTTATTATGGGAATAAAGATATGACTGGGAACAAAAAGAGCAATTAAACTTGGTAATGGTCTCAAACCATCAGAGCAGCTCTAGTGTTCAGCTAAATGATAAATAATAAAAAACTGTATGACTGGATCACTAGCACCCTCATTTATTTACCACCCAGAGGAAAGCAAGCTGCTTCTTTTTACAAGGGAAAATTGACTAAAAACAGAAAAAAATGGAAATGGATGCAAACACTATTATTCTAATGAGATGAATCTCCAGGGTAACCTTTATAATGCCTGGGTATTTATGACCCAGTCGGGACTTAAGGGTCTTTTTCAACTCTGAAATTTTTTATTTAAGCCAAATTTCTTAGAGGAGGCAGGAACAGTTCTTCACAGGTTTCAGTTGCTCAGTCAATAGGCTTACCTTGTACTGTGCTTTATAATTGTTAAAAGTGCTTTCACATTTTCAAGTTCATCTCAACTTCTAAAGCTGGGCAGAAATTGCAATACTCATACTCCTGTTGAGGAAACTGAGGGCTCAAGATATTAAAAGTTGGTTTAAGAGTTGGAACCATTTAGAACTCAGTTCTGGTGAACTGCTAGGACAAAATACTGCCTCTTCCCACACCTCAGAGATTCACTCTTTGAGCCTTAACACCCTCTCCCAGAGAAGTGATTTTCCTCGGAAAAAAAAAAGCACTTTCTTGTACACGTCTGTTGTGTTGAGGAAGGAGAGGCAGGGTGGTGCAAGCACTGTGAAGAGATACAAGTACAAAAGGGGCCTCGAGGAATTTACAGGGCCAGGGAGAACACATGAGCACATAATGTACTCATAGCAATGGAAAAAGAGAGGCAAGTGACAACTATGTGAGGTTAGAGTTGTTAAGGAGCAAATGAAGAGCCATTCGTAGCTTCTTGGAGGTATTTGCTCGAGTTGGCCATCTCGCTCCTGCTGTGACTGACCTAGATGGCTTTGCTTTCTTTAGGTTACCTTGGTACCTAAACCTGAGCCACCTTCAACTTCATACCTGTTCTCAGCTTTAGTGTATCTGTCTTGTTGGTGACCAAAATGTATACTCATGTCCTGGTTTTCCTCACTGATGCTCAAACTAGCCTTTGTCTCTTATTCTTTTCAGGAACATTCCTCATTGCATTTATTCCAAACCTTCATATATCCCTCAAGGCCAGGATTCTGGACTCTAGAACGAACCTTTTCCATTCTGTCAACCAAACCTATCGTTTTCCCACATTTGAGGAGGCATCTGCCTTCTCTTGTCATTTTGTTTCTGACTAGGTCCCAAAGAGCAGGATTTTACATCTATCTATATTAAACTATTGTTTTAGTCATCTCATCACTTATCAGTTTGACTCCTGATTTTGTCATCTAGTTTATTCTCAACCCTTCCCAGCTTAATGCTGCCCAAGACAGTGACGAGCTTTCCTTCTACTTCCTTATTGAAACAACTGTTCAGATTGAACATCTGAAAGACATGAACAAGACAGATCTGCAAACAATGCTTTGAAACTACCACCAGACTTATAGTTAATCTAATCATTCTGCCAATTAAGGGGTCACCTAATTAAATGTTCTTTCATTCTACACATAAGTAGCTAACAAATCCAAAAGTAGATGATGCCTTGAAATGCCATCAACTAGGTTTCCTGTTTTGCTACAAATATTTCCTCTGTGCTTTCAAGTACTTTCTTTTCTGTTCTCTTTAATTTTGCTGTTACTATCCTAGTCTATTCCCTCTGTACCCCAGGCCTGTACAACTCAATGTTTTAACTGTTCTATTTACATCCCTACCCTCAGTCTCATCAATCACCAATCCATCCGACACACCCAAAACCTTCCCAAATCACCACTTTGCCCACCTCCGCTCCAGGAAAATGTTTTAAGATACCTTTTCTTAACAAAGATATCTTTAAGATTATAAACATCAGCACCTAATTTTTACAGACCAAGGGGAACCATTTATAAAGCAAACAATATTAATATAAAATGGTATCAAGACAGTAGTTTAAAAATGGCTACAACTTTCTTATTTTAAAAACGGATCATTTAAAATCCCATGTGCAACAGGGCTCAATATTACAGCATTAAGAATTTTCATTGGCCGGGTGTGATGGCTCATGCCTGTAATCCCAGCATTTTGGGAGGCCGAGGTGGGCGGAGAGGTCAGGAGATAGAGACCATCCTGGCCAACATGGTGAAACCCTGTCTCTACTAAAATACAAAAAATTAGCCGGGCATGGTGGTGCACACCTGTAGTCCCAGCTACTTGGGAAACTGAGGTAGGGGAATTGCTTGAACCCAGGAGGAGGAGATTGCAGTGAGCTATTATGCCACTGCACTCTAGCCTGGTGGCGGAGTGAGACTCCATCTCAAAAAAAAAAAAAAAAAAAAAAAAAAAAAAAAAAAAAAAAAAAAAAAAGGAAAATATTGTTTAAAGACAAAATAATTCTTCACAAAATAAAAAGTTAATTGAAAGTAAAACACCCTATTCTTTAGTCTCACAAGTTCCAAAACCAAAAATGCAGAGATGCAGAGTGTCTCACTAATGTTATATTTATTTTCATTCCAAACTAGGAAACAAAGCAACAGGTTAAATTATTGGGATATCTTGGGATATCTCTAAGACTTTGAATAAACATACCCATCTTAAAAGCACTAAATAATGAAATTCTCTATTCAAAATGTGCTATTAAAAGCACCATTCTACCGAGTTTATCTTTGGCTCTTTGGCTAGAGGAGGTCTGATCATGAGGAAAGCTTGGATTATGCATCTTAATAGATGATTTTGCCTCAATCTTTTGAGCTATTCTCCAGGAAGGCTGTGAAGATTCTTAAGATCCTCTCAGAAGCATTTGATACCAGAAAAGTGCAATAATGGAAACGCTTAAGAGTTAAGCAGAAAATTTTAACTGTTCAAAAATTTGGGCCCTGATTCAGGTTAACAAGATGCTAGTCCTGCAGTAAAGACCAGTGGCTACTGGTTTGGCCTCTTGAAATGGTCTGCCTCAAGTGTGAATCCCAGGTCTACTACCTAGCCATGTGACCTACAGCAAGTTACCTGAACTCTTTAAGCCTATTTCCCTGCTGCAAAATGGCAGAATGTTTACCAGGTTGCTTACATAATCCATGTAAAGTGCTTAGTATATACCAAGTACTCCATAAATACTAATTTACGTTGTGACATGTCCCTTTCAATAATAGCTAACAAAAGTATCAGTGCTTATAACTAATGATCTGAAAATGTATTTGGAAAAAATGAATCCTTAATCCTAGGGATTCCCTGCACTGAACCCAAACCCAGACTATGTTTTACTAGGGAACTTGTTTTCCTAGGATGCAGTGTGGTTAAGCAAGTTGTGCCAGAGACTGATTCTGCATAAGCACACACGCACATTTTCTTAACTTTGATTCCCTACTTTGGAACAATTATTATGCTGTTCAACAATGATACCTTAAACTAACAGAATACAGATTTAACATGCTATTGAAATACTTTAGTAGGAAAAATATTATCAACAGTTCTTAGATGTAAAGCATAAAAGCAAACTCAATGGCGAGTTTAAGGAGTAAAGCTATCAATTGGTTGAAAAAGAAACTATTTGCATAAAGCTAATTTCCTTTTTTTCTTTGAGACAGGGTCTCACTCTTGTCCAGGCTAGAGTGCAGTGGTGTGATCACAGCTCACTGCAGCCTCAAACACTTGGGTTCAAGAGATCCTCTCACCTCAGCCACTCTGGTAGCGACGACTACCTGCAGGTACCACCACTAGATAATTTTTTATTTTTATTTTTGTTGGGAGGGGGATCTAGCTTTGTTGCTCAGGATGGTCTCAAATGATTGTCCAGCCTTGGCCTCCCCAAGTGCTAGGATTACAGGCATGAGCCACAGTGCCTGGTCTGGTTATTTCCTTTGTGACACATACTGATGAGAAAAGTACAGAAACACAACTACCAATTTTCTGACTACATGAAACAGTCTTTATGGTATAAAAACACTTATTCTAAAAGAAAGATTATTTTTCAGATTTTTAGTGAGGTGGTGTAATTATGCTATTAAGAGTATCTTTTATTTTGGTCTACAAATGAATGTTAACAGACTAATTAAAAAAGATAAAAGTTGATGGGGGTTTGAGTATAAGAGTCTTAAAGTACCACAGGTTAAAGAAAGAAGGCAGCTGCAATAAGACACAATCTTGAAGGCATGGGGAAGGAACAATGTCAACATGCAAAGGCTTAAACTCCCCTTTCTTTCTCAGCTAAATTTTACAAAGAGAACCTAATTCAAAATTCAAGTCTAATACATTATATAAACCCAATTTGACAAAATGGAAAATATCTTTCGTGTCACAAATATGGTACTTAAGTATACTCGATAATTTACTAATGATTTATACTAACTGAAAAATATGGTATTCATCATCATTTAAAGTTTACTCAGTATTTCAACAACGTTGCTAGTTTATATTAATAATTTATTATAAAAAACAACTAATGGTAATTTTATTAATTTCTCCCATAGAGTTCAGATAACTGGTATTGACAAGTATGGAAAATGAGAAAAAATAAACTCTTAATAGCTAATGTGAAAAACTAATCTGTACTAAAACCAGCAGATTGCATTCCCACAGACTGCAGAAATGATCTATTGTGCTCTAAGGGTTGAAGATAGTGGGTAGGAGAGTAGGGACAATGTACCCACTCTCATTTTAGAGGGACAATGTACCCACTCTCATATTAGAAGAGTGATTCACTGTAACACAACCATAACATTTCAAGTACATTATAGAATTTTCAATTAGATTTCTAAAATTTAAAGTAGAAAAAATTCCAAAATATTTTCCAATCAATATCCAAAAAGTTCAGTCCCCATTCAGAAACAGATAAACAGTATATTTATTAAATGAGTTAAGACAAATAAACTTTACAAATAGACAAATAATAAAAGGCTCAGTGGCTAAAATAGATGGTAAGCATCATTGAAAGAAATCAACACCATCACGGTATCTCAGTTGGCTTACACGTGTAAAAAGAAATTTTCAAAGAGCAATTTCACAGAAATGAAGCCAGTTTTTTTCTTATAAACAAATCACCAATTCTTGGTTCAAAACTGACATCTGTTATGAAAATTACCATATCACATATTTGTAAGATGACAAGGAGTAACTCATCTTCAAAGTGCAAGTAAGTCTATTTACAACCACAAAAAAGGCAATGATGAGGAGAAAAGGATTTTTAAAAAATATACAAAGATTAAAAACATTTGGGATGCAAAATTAAACAATTTTTTGGTTAGAGGATAAAAGAGAAAAAGTGATTGAATTACAGATTTCAACTATACATACTTTATAATGGGATCCAAGATCTTTAACAGCTTGCTTGCATTTTTTTCTACTTACATAATGCTCTGGAAATTTCTGGTAGAAATTACAGTGTCTCAAAGAGAGAAATACACACTAAGCATGTCTTGCTACTACTTCGTGGATGTCATAAGACCCGTTTATGGATTAGAGTTGGTGTAGAAAGCCATTGCCTTGAGTTGAAAAATGAATACTGTAAAAGCTCAATACAAATCCTCCAAAGCACATGCACTTCTAAATCTTTTGGTAATTACATTCATATTTAAGCATAACCAAAATAAAAAAGAAAACTGAAAACATTTCCCTTTTCTCTATTCCCTATGCCTTGTAGGCTCTCCAGTTGATAGGGTCAATTTTTAGAGTTGAAAGGGTTCTTCGAGATAGTCCACTACCCTTATTTAGGGTAAATTATTTTCCCAAGATCATGCAGCACATTAATGGCAAAACCAAGACTAGAAACCAGGTCTTGACTCCTAGTCTAATATGCTTTCCAGCATATCATGCTACCTCTTTTTTACAGTATGATTCATTATAAATACCTGATGAATAAATGTACAATTACAAATGCTGACAGAGCCAATGTGTTTCTAAGACTTGCAGAGGATTACTGCAAAGATTTGATGGTGAGAAAAAGATTTCCCCCACCCACCAAAATATCAAGCACCATCAACTAAATGTTTCTTTGCTGGGTCAGCACTCTCAGTTATAGTAGTAGTCCTCGTAAACTTTATGTCAGCCTGAGGATTGTGTATCTGGTGAAATCTGGGCCCTAACACATGCCAGTTTCTAAAGGGTAAAGACAGAGGCAAAAAAGGGAAGAAGGTAGACAAAGGAAAGAAAAAGAGAGCTAAAGAATCCAATTGGCTTAGAGGTGGGCATTCTAGCATATGGTTAATTATTGCATCTAAATATATCATTTTAGAACCTTTTCATGTAATCTCATTTTATCTAATCTGTTATTTGGCCACTTAAGAATTAAAATAAATGTATCAAAGACAATGGTGGTCATTATTATGTTTTTTACCTGTGAGACTATTTTAGACAAACCAAATTCAATGAAGAGTATGTCAAATGGCAAAATTGTGTTAATTTTCTTAATCTGATTCTATTAGATTACCAGCAAGGAATTAAAGCGGTACTTCATGGGGCTGTTACCATCTTGAAATTTATTCCAATTGTGGTCAAAGAGAACAGAATGATGCACTGTATATGTAGAATTGAGAAAAGAAGCTGAAATGTCTTTTTAAAAAAACATTGCCATGAATTTATTTAATAAAAGGGCATATTTATTTATGTTTACAAACAAGTTTCAAAAACAAAAGGAAAACATGTATGCTTCTACTTATTAACCTTTTTCAAAATGCCAACAGCCCTCATGCTGTGTGAAGGTCTCTAAAGATTAGAAAAATCAATACAGTTCACTCACAGTTCACCAAGACATCACTGAACTAACATGTTTAGACAAAAACAAAAAGGACTAAGGTTCTCTTGTAGTTTGATAGTTTGATTTAATTTGATTTGCCTGAAATAACAAAAGCATTTCAAGCATCTTTCATTATGTAGTTGATGTCCTGCATTAAACAATCTACTAAATTCTGAACAAAAGGTTATTAGCAAGTTTTCAAAAATTTTAAAAATTAAACAGTTGCTTCAAAACCATTAAGTAGTAAATGTATTTAAGAAACTAATTAGGACAGATGTCATAACTTCATTTAGAACACCACTGCTCATGTTTTTTTGTTTTGTTTTGTTTTTTCATTTTTTTTAAACAAAGCATTAGTGTTATCTATTTGGCTATTAGTATTAGCAATTTATCTACAATATTTAACAAGGTAAATTGTAGGCAAAAATTTAGTACAGTTTCAATAGAAACACCCCTTTTTTTTTTCCTGAAAATACAGCAGTATTTGAAGGACTAATTTTTCTCTGCATCAGTTATAAGGAAGCTTCCCATCTATGAACAGGAACAAAAAAAGTATCTACAAACCTTGTAAACAGATCTGTATCATTTATAAACATAAATAATCCAAATTATTAACAGCCAACAGCAGAAATTAAAGTATCAATTCAACGATCCAGGGCTCTTTGTCTTGCCCAGTTTTACTCCTCCCTCTCTCCCATCCAGGACTGAGATAAACTAAAGCTCTGCTAATACACTGTTCAGGACCATGCTTGGGTTCTACTGATGATCCACGGGTCACTTACGCTGAGTTACTGTTTATCTGTCAGTTCATTTCTCCCACCCCCCAAAAAGCACCCTCAGTCTGGCAGAAAGCTTTGCTTTTTTTTTTTTAAAAAAATAAATCTACATTCGTACAAGTGTGTCTTCTGTTGAAGTCCAAAGACAAGAATACTAGCTTGTCCATCACAATATGTGAAAAGACCCAGTTTCGATTTGTTTCTTTACAATGCAGCTAGTGTGTTAACATTCAGCTTACAATCAGAGTGATGTTTCCAAACTATGTAGTGGGCTTCCTGGGGATGAAGAGGTAGCAGACTTGTTCATTTCTATTGTAAGGTGAATTCCACTGTCAACAGCATTGTTATTTTTGTTGGGAGAGGGTGGAGGACTGGAGTTACGTTTTGTAGGAGCATCATCTTCAGCATCAGTGTCATCAATAAGGGGGATATGAGGCTCTGAATCTTCTATCCTAAACTCAGGATGTGTCATAAAGTTGTGAATCGAACTTCTTGATTCCGGTTTTTCTAACCCTTCATATAAAGAACTACGAAATGCATTCACCACTCGAATCTGTAAATATCAGAAAACACAGAAAGATGTCAGTACACTATTAACAACTTGAAAATGGTTCATTTATGAGTTTGAATCCACAAACAGCTAGGTATGAGTGAATCATATTTGCATGTAATGCAGTGGAACTTGCAATACACTGTAAAAAAATGAATATTTTAGTAAGACACTACAGAACAACAAAACCACATACTCTAAGAATTAAGAGGTAAATAATTCAAGTAATATTAAGAAAATCTCATTGTCATTGGCTAAAAATTTAATAGCCATTTTATAGGATTTTTTCCCTAAAAGAACAAAATCAAACAGAAAACAAAACAAAAACTTAACCATACACAAGCTTAGCTGATTTTTTTAAAATTAAAAATAATGCATTTTGAAAACAACTCAAATAAGTTAAACAAACCAAGCACAAAGGGTTACTATTTATCATGCTAGGAATTAGGGTGTCACCGACCATGAAAAAGCCAAGCAAATATAAGCTGAATGCCACAATGAACTCACATCTACCCCACTACTCCCTTAATTAAAAAGAAAAATAAGAACAAAACCCAAATAAATGTCTATAAAATGCCATTAAACAGCTATAAATATTTGAGTATATGCCATTTGTCTATCATTTGTCTATAAAGTGTTAGTGTTTTTCTCTGTAACAGATTAAAACAAATCAATTACTACAGTTATCTGGAAAGAATAGATCAAAAACAAAAACAAATCCTCTGGGATTCTTCTGTGAAAAATTTCCCAAGAAGACACAAAGTGTTAAAAGGTTTCTAGTATTTTCACCCCTAAATAGATAGCTCACCAATTCATCTTCCTTCTCAGTCTGCTGTATAAATGAAAAAGGTTAATGGGCAATGAAACTTAAAAACATCAGTGCACACACTGACATTCAGTGCTATTAATTCAAGCGTCATTCAGATTTAGGAAAAAAAAAGGACAAAATCCAAGTAGTTGAGCATTTACCACATATCAATTCAAATACAGTGTTTGCTTTTGCTTTGATTCTAATAAATCCTGTTTCGTAATAAAGACATCATTTACTCATTGTTAAGAGAAGTAACACTGACATTCTAGAAAAAAGATGCAGTCACCAAATTCATCTCATAAGATAGCAATAATGAATAAATCAATACATTTCTTCAAATGAACATGTGAATGCATTTAAAAAATGTGATGTAGAGTTTAGGGCCATGAACCCACATCTCACCTTCAAGTTGTCTTTCCTTATTTACCAAGCCCTATTTGTAAGCTGCTTTAGTCCATATTCACTTAGCCCTTTATATAGAGAATACAGCATAGTCAACTGAGAAATACAAAAGCAAAATGTCTGGGTGTAAATTCCAGCTCTGCCACTTACTACCTGAGGAACCTCGGTCAAACAGGTTTCTTCAAATATAAAATGGGAAATAGCAATGGTACTTGCCTTACGGGGTTGTTGTGGGAGATTAAATTCGTTAGCACACTACAAACTAAAAACAGTGTTAGGTCACAAGTATCGAGGCCAGGGCTTCTCGAACTTTAATGTGCATATAAATTAGTTGGGAATCTTGTTAAAATGCAGATTCTGATTCAGCAGGGGCCTGAGGTCCTGCATTTCTAACAACCTCCAAGGTGATGCTGAAGCTGCTGGCCCATGATCCACACTTGGAGCAGCAAGCCATCTACTCTATAAAGTCTTGCAACTTTACCATCTTTCATAATTCTATTCTATTCGATTGCTTGTACTTTAGTTCCTTAATTTGATAGATGAATAGCAGCAAATATTTTTCAATTTCTTTTATTGCTCTTGTTCCCCTTCCCCTTTACTAAGATGTAAAGTGTTCTACATATGGAATGTAAACAATGCTTGCTAAATATAACGTTATAGTAATTCATTCACTGTTTTATTGTGAAGTCTTAAAATTCACATTTTATACATGTGAACATTCAGCAAGTATCCTGACTGTCCTAATAACAAACTGTAGAGCTTAAAATGCAAAAAGATAACTTCTTAAAAAAAAAATCTGTTGGTATCAGCAGCCTGTAGGCACGGAGAAGAATACAAACCAGAGAATCAGCTAGCAAACTTGACGGGTGATGAGAACTGTTCAAGACAACCCTGAAGATGTTGCTTGTTTGATAAAGTTGCTGGTGCTGCAGATACTGAAGATAGAACAACAGTTAAGCTTTCTGTGTATGTGTGTGTTTTCTGTCTTTCTTTGTAATCAGTCTAGGTATAAAAGTGAGCAGTGAAGAATTGGGGGAAATAAATCTACTCTTTAAACATGTTAAATTTGGAAAATATGTAGAGCTCAGAAGAAAGGTATAAACTTAAGTTAGAGATTTGAGTTAGTGAAGCTCTAAGAGGGGCAGAGTGTAAAGGTGAGGGCAACAAGTGTATGTGCACACACAATTACACACATACACCAGTGGCAGGCAAAATCAGATTAAATTCCTTCTTAGCAAAACTTCCAATTCTGCGAAGATTTTTCCTATCTGAAAGAATTTACTGAAACAATATTAGAGATTTTTTTTTCTAACCACTTCATAAATAATAAAACTGAGCAACAGAGAGGATGGGTGGCTGACTTGTTAAGGAATCCTAATTAGTGCTAAAGAGTCTTAAAACCTAGGTTTCTGGGCTCCCAATTCCAGGTTCCTTGGAAGTCAAGAGAAGACAAAAACATGCGAACATTTACTTTATCACCAACTTCACTTGAATAAAACATTCCATAAGATTAAGATTAATGCTTCCTTTGTCTGACACATCTATTTAAGCCACATGACTAGTTAGTTTCAGCACGTTACTAGGCCAGCTCAGCAATGCTCAAAAGCAATTCAATTTTCAAAGAACAGTTCTTGAGATACATACAATAAAGCTCAGATTAACCAGGAATCATCAAACCAGACTTGTTTTACTTTCTACTTACAAAGAACATAAGAAAGCACTCTTGATCCAAGGCATGGCACTGAGCTGGATTACACCTGCTCTGATCTTTATTACTTTCTGTATGTAAAATTCTCACAGTACAATAACTGTGAGGAAAATAATTTTGTGCACAATACTTTAGGTAGGAAGGAAACTATATTAATACCATAAATAATTCGATTTAAGCAGAAATATAAGTAAACTTAAATACAGGCTTTCGAAAATCCAAGCCTATTTATTTTATCCAGTTTTAAAATTCAATTCCTATTTATTATCTATTTAAACCTACTCTGTGGAGCATACTTACACCCCTCGAAATTATCAGAATTAAGAAAAATTCAGTAATTCTTATGTCAAAAATATTCTGTAAAAGTAAATTATTCAATGGAGAAAAAAACTCCCAAAAATACTGCATAAGCATATATGGTAAACAAAAAAACTGAAGTGATTATCATAATCATGAAGTAATTTTAAGAAACTGAAAATGATTATCAAGGTAAACAATATATGAAATAATAACAAATCAAGATCATGTACCTACAAAACCAATTTTTGTAAATACCATCCTAACTTTTGATAGCAGAAAATAACATTGTTTACTGCCCAAAATATTGTACAGAAGAGAGAGCTCTAAAATACTAATCATAAGCCAATAAATCTTACCTTCTACAACAAATTGCCCACTTCTGAAATTTGTTTTCACTATTACTTTTCTATGTGCACTAACTGCAATGGCACAGTAAAAGATACTCTGCAACTAGAAACAAAATTCTAGATTTTGTTTTCCAAAGTTGGATACTTGCATATTAAACTATCTCAAAAGGAGACCCACCTGTGTAATGTCTTTATCTATCTGGAACAGGGGTTGGTAAACTTTTTCTGTGAAGTGCCAGACAGTAAAATATTTTAGGTTTTGTGAGTCATACAGTCTGTCACAATTATACAACTCTGCCCTTATAGTGAAAAATCTGCCACAGGTAATACTTAAATGAATGGGCAATGTTGCATTCCAATAACAACTTATTTCCAAAAGTAGGCACCAGGCTAGATTTGGCCCATAAGCTGTAGTTTCCTCCTCCTCCATCTAGAAAACCAGATTTTCTCTCAATTTCTCATTTCCAGGAATGTGTAGTTATTTATTCAGGGAAAAAAAAAGTCTACTAATGGTAAAAACTGGTGTTAGAATGATATACTTTATAAATAGAAAAAAACTACAGAATGTTTTCTCTAGAGACCTGTAAGAGTGAAGATCTGACTAATAATGAAGGGGAAAAGGTCTCTTCAGAGATGTTTGAGTCTAGCATTTGACAAAGTTGAAATCGATTCTTTCTTCTATTTTAGCTAAGCAAGGTCACCCAATAAAGGTTAAAGAAATGTGACACCCACAGGTAGTTTTAAAACTATTCCATATTAGGGCAGAAACACAGTGATAAAATGAAACCTTTCATTAAATATATTAACATAATTCTATATATTGGCTGATGTTCTGTACCACCTAACACAATGCTCCACCAACAAGGTTGAAAGACGTTTATGGTAACAGCAACATAATTACTGCAACTCTTGGTGTATAATGACAACTGTATTAACAAGATCTGATTTAGTCCCTGGATAACTCCAAGAACATAGGACATAGAATGAAGAAGTAACCATCTCAAACCTTGATAAAGCAACAACTACAAACCTTCCTTTGCTACTCTCTTAAGTACACCTTTACTTCCCTGAAGTATCTGCTCCCCTAGCCACATGGGCTCAGAAACTGAAGAGGTTTCATATGAACAATGCATCAGAAAAAAAGAGCCTGGGGTGGATGTGCAGAGGTGTGTGTGTATATGTGTCTGCCTGTCTGTCTTAAGACAGTTTATGATTGCTTTGATATTTAATATAAAGCTTGGAACACATTCAGACTGAGAAATATAAGTATAGTATACCTAAAGTCATCTGATATCCCTCCATATGAAAAAAACAATTACTTAAAATATTGGTAAATAAAAATGAATAGGATACGCATCACCCATGAGATAAACTTGCCAAAAAAGGGTAATATGAGGCTAACCAGTAGGACTCAATCAGACAAATCTGGAATGTAGAACCCTTCATAAGACAATTTACCTGGATTTTTCAAAAGTCAAAGTCATAAAAAATAAAGGTAAGGAATGAATCCAAGTTGGAGACCAGACTCATAACACACATACTGTCAATAATTATTTTGGATTAAAAAAGTTATAAAGGAAATTTTGGAGGCAACCAGAGAAATCTTCTGAATACTAACTGTCTGTTAGATAATATGGTATCAATGTTAAATTTCTTGGATAATAAAGTATGATTATATATGGGAATTCTTAGGTACATGCTGAAGTATTTAGGGATAAAATGCCGTGGTATCTGCCATTTTCAAATGGCTCAGAAAAAGAGTTATATTAATATACAGATAAAATAGTGTGATAAAATATTAAGTGGTAAATCCAGGTGAAAGATTTTCATGTATTAATTTTTCAACATATCTGTAGGTTTGAATTTTTCAAATTTAAAATTTTGAGGGAAGGGGGTCTATCAGGATAAAATCTGAGTTTGGCTCCTTCTTGTGGGGTATAAACAGATGCTTACTTCCATTTCAGCTTTCCTTAGTTTATTACTCTTTCAGTACCAGACTATTATGAATCCCTTAGTTTATTCCTCTTTTAGTACGAGATTATAATCACTGAGGCCTCATTTGGTAAATTCTATCAAGGGTCATCTTGGGAGTCACTTCCTTCAGGCAATTTTTCTCGACTTTCCAGGGTAGACTAAGGACCCTGTTATGACAGTTTGTGTTTTACTACCATGTACAAATTTCTAACTATTTGTTTTTGTCCTCTACTAGACTGCAGGTTCTAGAGGTTCCAGCATAGTTCTGACATATGGTAGGCCTTCCATAAAGGCTTGTAGAACATTTACCATCTAGGGCTAGGTGGTAAGGAGCTCTAGAGAGAGAGGCATAGTTTGAAATCCATAGATACAGGGAGGAAGAGGCATTTTTACTGTACCAGGTGTAAGGCCAGGCAATTTATGGTTACCATTTTATTCAGGTAGGTAATTTTTAAAAGAAAGAGTTTTAGCTGTCCCTGTATGTAAATTTAATATCTTAATGTTAGAGGGTCACTTGAAACACTTGTGTGCACTTTGCTTTACATCATGCGGCCTCTGCTTATTAGCCATAGACAAGTTATTTAAACTCTAAGGCAGTTTTCATACCTGTAAAACAGGGACAGTTCTTACTGTGCCTGTTTCACCACATTTTTAAAAATATCAAATAAAAATATACTTAAGTAAATAGGGAACAAACAGGCATTAAGTAGAAAGTCTGCACTGTTTTCTCCCTTATTTCATCCTCTCTGCAGCTTCTCAAGGTTCCTCTAGTCCTTTGCTGGCTGGAGACCAAAGGGAGAAGATAAGTGTCTGTCTACTTCAAGGCTAACCTTAGGTATCGCTATAAATTTTTGGGATGAGGTTGGGTTTACATCTTTAATGCCTCCATATTCGAGAATGCACCATGAATTCTCAGTAATATTTATAGCTTATAAGGCCTTTACAAAGTTTGCTATTTACTAAAAACCTAAAAGAAAATGTTAGTCAATTATTGAAAATTACAACATTTGTTGGTTCAACAATTAATCAATAGTATACTTTCCTACTTCTACTGAAACTTAACAGAACATTTCTTATCTATGATGCAATTTTTAACTAAACTGACTATACAAATGGGAAAAAACCACCCTAAACCATAAATACCACAGGAAGTTTTAAAATTTACAGTGATTTCCCCCGAAACCACCCCACAGCCAAACAACAACAACAACAACAACAACAACAAATCAAAGACAAAGTTCAGGTTAAGAAGGCAAGCAACTGGCTATACAGACTGAAAACTTGTCTTCAGGCTACTAACTTACTTTCCGAATTGGACAAAAGTCAAAATGCTAAGTTTATTCTTAGCTTTGAAAATGCAATTTCCTGGTTCTGTTAGATGAGTTTCAAATCACATGCTTTTAGGAACCATGCAGTATAAACATGTTTAAAGGCATATACTCAAAAATTTATAGTAGTTTCACAAGTTCTAAGCTACAATTTTATTCCCCATATTAACTATCAGTTAGCACAGAGACAAGCTCACAGATTGCATCTAATCTTTGGTTGCAATTGTTCCACCTGTTGTCTAGCCCTCTAAGAAATAAAACAACAATGACAACACTTTGAGGTCTCAATCCACTTTACGAAAAGAAAGCTTTATGAAAAAGCCTGAACAATGAATTCAAACATTAAGGAGAAAATGAGAAACGTTAGGTGTGTGAAGTAGGAAATGTTAATTTCATGCACTTAGGAACACACACTCACACCCCACAGTAGTAGAAGCAGTAGAAGAGGAAAACACTACATGTGTAGGGGTAGAAATATTTGTTACATCATGATGCTGGCTGGCGATGGAGGGTTGCCGCCTTAGAGCCCCCTGAATGGAACTTCCACTCTGGAAAGCATTCACTACATCCATCTGCAAGGAATCAGAGATTGTGACAGCTTGCTCAGCAAGAGAGAGAGAGAACAAGAGAAAGGACCATTCCATCTATCAACATATAAAAAGAAAAAGGCACTTTTAACAAAGCTTATAGGCAAGAATAGCATTTTGAGATGAAGTGGGGGGTGGGGGAGCTAGGAAAAAAGGAGCTTAGGGGCATACAGACACATTCTTTCATAATCAGTTAAAAGTCTCACTCATTCCAGGCACCAGGATTACTTTTCAAGAGAATACAATTTGTGGGTTGGGAAGGCTAGAGAGGAAGTTTAAGAAGTACACTCGAATCTCCTCCCCAGGTCAAAAAGCCCTGGCTCCCATCATCTCTCCTACCTCTCTACCAGGCCCATACCTGTGTTTGGATTCTGTTCAGACCTCTAAACCACAAGATTTGGCCACGCCGCAACTCCCTTTCAGCGTGATCAATCTCTTCAACATCCTCCGCTAATTCCTCCTCAGGTATTTCTTCCTTTTGTGTTCCATGACCAGCTTCTTTGAGGAATTTTAAACGGCTAGTTGGAATTGTTGAAATAAGCTACAACACAGGGGAATGAACTTAGAAATAAATCATATCAAGTAAAGGTAAGCTGATCAACTGTAATACTAAAGGTACTAAAAACAGTCAGAGTATTCGACTATCTTTACCAACGAAGTAATGGGATCCTGTTGATTAGTCTTTCTCTCCCAGAGCAAAACACATTCTTCTCTTAGCTACACAAAAGATTTGAGTTTGAAGGGTAAAAAGTTTTCCTAAATGGAAATTAACCTGATTACATTTTTCACATTTTCATCAGGACATTCAAGACAGTACATTTTAAAACCATGGTCTGATATATGTATTTACTTAAAGTTCTATTTATTTCGAATACAATGAAAATGGCAGCTGGTCTTACTAGATGCAAAACATGTTTACATTTCATTAATGCTGTCAGAGTTCAATGAGAAAAAATGTACAAAAATTTTAAAAAATCATCAAGGTTACACTGAAAATAGTTTTGTTGATTAAGTATTTTTTAAAAATGCAACAGTTTAAAATTAGATTAGTACTGATTGATGATACCAAACAAAAACAGATGCCCCAGAAAACACAAAGGATACAAGAAACACCAATACACATGTATTAGCTTATGTGTTAACATCCATTCTTTAAGGCAGCAGTTGAGTTTGTCAGGGAGAAACAAGCATGTAGTCAGCTATAGAATTCTGCTTGGAGAACTTCTAGTACACCCACTTCATTTCACCAAGGTGAAATAGGCTTCAAGGCACATAAAGTGACTTGTTCATGGAGTGACTAGGAACCTAGGTCTCCTGACCACCAAAGGTAGTGCTTGTTCTACCATGGTACACTTAGTATGGGTCCTACTTAAAAGATGATCTCTATTAATGAGGTATTCAAAATGGATAAGAAACCTCCGAACCTAGAAACATAATTAAGAAAAAGAAGAGATAAAAAGATGTAAAGATTGAGCTAAATTTATGGAAACCCTGAAAGTCTGGCTTCACTGATTTGCGGAATGACAATAAATTAGCTTATGCAAATTATATGCCATAAAATATATTAACCTTCATTTATGAAAATGTTAGTATAGATTTTCTATAACTTAGTTTTATAGTAATGGGCTTAAAATGCATAAATCATTATCACTTACATTTAAAAAATAATGACATGCATTTGCAAGTAAGCTGCCTATAGTAAATATGAGGTATATCTCTTATTTCAGGCACTTTATTTTATACATACACTGTTAAAGCTATTCAATTCAAA
This sequence comes from Papio anubis, assembly GCF_008728515.1. Classification (NCBI taxonomy): domain Eukaryota; kingdom Metazoa; phylum Chordata; class Mammalia; order Primates; family Cercopithecidae; genus Papio; species Papio anubis. The sequence goes on from NC_044984.1 coordinate 83,997,850, forward strand.
TCTAAAACATCATTTTGTGACCTCTTTTTCCAGGTAACATTATTTTTATAAAAACATTCTCTAAGGTCAGTTTTTCTTATGCTGCATATTAGATTAAATTACAGAACAAAATGACAAAGTACGTATACGTATTCCTTACTTTTTTTTGAGACGAAGTCTCGCTCTTCTCCCCTAGGCTGGAGTGCAATGGCGCGATCTCGGCTCACTGCAACCTCCGCCTCCTGGGTTCAAGCGATTCTCCTGCCTCAGCCTCCCGAGTAGCTGGGATTACAGGCACCTGCCACCATGCCCGGCTAATTTTTGTATTTTTAGTAGAGATGGGGTTTCACCATGCTGGCCAGGCTGTTCTCGAACTCCTTACCTCAGGTGATCCGCCCACCTTGGCCTCCCAAAGTGCTGGGATTACAGGCGTGAGCCACCACGCCCGGCCATGTATTTTCTACATTTTTGTTAAAAATTTTTTTCTGAAAATGTAAAAATAGGTTATAGAGTAAAAGATACAGATATTAGCATCCTAACCAGTTATAAATACATCATTTTTAACAACTGCTACAAAACTTTTCTAAAAAACAAGTAAAAAAAACCACATAAAAAGTTAGCACAGTATTTTATAGTACAGGCATAATCATAATGAACAAGTGACATACTGGAACTATATACAACATTAAAAAAAATTATCTTTGAATTCCCTCTCTTTACTCACCATGTTAACGATTTAGAATCAAGTAATGAAACTGTTAAAGAAAATACACACTAAAAATTAAAAAAAAAAAAATCACTTTAGGTTTAAGCAAAAACTAATGAGACTTTTACCTGGCCCCAGAGTAACGTTCCCATTCCTAGGAATATTGACCATAGCCACTGTTCTATCGAAAGTTCTGAACAACTGAAAGGTTTTCCACCAAACTGCACAATTATTATCTGGAGGAATAATCAAGAGTAAATTTACTTAAATCTTAAATTTAAAAATTCATATACTTTAAAAAATATCAAATTTATGTCCTCTAAAATAAGGTGAACAACCACTATTCTGATGAAGTGTATTATATTAGTCACAACTGAAAATAAGACAACTGAAACAGACCTTTCCTCTTTCCCCTCCAGGGAAAGGGTTCCCTCTTACAAAAAGACAACTGAAATAAAGTAAAATCTTGCCCAATGTTTTTAATGCTTGCGTATTTCATGTTTAAATTATGCTTACTAAAAAGTAAAATTCTTATGACGAAGAAGAATAACTTTATGTTTCCAATATAACCCCAAGCAACTACATTCCCCTGTATTTAGTACAATTCTTCAAATAATTTATGTCTTTCTCAAAATATAGTACTCTTTTGTAGAAAAGACTGTATGTTACTGGAAAAATATACAATATTTAAAAAATTCCACATAGCTGTTTATTTCTAGTTAACATTTAGACCTATTAAGATAAATACAAACAGACTGTAAGAGAAGAAAGGCAACTTGCAAAGTTCTATGAAATATGGGCTAACTCAGGTGAGGTGATCTCAGATTTGCTCTCCTTTATGAAAAGAGTGAGGCCTGATGATGAACATAAATTCATAATACAGTGCTTATGCTTTGCTTGTTATCTAAAAAGCCTAAAATAGTGTGCATGGAAATATTAAGAATTAACTGGGGTTGGGTGTGACAACTCATACCTGTAATTCTAACACTTTTGGAGGCTGAGGTGAGAGGATCGCTTGAGCCCAGGAGTTCAAGACCAGCCTAGGCAACACAGCAAGACCCCATCTTAATAAAAAAATAAATACTTTTTAAAAAACGAATCAAGTAACAATATTCATCCTCCTGTGAGTCTGAAAGGGCTCTCTCTGATATGGCAGTTAAGTAGTTCCCAAATATTAAAATCAAAAATAATTTTGGAAGTTAATATTTTAAAACTTCAAAGTTACAATTCCTTTCTTTTTAGCTCTACTTCATTCAAATTCAAGTGATTTTTACTTCTCGGTTCCACTATTTTTTAAGTTAATCTGTACAGTTGTACAGATAGATTTCTAACTGCTTTGTTAGTAGCCCAATTAGATAATAACTGATTTGACAATCAGGTCTGGATTTTAGTAGAGATATAAAACTGAAGTAATTTTCTTTTATAAATCAAGAAAATAATGAGCATGAAAAGAGTTCAATATTTATTTGCACAAGTGATCTTAATTATTTTTAAATTTAAACTTGATCTTTTTTTGGTATAATGTGGGATGTAAAAAGAATACTAAAATGCTGGGGAAACAATTAATGTGATTGGCTGACTTTGTTTCCTAAGAAATAGTATCTTTCACTTTATAGTTGGAAGAAATAAAACCGTTTGCCTAGTTGGTTGTGGCATTTACTTCTAAGAACAAGAGATTCAGTTCTCATATTCTTTAACATATACCTTAAATCACCAGATCCTATAGATGTCACCAAGGCAATAGTTCCACACATGTTCCACACAAGTGATTGCTAGAACAAGCTGTTTACCTAATGTCTCCCATATAACAGGCAAATTTGAAACTATCTTTTCCAATTACCCACCTGTACCACAAAAGTTCCTAAAACAATTGTGCAGAAGATGGCATTGTTAAAGATTCCTTCAAATACATTTCTTTCACCATGAATTTTCCGGGCATTTATTTCGTTGAAAAGTTGCATCAGCACAAAGGTATTAAAAACAATAGTATAATGTTCTGAAGGAGGTGCATGCAAAGGAGCATTTCTTCCACTATCAATGTCAAAAAACTTTTCTCCTGAAAGAACGAAAAATGACTATTTTGTAATTATCATACCAAGTAAGATTTCAAGGAAGAATACAAAGTAAAACTTAGCTAGACTTTTTATTTTATCTGAAATGGCAGCATGGAAGGAGCTGGAAGAAACCTGGGATTATCTAGTACAACTCTCTTATTTTATAGACAAGGAAACAGAAGCTCCCAAAACTATGGTGACGATCTCAGGATCACATATCTAAATCAGTGGAGAGCCAGGATAAGACATCAGGACCTTTATTCTCCCCCTACTGTCTATCTTATTGTCTCCCCAAATTTACTCAGCACTCACTGATACAGAAGAAGAAATTAAAGATAAACGGGAAGTCAGGAATAGAACTTAGGCTCTTGAAAATTTATAACATTATAACATCTTGGATGATTAGCTTGGAAAAGAAACAATTAACTGAAGCTTTATTTATTAGACACTGAATTCTTACCAGCAAATAAGAGTGTAAAGACTACTACAAGTTGATAGAATGCATGACCCAAAATATTCTTCATCATTGTACGTGAGATGAGAGGCTTATTTCTACCATAAGGTTTCCGAAGCAAGAGAGACTCAGTGGGTGGTTCCGTTGCCAGAGCCAGGGAAGCGAGCGTATCCATTATGAGGTTTACCCACAGCATCTGCACAGCCTTAAGCGGTGAGTCCTAGAAAAGATATGTTTCCTAATAGACATTCACAACTACTCAGGGACTCAGCAACTCTCAGGAAGCCTTTAGGGTTTAAAAACTTGAGAAACAGAACAGGATTATATTTTTATATTAACTAACCTAAAACATTAAGCTTCAGCTTAATGTATTTTTAAAAAGGCATTTTATGTACTTTTATTTAAAGGAAACAAGTTTTAATAGACAAATCACCTACTTGGGTAATACAGGCGCCCGTAAAAGCAACAATCACTGCTACTACATTAACAGTAAGTTGGAACTGAAGGAATTTTGAGATGCTGTCGTACACATTTCGTCCCCACATAACCGCTTTAACAATGCTTGTAAAGTTGTCATCTGTGAGAATAATATCGGACGCTTCTTTAGCTACATCAGTTCCAGCAATACCCTGTTAAAAAAATTTTGTGAATTAGACTAAATGTTTTAACTTTCAAATAGTCAAAAAATACACAATTAATAAACAAAAGTTGACAACTATACCTAATAAATATTGACTTAAATTTACATTAAAAGAAGGTAACAGAGTTATTCTAAGATATTACTAGAAAAGACATTCTGGTTTAGCAGAAATCAAACAAAGAATGAAGTATTAAAAATAAGGTTCAAGTTGGGCTAAAAATGGAGGAATGAACAAAGACATTACCCAAGTTCCTTCCAAAAGCCACACAAAAAGGTATATATTAATAAAAAGCCAACAAACTCTATGAAGACAAAGTTAGAGGAAAAGGAGATTCTACCAAAAAAAAAAAAAAAAAAAAAAAAAAAAAACACTGAAAGCAGACAGCCAAATGCTAAGTAACTCAGCAGACACAAGAAAGCTGAATCGTAATCCACAGGTAGAGAAAGTAGAAGTAGCCCCCTTTCCCCCCGATCACAGAACCCTCCTGCACAGCTTCAGACTTGGTAGATTTACATGGCACTGGAAGTAGGGGTGAAGGTAGCAATAAAAAAAGGAAGATCTTTTGAAAGTCTACTGAAGACGCATTTAGAACCTTCAAACTAGTAACAATGTTATCAACAAGAGAATGGGGCAATTAATAAATTGTAGATTAATAAAATGAGTGAACTACAACTATATTAACATAAATGATCTCACAAACATAATGCTGAATAAAGAAGATGAACTCAACACATAATGTATGATTCTTCTGTACGAAGTTCAAAAACAGGCAAAAGGAATAATCTTCAGGATACTGGTTATCTTTGCAGAGAGATAAGGCAGTAATTAGAAGGGAGTAGGATTCGCTAAAAAATTATCAAAAAGCTAAAACCTCATGAACCCTGCTACGGGCTGAAAGTATTCCCCAAATTCATGTGTTGGAAATGTAATCTTCAATCAGCAAAGTGCAGACATGGAAACTCAGAGGTGATATCATGATGAAGGCTCTGACGTCATGTATGGATTAATGCCATTATCTTGGGAGTGGTTTCATTATCAAGAGTGAATTCATTATAAAGGTGAGTTTGACCCTCTCTTGCTTTAGTGCTCACCTGCAATGTTCTCTTGCCCTTCTCCCATGACATGATGCAGCATGAAGGCCCTCACCAGATGCTGGCACCCTGGTTCTTGGATTTACTCACCTCCAGAACCTCAAGTCAAAGACACTTTTATTGTTCATGAAATACTAAGTCTTAGATACTCTGTTATCGCAATACAAAATGGACTAAAACCTTTTCTCAAGAAGCAGCTGGAGGAGATGACTCCACCAGATAAGGGAGTAAACCAAAGATGATGATGCAACTGAATTCGTGAAGTACATGATCCAACACAAATGAGAGATAAAGAAAATCCTCAGGTATGGAGACCAAGAAGACAGCTGTGCAGCAAGGCCAGCAAACAGCAAGTGCAGATTAAAGCACGTTGAAAGATGTTGAGACGTTATCCCTTAGAAACCAAAACTGGTAAGAATGCTAAAGGTTTCCGATATATGGAACAGATAATTTGGGGATGAATTAGAGTTAAGTACATAGAAAAACTAAGCCAAAACAATTCAAACAAACCAAATAAAAATTAAAATAAAGTAAAAAAGACAACAAATTATAGGGAACATAAAAAGCTGTGTAAGGAAGGAAAAGTAATTACAGTAGACCACATAGATCAGGTTGAAACAGCATTTACAGTCACAGTAAGGACTGAATGTTGATCGAACCTAAATTATGATATAACTCTGCTGGCAGATGATGGGATAGGTAGTAAGCATGAAGGTATACGGGGTGAATGTGGTCTACGTGCCTGTAAAAGCACAAAGTCCTCATCTTCATTAATGAAAGTCAGTAGTTAAAGCCTTATATTAAAACAATCAAAAAGCACCAGAATCATGTGATTTAGAGATATAAAGGTACATAACTAAGGAATAGAAGCAGCTAAAACTGTTTTCCTTCAGGGGCCAAAAATTTGGTATGTGGTAGGGGACTTGGTATTAAGTCTTACAGAACTACCTGACCTTTTAAATGTTATGCATACATTGTTTTGATAAACAAGAAGTTCAGATGAAACCTTTCTCAAAATACTCAATGAAGAAACAATCTTATTTTAGAATCTTAGTCTCCAGCTCCCATTGTGAGTATTTTACTTTTAATGTCCCACTTATTTTTTTTTTTTTTTTGAGACAGAGTCTCACTCTGTTGTCCAGGCTGGAGTGCAGTGGCGCCATCTCGGCTCACTGCAAGCTCCGCCTTCCGGGTTCATGCCACTCTCTTGCCTCAGTCTCCCAAGTAGCTGAGATTACAGGCGCACACCACCACACCCACTATTTTGTATTTTTAGTAGAGACAGGGTTTTACCATGTTGGCCAGACTGGTCTCAAACTCCCGACCTCAAGAGATCCACCCTCCTTGGCCTCCCAAAGTGCTGGGATTACAGGCATGAGCCACCACACCTGGTCAATGTCCCACATATTTAACACACTTAAACTCAATGGGATTTCTTGATTCTCATCATACCTATATTATACAAATGCAAATCTCACCATTCCCTTGCTCAAAATCCTTAAAATTTCTAAAAGTAACTCTATGGTGCTAATTAGCATTCAAATAAAATCTAGTTCTAAGATGAAACAACTCTGGAAAACTTTCAATCACAAAAGGTTAAAGTGCTTTTAAAAAATGAGCTTCTAGGAGTTATATGATATCGCATAGTACGTCTCTAAACTTACTTCATCAGAAGTAGGCTTGTCAAATGTTCATCTACAGGATAAGAGAAAAAAAATCCTTATCTTGGCATTCAAGGCCTTTTTAATGTGGCACCCTGTGAATTCTTCTAGCTTCGTATCTCATTACAGTACCACAACCTCTTCTAGTTAGAGTGAACAACTTGTACATAATTCGCTGATGAACGAGGGCCTCTTGGTTCCTATCCTTCCCTCAGCTAAACTGGCATCTCTTACAGAAAACCTTTTCCAGTCTTAACAGGCAGAGTCAAGGACTTCTTCCTGAAAAACTTGTCACTATCCTGTGATTATTTCCACGTGCTGTGAATTTTTAGGAAACAGCAACTCTTCACTTCTAATGTTTCTGGACTGGAATACTGAACAGTCTCTTAATATTTGGAGTCCCGCATTAATCCAAATAAAGTTTAAAATAAAAGTATTTTAATTACTTTAGGTTTTACTACCATAGATGTATTTGATTATCGGATTACACCATGACATTCAGTCCTTGATGATAGCAATACACGGTTAACTAATTTTTGGCAAGAATAATATGTGACAAAGATTCTCTCCTTTGACCAAAACTTGCTATGCAGGTAATTGTTATACTGTATTATTTAGGGAATATAAGAAAAAGTCTGTACATGTTCACTACAGACGCAACCATCCATATTTTTGTTCTGAATATTTTCAATCTACAGTTGGTTGATTCTGCAGATGCATAATCCATGGATAAAAAGGGCCAAATGGACAAGCAGAACATACACTTTATCTACAGATCAACAAATCAAGAACGTATGCCCCAAAATGCTATATCTGCCTGAAAAATAAGAGATACATTTAGAAAGAAATTATCAACAGCGATTTCTTGTAACTAAAAAAAAACCTCTAAGACAAGACGTTTATCTTTAAGTTTTAACTGAACAAATGCAAAACCAAAGTAAATTCAAGCTTAAACAAGAGTAGTTTCAAGTCCAAGCTACCAAGCACTTATAGTTTCTCTATGTTTTTGAACTAAATTTATTTATTTGAGACAGAGCCTTGCTCTGTCACCTAGGCTGGAGTGCAGTGGTGTCATCTTGGCTCACTGCAGCCTGTGCCTCCTGGGTTCAAGCGATTCTCATGCCTCAGCCTTTTAAGCATCTGGGATTACAGGTATGACCACCACACCCAGCGAATTTTTTTTTTTTTTTTTTTTTTTTTAGTAGAGATGGAGTTTTGCCATGTTGGCCAGGCTGTTCTTGAACTCCTGACCGCTTCAGCCTCCCAAAGTGTTGGGATTACAGGCATGAGACATCATGGCCAGTCTGTTTTTGAACTAAATTCAGACTTTTCACGTTATCATTTAAAAAGAAAAAAAAAAAAAAAAAGTGGTAAAACTGGGCCTAAAACCGTAAAGAGCTTAAAAAACACTAACCAACCAGCCAGTGTACTGTGTTTTTGTTTGATTACATTTACCTGTATTTACTTAAAGCCCATTGTCCTTACATTCAAGTTTTGGGAAGAAAGCTTTTTTTATTTTAAAATTCATTTTACATAAATGCCTTTCTGGTCAGCTGTCAGAATGTAAATAGCAATAAAAATCCTGCTAAATGCTCAAGAGCAGCAGTGAGTGATCCTATGTTCCTAAAGGGAACGAGCCTGTTTGCCTAGAGCAAAAGTAAGAGCACTTAATTATTCCATAGACCTCTTCAGCTATGCTTCACATGTCTTCAGAAGCTCCTACCAATGCAGCTGCCAACTATTTAAATTTGGGATGGGGTAGGGTGGGGGATCTTTGGATTCACTGCTTTTGATTGAGGAAAATTTACCCATAATTTCCTTTCCCCATCTCTCTCACTCCTGTTGAAAGGCTGCCACCATGGTAGATCTTCTAAATTTCTATTTTAGCAGCAAAATATCAGGGGGACAAATTATGCAAATAAACATTTGTACACAAAAACAATCTCTCATCTGAAAACCTTAGGGCCAGATTGTGATTCAGAATTCAGTCTCTCATAGTTTGGAAAGATAATGAGACACATAACCTTGTATCTCAATTTTCCCAAAAGAGCTTAGCACCCCATAAAAACCACATTAAAATCTCTACAATGGCTATGAATATTCACACTAAGTAGGACAAATAACAGCCTCACATCAGTTCAGAACAAATTTTGCAATCAAATGAGTCTGCTGCAAAATTTAGGTTAAAAATTTCAGTTTCCTGATAGTTCTGGATCTGAGAATTGTGATTATGAACCAGTATTTTCCAAAAATAAAATGAAACTCAAAGAAAATAAAATACTTAAATTGAGGACTTTGGGGAAAACAGGTAGGCTTTTTTCAGTCAAAAAAGATTATATATAAAATGATGGTATTCAATTACTTTTTAAATAACTGAAGAGTAATTGAGTAGATGAATGGAAAAGTCTCAATTATATTTTTAATTTAAATACAACTGTTCTAAGCCTGTGTCCTGCGTAAAAGGGTTGTTAAAGGTTCAGGTAAGATGACAGACATTAAAAAATTAACAGAATACAAAGTCAACATATAATATTATTAAATTATTCAAAAGAAACAATCTAGTGAGATTTCATGACATCAAATAAAGCTAATGCATAAACTAATTAGACTTATAAACCAATTTAGGCTTATTAATTATCCCTCAAACTAATCTTGAGGGACAGTGTTTAAAATCCATAGTAATTCAGTCAACAAACAAACAAACAAACCAGTCCGTAAATTACGTTTGGATATTTAAATGAGTAAATTCTTACCATTGCAAATCCAACATCTGCTTTCTTTAGTGCTGGGCCATCATTTGTACCATCACCAGTTACGGCTACAACCTGGCGTTGGTCTGAGACAGTGCTGTCAATTATACCTTAAATACAAGTAAATATTTGTGTTATAAAAACATTACTCTTTAATAAGATGATTCTGAAGAATATCCTGACTATTCGGTTTTATAGACTCAAGGTTAAAAATAAATAATTAAACAAACATAGAAATGGAAATTGCTTAGATGTTGGGTGAGAACCTACTTCAGAAACTAAGGGCATATTCAGAGCAATATCCTGTCTTAAACACTTCAGATAATCACTTAGGAACACAATTTACCTAAGATATCAAAGGAAATGTATTTAGATTTTATTAAAACATGATATCCATTACTCAATCGAATATTTAGTACCTATTACTATTTTAGGAAGCAGAACACATTTCTGTATTAAGAAATTGTGAAATAATTGAAAAATCTACTTACCTTTAACCAGTGTATGCTTATCAGTAGGAGATGATCTTGCAAGTACTCGAAGCTTTGGCCAAATCTTGTCTATCCTCTCTTGCTCAATCTATAAATGTTTTATCAAAGTTAAAATATGCCCAAACATAGTTTCTTAAATCCTAATGAGCTATCTGGCATATTTATCAGTAGCTCTCAAAGTGTGTGGTCCACAGAACAACACCATCAGAAACTCCTGGGAACTTGTTAGAAACATGAATTCTTGGGCATGGACCCAGATCTACCTTAGCGAATACTGTGGGGCAGGCCCAGCAGTCTATGTTTTAATAATTTTGCTAGGTGACTCTGATGCATACTCAGGTTTAAAAGCCATTGTTTTTTATTTATCATTGTAAGACCAAATTTAACCCCCCCCCCCCCCGCCTATGAAAATAGAACTTCCTTAATTGAGCATAAGAAGTTCAGAGTTTGGGGTCCCCTAAAATATGCTCCATATCAGCCTTTCCAACCCATCTCCCATTACTCCCTTATACATACTGTACTTCTGAAATTGGCCTAGATTCATCGCCACTACTTTCATATAGCATTCATAGCAAGAAATGTTTACTTCCTTTAGGACCAATTTATTACTTCTCTCTTTTATCCCTTAGAACACTAGTATTTTGCTTCCTAAGGTATAGACTGCATTTATTTCATGCATGGTGCCTAACATAGTGCGTATTCAATATGTGTTTGTTGAATTAAATTCCTAATATATTAAACATCTGTCAACCAAAAAAAAAATAAATAAATCTTTACCTCTCCTTTTTCATTTCGTATTCTTCTGTTAAAATCTTTACCTTCTAGGCACAGAAAATCTTCCCCAGGATGTAAAATACCACATTTGGTAGCAATGGCCCGAGCAGTATTAATATTATCACCAGTGACCATTCGCACAGTAATTCCAGCCCTCTGACACTTTTTAATTGCATCTGGCACCTGGTTTACATAAAAAAAATTTACAAAGTTAAATTGGTATTTTTAGAGGGAAAAACATTTCACTGCACACAACTGCATTATTTTATAGTCCCCCAAATGATGACAATGATACAATGACTTCATGATTGATTTCATTTCCAATACTCAATATTTCTTGCACTATTTTCAATAACCTCTTTCCAATTCCACTGCCAGACTTAGCTCAGGCTTCGTTTTCAGTTGTCATCTACTAATTTGTTTGCAGGATTTATTTACAGAAGGCTTTTTAAAGCACGCTTTCCCCCTGGCAACCATTAGGCAATTCTTTTCTGGTTGGTTTTCTACCTTTCTGGTTTTACTACCCAGATTACACCCGAGTAAAATGTTGGTATTCTTTTGTTTAGGGCTAAGGGTGGCTCACAATCTGTATCTTTTAAGTGTTACCTTACCTACTCCCATACCTTCAATTTCCATCTAATTCCATCATATTCTAATGACTTTAGAATCCACATCCTGCCCCTACCTTGCTGTAAGAGGATTCATAGTTCCACCCGAAAAGTGGGTATCGATTCAGGTGTCTAAAAGCAAAACCATGTTTCCTTTACCTATCTAGCAGAAACCTAAGAGTCACCTGTACTTCTTCTTTCAGTTCTCTTATCCTACATCCTTAGAAGCCAGTAAGTCCCGTGGATTCTACCTCAAATTTGCCCTGCATCATGTCTCTGCTGCTTGCTGCCCAACTTACTTCAATGGCTTTTTAATTGGTACCCTGCCAATTAAAGTTTGTTCCCCCTTTAAAACATATGATATACTTGATGGTAGAGTTTATTTTTTTAAACAGAAATACTCCCTTTCTTAAAATACACGATGATTCCTCAGCTGTTATCACAAATCACAAAGTTCTCAGTGTAACAGAATCACTGTTTGTGCCTGTACTACTACAGTTCCTTTCACCTAGAAAATCTTTTCCTGCTTTTCTATAACCAGAAAATCCACACGGATCCTACTGGAGCAGGGGTTGCAAATTAAAATGCCTACAGGATCATGGAGGTAACATACACGAAGAAAATATGCTGAAAATGACAAACCCCCAAGACAAATGCCTAATGAAAGAGCTATTTAGCTCCAGCCTATTTCTGCCATGATGGAATGAGAGCCCAATGTTAACAGAACCTGTAATTGCAAAAGGAAGAAACACAGATTTGTGCAAAATCTCTTCATACTTAATGTTTCTAACCTCCCCTCCCCCAACAAAGATAATCTGACTGAAGGCTAACTTTGGACTGCAGTCTACCTGTTTGTGAAGTCTATCCTAAATCCAGTGTAAATCTAACTTATCTGGAGCTTTCTTGGTCTACATAGACAAAACTGCACCTTCATCTTATACATACCTCTATTACAGGTCATCAAGTCATACTATAGTTATTGTTTACCTGAATCTTCAATGAGCTTCTTGAAGGCAGGACCTTTACCTTATCTTTGCATCATCAATATCTAGTATGCCTTTTGTTTATTTAACAAATAAGCACCAGGCATGTGACTGGAGTTTAGTATTTACTGAACTGCTGAATTAAATATCTTTGGGATAATAGCAAGGGGACATTTTCTAAGGGGTGCACATTCCAGACAAGGTACCTTTTTTTTTCCCCCCCAAGATGGGTCTCACTCCGTCACCCAGGATAAAGTGCAGTGGTACAATGCTGATTCACTGCAACCTCTGCCTCCCAGGCTCAAGTGATCCTCCCACCTCAGCCTCCTGAGTAGTTGGGACCACAGGTGCATGCCACCATGCACGGCTAATTTTTTGTATTTTTAGTAGAGATGGGGTTTCACCATGTTGCCCAGGTGAACTCCTGAGCTCAGGCGATCCGTCTGCCTCAGTCTCCCAAAGTAATGGGATTATAGGTGTGAGTCACCATGCCTGGCCCAGGGTACCATGTTTTAAAACATGTATGCAATGTAATTAATTGCAATTTAAATACATATTTATCTATAAGTTTTAAGATTTACATCATAAAAGTTATTTTCCTCTACCCAGTCAACTCTTAGTGATTCAAATAATTGGAGGGCGACATCACATGCATTTACTCAAACTAATATTTACTGAATGCCAGGCACTGTGCTTAGGTCCTAGTGCCAGAGTGATGAGCAAAAGGACAGGGCCTGCTGAAATTATTAAAAAAAAAAAAAAAAAAAAAAAATATATATATATATATATATATTTGACACTAAAAACACTTGTTTTATACATGTATGTATCTCCTGTTATCTCATTTGAGATAAAATCTATCTTAAATTTTTATATCTAAGCAGTCCTTGATTAGGTAGTATCCCAGGATCATCTGGACAGGGAAACAATGAGTAAAAGGGAGAAATTGGTCTCAGGTTAAAACTATGTGGCAAATAATACATAAGAAAGGCACACTAACATTTATTAACTGCCTACTAATCATCAGATGCTTCCAGCTTAAAACTCACAAACTATCTCTACTTTTACATTTAAGAAACTAAAGCAAGGCCAAGTACTTATACATATGCAATAAAAACTGGATTTGTTCTAGACATCTAATTATTCAAGAATCCCTCCACCAGAACTGCACTGTACAAAATAGAGAAACTCAGAGAAAGCTGTTTCATATGACATCGTCTCAATTTAGTATATAAATACCCATCTCATTTTGTGATACTGAGAAACAAGTGCCATTTACATGCTTTAAAAAGATAAAACTCTCCATCAACTGCATGCCAAGAGCATGATAATAGACTGATTTGTCTTCCAAAGAATGAAAGTTGCAGATATTCTGATTTAATGTTAAAGTTTAAACCATAAGTCAATGTATAGAACTTTGAAAAGCCAGGCACAGTGGTGCGTGCCTGTAATTACAGCTATCCAGGAGGCTGAGGTGGGAGGCTGCTTGAGGCCAGGAGTTTGAGACTGCAGTGCACCATGATCTCCTGCCTGTGAAAAGCCACTGTACTACAGCCTGGGCAACATAGGAAGACCTCTTCCTAAAAAAAAACAAAAACAAGACAAAACAAAAAAACAACCTCTGAATGATTCTCCTGTGACCAAATGGCAAATATTACCCACCTGGCTATTTTATAAGTATTTGAAATTACAAATACCGAAACCAAATTTATCTTGATCTTTCAACAGGCTGCTGTTTCTGATTCTCTTATTACATTGGTAACCCTCTACCAGCCACCAAGTTATACAAGTTAGAGACTGGTTCCATCTCCTTTATAAGACTTCTAATTGTGGCAACCTCTTAGTCGTAAAAGCCTTCTTCCCTAGCTACACACTTTCTCTAAAAGATCTTTCGTTTCATCAGTGATTTCTTCAGACTAGCCCACTTTCAGACTCTGAGGTCCAAATGCTTGACATACATTTGGATGTCTCAGACACCTCAACAATGTCAAAAATGGACTATCCAAACCCAATATATTACTTCCTACTGGTTCTATCTCCACTCACTTTGAAATCGTTCCTTTCTTTCCATCTCCTATGCCACAACTGTAGGCCAAGCCATAATCATCTCTTGCCTGGGATCACTGCAATACTCTCATTAACTTCCCTGCTTCTACTCTTCTTCATCTCTAATCCCTGTCTTACACAGTAACCAAAATAGTATTTTAACAACATAAATCATTTCACTTCCCAGCCTGAATTTCAGAAAATTCAGAGCCCTCACAGCCCAGTAAGGCCAGAGATCATCTCGTCTCCCCTTTCTTCTTTACACTTACAGCCACACTGGCCTCCTTTCCACCTTTAAAATAGCTAAATACTTTTCTCACTTTCACTTGCATTTCTCATTTTGCTTGGAATGCTCTCCTTGCAGCTATTTACATGGCAGACCCACTGTGAACCATCAGATTGCATCTCAAATGCTATATCCTCAGAAATTCCTAATGCAGTCTCCCTCCATTACTTTATTTCATTACACTGTGCATATCTTTTATATATAGCCCTTTTACACTAGTAATTGTCTTATTTAATATCATCCCCCCGATATGCCATCCTGCCACCCAGAATATAAGGCCTATGAGAACAGGCACCAAGTCTTATTCCTCCCAAAATTCATTTTCACTTGACACGGTGTCCATGTATCTATCATTCTACCTACTTAGCTGTCTTCTTCCTCTAGAATATACATCTCAAGACTATTCTGGTCACTGCAGTATTTCCAGTTCCTAGAAGAGTGCTACATATTAGGTTTTGAATCAATTAGCTGATAAAGTCACTGAACAACAGTGGTTTCCTGCTAGTGCTGTTATTTATGTTGCTTCTTTGCTCAAGACATACTTAACTGCTCACTCTCTTTCTTGGTTTAGATAATACTTCCTCCTTAAGAATCAGATTAGGTAATTAACCTCTAGGAAGTCTTACCTGACCCCTCCAGTGGTTAATACAGCACAGTAGTCTTTTAAGCACCTGTGTTTTAGACAAAGCTGGTATTTTAACACACTAGGTGTACTAACACTCTATACATTCTCGATTTTTAAAAATCTGCCAAGTAAGAGTAATAGTATGCATACCTCACAAAGTTAGACATTTAAAAAAATTACATGTAAAGCATGTGGCTTAAGTATATGGCACACAGTGAGAACTCAATAAAAAGATGCTATTAGGGTAAGTTGGGAACTCGTGTTCCCTGCTCATATAACATGCTCTGTATATACCCAGCAAGGTACTAATATACTGGGTTGCAATAATCATGTGTTTGGTTCGTTCCACATAAGACAGTAACTTCTTTGAGGCCAGGGATCAGATCTCAAAACTCTTAAGTCTCAAGTACCTTAAGATAGTGCCTGGCACACAGTAGTTGTTCAACAAACTTAAAAAACATGAAAAACCAAATAGCAAAAAAAAAAAAAAAAATTAAAGAGTGAAATCAGTCTAGAGCTGCACGCCATCCAATATGACAACTACTAGCAAGATATTTTAATTTGAATTAAATAAAATTTTAAAATCCTGTCTTTCAGTTGCACTACCCACTGAAAACTAGACGTCAGTAGTCACACATGGCGAGTGGCTACTGTACTGAACAATATACAGAACATTTCTATTATCACAGAAAGCTCTACTAGACAATGCTAGGCTAGAGACTGAAAACAAATAACTTAATGGCACCTATATTTAAGATAAATAATAACTGAAAATTCTACCCACTTTAAGGCACTGTGCTAGGTTATGGTGCTATGAACACATAGAATCCCAAAGACAGGCTGTCTTTAAAAACCACAAAAGCTAGCATATGGCACCGTAGGTACTATTATTTCACTTAAAAAGCTAGCATATGGCACCGTAGGTACTATTATTTCACTTATCTTGGGTTCACACAGCAAAAAAAAAAAAAATCACAAACACCAAGAATTTTACTAGAAAACTGGTTACAATTAAGGCCTAGGTCCTCTATAGTTACGAGATTCTGCACATGCAGAACACAGAATGTTTCACCACCTCAGGTCTCACAGGATCTTCAATCCCCACAACAGCAATGCATGTAAGGCCGGTGACAATATCATTTTCATTATCCCACTCTGGTTCTGGTTCTCCTGCTGGAAAATCTCTGAATGCAAGACATATGGTTCTCAAGCCTTCTGATGCCATCGGTTCAATCACAGTTTTTACAATATCATCACGGTCCCTTGGTCTGAACACTTTTGCCTCACCATTAGCACTCAAGATTTTGAAACACCTAAAAGGAAATGTTGAATCCAAACATCAATAATTTAAAAAAAATAATGGTTAATGCCATTTAAGTGAACTGGCAGGCCTAGAAATCATGGGATCTGATATCTGGAATTTAGAGAATTACATATAATTCATTTTTATAGACTTAAATTCACTTTTCACCCTCCCCTTTACAAAACAGAACTAATATGTATGGTTCTCATTTGATAGTTCTCCATTTAGCAGTTACTCTAGAACTTCTCTAAACCTTCTCTTTTGGAAATGCAGTGCTTTCAAAGAATCCCTGGGTGGCAAAGGAGAATAAACTATATATACTTCACCATTTTGGTACAGAATCAGACATTAGTTTTAAATAACACCAAAATCACAAATGTGTTCTTCTTTTAAGGTAAAAAGCCAAGTGTAGTCAACCCCTTACCTGAGATGTTGTTTCATCACCTATATTGTTTTAACCATGAAAGAAAAAAAATAACTTATTGTTAAAATAAGCATTCTATCAGAATGAGAGTTAATGCTAAAATAATTATTATTTTCAGTGACACTACTACCTTTTCTTTCATTATATAATGAATAAAAATCACACTATATACCTAAAGTCTGTTTTTCATAACGCCTCTCTATACTCCTCTCCCTTGATGATGCCATCTCCTCCTGCTTCTAGGGAGGTAATTCCCAAATCCGCATCTTCCATTTTGTTTTTCAAAGCTTTCCATCACTGCTGAAAAATTCTACCCAAATGTTTTATCACTACCTACACCTTAAGGGATGAAAGCCTGGAAGCTGCCTCTTCACTGCCCATGTAATGTGCATCAACATTACCCTAATCATTTTGATGTAAGTCTAAAATTTCACTTTAATACTTATTTTTCCTGATCATCTCTCTACTATTAGCTCCTAAGTCCTATACATTTCCCCTCTGAACAGCCTCCTCAATGTGTCCACTCCTTTTTATTTCTCCTGCTACTACTTCCTTCTGGTTCTTACTTCAAGCTACAAAGCTACAGCTACTGTAATAGCAATAGCCTTTTAACTGATATCTGTCTGTAGCTGATTTTTTTTTCCCTCTAACCCACCTTGTTCCCAATGCAAGAATTATCTTTAATCACAGCTTTGATGATTCTACTACTTGAAGAAAAAAATACTTCATTTGTATTATCTGGCTTATTTAATTTTAATTGCTCAGCCCAATATTTAAAAAGTCTCCACATCAAAATGCAAATATTACTGTGGGAACACTTGCTGTATGTTTACTGTCCATCAGGCTTCATGCTAGACAGTTGGTATGCATTATTTCATTTAAGTGCCACAGAGTTGGTGGTCATCAACCCCTCTCTCAGACGAGGAAAACGGAAGTAAGGGAAGAATGTGCCCCATATCCCAAAGCTAGTTAGTTGCAGAGGAAGAGTCAATGCATGATCAGTTTTGATGAAAAAAAATTCTCTTCTAAACCATCGATCTACTACCCACAAGCCAGGGATGAAACAAATTTCTAACCTTTTACAATGAAATCAGGTAACTGAGTGTACTGGGGCAAGAAGAAAGCTCTATATGGCCTGTGTGCCACAAAAGCCCATCACTATTCACCTGAACTATACAACCAGATATTCCCCTCCCAAATACGACCTGCTGTGGTTTCCCTAACCTCAAAGCTCTCATTTCATACCAAAACCTATCTTAAATGCCCCATCCCTACAGTATGATCTCTCACCCAAAAGCTTTGTACCAATTTATTACATGCTGCCTTCAGTTATTTATTTATATATTTGTCTCTTAAAGTAATTGTAAAGTGTTCATTAAGATAATACTGGCTTATAATCCACATGTAAGCAAATTAAAAGTATATTTTAAATATTTACTTTAATATTTTAAATCCTGTAATTTCAAATGAGTTCCAATTTTCCCAAATTGCTCTACACCAGTATTTTTTTTAAAACCAGTTCTCTACTTCTTTAATGAAATTAAAGAAACCAAAATAATTTTACCACCTTTAATATCAAATAAACATCAGGAGAAATATATGTGAGCACGTTACAGCAAAATTAAAGCTACTGGTCTGTAAAAGGACAGCAAGAAAGAAAAATTAGTATTCAAAATGACAGGAGTACTTAAATATGACACTGCAGCCGCACAAATATGATAAATCTCATTTTTATATAAATGGGGAATTTTCAAGATCCAACTTTTATGCTTTGCTATTCTAAAAATTACTTCATAATTCTCGTATCACATTCAGAATCTAGTAACCACAATGAGCGCTGAAGATCTAAACTTGAGGCCAGGTGCAGTGACTCACGTCTGTAATCCCAGCACTTTGGGAGGCCAACACAGGCAGATTACTTGAGGTCAGGAGTTCAAGACCAGCCTGGCCAACATGGTGAAACCCTGACTCTACTAAAAATACAAAACTTAGCCAGGTGTGGTGGGAGGTGCCTGTAATCCCAGTTACTAGGGAGGCTGAGGCAGGAGAATCCCTTGAACCCAGGGGCAGAGGATGAAGTGAGCTGAAATGGCGCCACTGCATTCCAGCCTGGGTGATACAGGGAACCTCCATCTTAAACAAACAAACAAAAAAGAGACATAAACTTAATTTTCTTCCCAGGAAGTTTTTTCAAGATTCTCCATATGAAATAACAAGTAAATCAACTGCTAAAAATAAACATCAAACTATACATCATTAAACATACCAGACTGAATGTAATGGGTTTATTTTCCCTATAGTAAAATACTAAGAAATAAGAGAAGCTAGAGTGTGAAAATGGCAGAATAGCAGGGGCAAATATCTGGATACCATAAAATATGCTAAAATGCTCTGAAGTCCTATCAAATGCCTGATGTTCACCAAAAGAAGACAACAATAAAAACAATACAGTAGATATTCCATAAAGCAACTATAGTCAGCAATTTATTCATCTAAGCATTTTACTCTTACTTTTTCAGAATTATCTCAGATGCGCCCTTGCTGAATATTCGGTAACTTCCATCTGAATTTTTCAGAACAGTACTCATGGATTTCCTAACAGAATTGAAGGTGTAGACTTTGTACAGTGCTTCTTCTGGTATTTCATTTCTAACATCCTGATAATCCCGTTTTAAATCCAAAAGAAGTCCCAACAAGGCACATTCAGTTTTATTACCAACGTGACGAGGTAATCCACCCTCTTTCTCTGGGGGCTGTAAGAGAAAAAGGTTTAGTAGCTAGTATCATCTTGTTTCTCTATGAACATTTAATTTATAATGTAAAACAGAATGCGACATTCTAAAATAAAATTACAGAACAATTGTCTAATATCAACATTTTAAAGAAGGACACAGAAAAGTAAGGTAGAAAGGAGCCTGGGGGGAGAATGACATGGATTCTAATCTCAGTCCTGCCAGTTACTAGCTACATGAAATTTGACAATTGCCCAACTGCTGTGGTCCTTGGCTTCAGCATCTGTAAAACAGGAGCACTTATGACCCCAAAATTAAATGATATAGGATGTATAAAGTTTATAGTTGGTTCCTAATACAGAGTGGAACTTAATTTTAATTCCCTTTTCCTGTTTTCACTTAACTTTAGTACTAAATCATTCAAAATTAAATCTACTTTACCAATTTTTATGGATTAAAAGTACATGCATTAAAATATTGTTCTCTTAAATGCAGTGAGAAGCTTTATTTCCTTCACAGTGCCTTCAGAAATACCACCTTACATAATCATCACAATGGGATTAAGGGCCGACGTGATCATCTTTACTCAGTAATTAAAGAAGGTAGCTCAGACTTTCAGCTAGTAAAAGGCAAAGTCAGATCTAGAACCAAGATCCCATAACTTTCCAATGCAATCATCCAATTCATGTATGTTTTCCCTAATGAACAGCATGCAATATTGTTTTTGTTAATGATTTTCATCCATAAATCACTAGAGGAGATTAAGTCAAACTAACATTGTATGCTTTCTGTTACAAATAAGATTTCTAAAACTTGTAAAGTTGAAAATTTTGTTTTATATCGTGGCACATGTCTAGAATTACTTTACTGCATTAGTTCTACAAAGGTCTAAGCACCACCTTTTAGGTAGGAACTACTGAGAAACCAAACAGAGCACATGGCAAGCATATATAAAACATGTTATTTTAAGTTGAAATCAGGCTTCAAAATTTTCTCTAAGTTGAGAGCTGACCTACTATGGTAAGACAGCTTGATCTTTCTCAAAAATGAGTTTAACAAGAATTTAAAATTAAATACATGTTCTGCTTATAAGGGTGGAGAGTTTCTGAACACAGGAAATTCAAAATATAGGAGGAGAAAAACGTTAAGTAAACAATGTTTATGTTGATCAGCAGACCTCACTCCTAACACAAATTTAAAAACCATTATATAAATAAATATATGCCTTTTAAAAACTTAACACAGTTCAGTTTACTTTACATACAGTAATGGTGGGTCTGAAGACTTACATATAGTCCCATCATTATAGATTTAAAAATTAATTTTTATATACATAAATTATTTCAAAAACCTTACCAATATTTTTGATGTATAAGCACAATTCACAGAAATTCCTGTTACAAGATAGGACAAAATATTTGGTGGAATAGCTTCTGGCTCAGGAACCTTTTTATAATGTTTTTCATTTATGTAAGCTTGAACAACTGTCATTCTGTTCATTGTCAAAGTTCCTGTTTTATCTGAACAAATAGCTGTAGCATTTCCCATGGTTTCACAAGCATCCAGATGCCTTACTAAGTTATTATCTTTCATCATTTTCTACATTAAAAAAAAAAAAAAGTTAAGCTGCATATAAAACCAATCACCTCATTACATTAAAATGATTACAAATTGTTTTAAAATTAGAACTAAAACTCCCAGCTTTCTATAAATACAATGTATAAAGTACCAATGTAATACTAATTTTTTTTTTTTTTTAGCATATTTGACCTATTAAAATAAGCTAAACACAGTGCTAGAGCTTTCTGGGGTTTCAATCATTTTATTGCTGCATAACATAACCTAGTAAGTCAGTTCAGGCACCTGCATCCATAAACAAATAACACTGAATATATGTCTCCAACGGTTTTTGCAAAATGTCCTCACATTACAAGAGCAATGACAATCTGTACAGTGGTACTTATAGTAGTGTAAGAGTATATTAAAGGATTAAGCCTCCCTATTAAGTGGAAAACAAAAGATACTTACATCAGTTCCAAGGAAAAAATGGCTTTTATCAGCTAAAATAAAGAGCTTGTGGGTATGTAGTTGCTTGATATTTTTATTATTAATTCTAAAAGAGTTAACATATCAAAACTAGAATGAGTCATTTTTTAGCTATTCTATATGCTGGCAGACTTGGCATTTTCATCCTTAGCAGCAAACTGTGTCTCACTTCTTTCTCTCATTTACAACAGAAAAAATCATTTCTAAAAAACCAACAGTTTTCACAGTAGTTTCACAGGGCATTTAAGCCAAAATACCTTATAATTAGTTCTCAGCACTTAACGTGGAATGGGTTAAAAACTACATGAAGTTATTTTACAAAGTGTTTTCTGTGATGACTAATATGCAAGATACTGCAAAAAAATTGGTTCCTTGAAAAAATATGTGAAAAACAGATGCACACTTCCTAAATTACTTGTGATTTACATATTAAAGATGAGAAGAATGAAGTTTTGCAGTAAAGAAACCATGTTCAGTTTTGTGAAACACTAACAGAGAATCCATAAAGACTATACCTCTGGGAAAAGAACAGTAATTGGTAACATTAGAGCTAGATAAACATCTAATAAAGGCTTAAAAAAGTAGTTAACTTGTTCTTACTAATTTTATATTCAAAAAACAAATCAATCCTACCAGTATCGTTCTAATCAATTAAAAAATTAGTATCATTAATGACTACTCAAAATGAACTAATGACAGTTTGGTAAAATGACTGTTCTGTGTCCAAAACTTGTATTTACCCCAAATTTTTCAAATTACTTTAAAATATCAAAAAAGGACAAACAGATGACTGATTATACTATATCTTATCACTTTGATACATTTACCAATTTATTTTTTAAATGAAAGTTGTTAAATGCCTGAAAAGAAAATAAACTCAAACAGTAAGCAAAAAACATTCTTATCAAGACAGGTCTAATAATGAAGAGTGGAAAGGTAGAAACAATGACTAATTAATATTGCTCACTGTCAGCAATGTTTCTTAAGGAGAACTAGTAATTAACATTTGAAAATTTACAAAAGCAGCATTCTTCGTTTGGTTATAATTTTTTACCTACAAGATCATTTTGAAAAAAAAGTTCAAAATTGTCCAAGCTACGTTTAAAAAAAAAAAAAATGCAATCCACCTTTTCCGTAAGATAGAAAATTGATAAAAATAAATTAATAATCTTCAAAAAGATTATTACTTTAAGGTACACAGCAGTAAGCAAAGCCATCAAAGCTCATCTCTTAGTATTCTACTTGGAGAACAAGAAGGACTGAGCTACTGTAAATCAAGTGGTCAGAGGAAGGTGACACTCGAAGGGACCTTATGAATAAAGAAAGAGAGCAGGTTACTCAAAGGAAGGAACAAGTGGGCCCTGAAGTAAGAATACAGTTGAGATGTTTGAAAATCATCAGGAAGACTGGTGAGGTTGGGCCAGAGGAGCAGAGAATGAGCAGAGAGGTAAACAAAGGCCAGATTGGCAGGGCCTTGCAGGCCACGGTAAAGAGTTTGCATTTTACTCTAATTGTCATGAGAACTAACTGAAAGGTTTTACACATGGAAATCAAAATTTTTTAATTTGTTTTTATTTTTAGAAACATGAGCCTAACTCGCTCACCTTAATTTTACAGATGGAAAAGAGGAGGTGACGTGACTTGACAATATAACTATCACGTAGCGAAAATCACGCTAGAACTGTGCCTAGCAGAGTCGTGCTTAGTATTGTGTCAAGGCTGCCCTTATGTGGAATGCACAGGTCTCTTACAGAGACACTCAACTGGTGGGAGGTACAGGGCATCAATGACAACATTTCTAGAGAAAATAGTGTACGTTTATGAAAGTCTTCACTTTCAGAAGCAGAAAAGGAGTAACTAGATAGGCATTTTCTATACCAGCTAAGGGTTTAAACATAACAACGTATACTGAACAATTTTCTACTTACTTTGACTGAATAAGCCAGTGAGATCGTGACTGCAAGTGGAAGACCTTCTGGCACTGCGACCACTAAAACCGTAACTCCAATAATGAAGAACTTCACAAAGTACTGTATATAAATTGGTGTGCATTCAGCAAGCCATGGTCTTTTCTGAACCCAGAAGGTGTCAATGACAAAATATAATACTAGAATGATAACTGTGATGGCAGACATCAACAGACCTTTCAGAATAGAAATGAAAGAAAAATGTGATTATTTAAAGTTCCAGACACTAACCACTGCCAGATACATATTAACCACTGTAAAGAGTTATAACTTGCTCGATAGTAATGAATTTCTCTGAGAAATTGTTACTTCTTTCTTGCACCTAACTTGTAACTTGACATTGTCCGATTCAATTTTTTGCTTCCAAGTACAGTCTTGTCCCCAGGAGAACTGGGAGAAAAACACTTAGGATTCTTTCCTTAGACTTAATTATATCTTTGGCCTTGTACTGAAACTGAGACAAAAATAATACGCAATGATAAGGAAGTACCCAAAGCTTAGAATAAACTGGTGCTTTACATGTTCAAGAAGCAAGCTCCCTAATGCTTAAAGAGAAACTGGTAAAAATCTGATCAATGGGGAGACCTGGAATTAAATACTCAACCCATGTTTTTAAAAAATAACATTATAATAAATAAAATTATATAGTACGAATTATTATTTCTTCAATTTTTTTTGCTCTATCCTTACTGTTTCATTAACTTAGTAAACCAAGAGTTAACCATGTATCTTGTGGGATACTCTGCTTTTTGACGTGTATGAAAAAACAGGGCAGCTGGCTGGGTGCAGTGGCTCATGCCTGTAATCCCAGCACTTTGGGAGGTCGAGGTGGGTGGATCACCTGAGATCAGGAATTCGAGACCAGCCAGCCAAACACGGTGAAATCTCATCTCTACAAAGATATAAAAATTAGCTGGGCATGGTGGTGCATGCCTGTAATACCAGCTACTCCAGCTGAGGCAGGAGGATCGCCTGAACCCGGGAGGCAGAGGTTGCAGTGAGCTGAGATCGTGCCACTGCACTCCAGCCTGGGTGACAGAGCGAGACTCCGTCTCCCACCCCCAACCCCCCCAAAAAGGAGGCAGCTGGGCACAGTAGCTCATGCCTGTAATCCCAAGACTTTGGGAAGCTAAGGTGGGAGGATCACTTGAGCCCAGGCATTTGAGACCAGCCTGGCCAACACGGTGAAACCCCGTCTCTATTAAATTTACAAAAATTAGCCGGGTGTAGTAGCGTGCATCTGTAGTCCCAGCTACTTAGGGGGCGAAGGCAGGAGGATAACCTGAGCCTTGGGATGTCGAGGGTTCAGTGAGCTGTGATCATACCACTGTACTCCAGCCTGGGTGACAGAGTGAGACCGTGTCTCCAAAAAAAAAAAAAAGAAAAAAGAAAAGAAAAAAGAGAAAAGGTTTAAGTCCACATATCTGGTTGTAACATTCCAATCTAATGTCTACTAAGTGGATTTACCACCTCAAATTCACTCTTTTCCCCCAACATTACATGAGTCAGTATTACCACTTGGCTACATATTACAAAGAGCAAATATTTGCTATTAAATAATAAGCATACTGAGGACAGAAGCAAAAACATCACTTTTTCCATCACATTCCTAGAGAGTAGTAAAATGATACAATTTAAGCAATTTTAATAATATATGCTTATTTATCCACACAGTGTTCTTCCAAAAACATACTACTGCTGGAGGTCATGCTGTTTTTAACCTTAGAGCTCTGCTTTTTCCCTTAAAGAATAGCTGTATTAACAGGTATTTTCTAGTGATGGCAGTAATGTAGTAACTTCAGCCTCACTACAATAACTCCAGTGCAGAACTTTAACATTAGAGACATAACTAAAAATTCTCATAGATAACCAGTAAAAAGATGAGCAAAATGGGTGATGAAATTTTATTAAAATATAATTAGTTCATCTTAACTGAATAATCTCACAGGTTGCCTTTTCTCCACTTAATGCAGAAATTCAGAGATGAGTGCATAGACTTGTAACTGGACAGACTTAGGCACTAATCCTAACCCGACCGCTTATTAGCAAATTTTAAGTACCTATAGTAACTCAAAGGGCCTGGTGCACTGTAGCTAGAAATGAAAATATTTCAAACTCCCCTTCTATTCACAAAGTAACAATTTCCAGGCTTAAGTGTGTGAAAAGACAATTTGCAAGCAGAAAGCATATTTAAAAATAAAACACTTAATTTTCTTCTCCATATCATACCTGCTTTGCCAATCTGAACAGCCAGTTTTGTAAGTTTTCCTTGTAAAACAGATTTTTCCTTTTTTGGCAAATTTGCTTTCTTTTTATCTTTTTCATCACCATCTCCACCTTCTTCACTCTTCAGTGGCTGCATTTCCATGGCTGCACCATCTTGGGCTTTTGCTACATTTAAGAGCAAACACAACTTCACTATACTTTAAAGGCACATATCATTATTAACATTTTAAAGAAATTTTAAAAATCAGTTTCTTACAGAAACCAGTAAAGGTATAAGCATTCAGCTTTGTGAGTGTGTGTGTGTGTGTGTGTGTGCGCGCGCGCGCGCGCGCGCACGTATGTGTCTACACAGAGAAAATAAGACAATAGTGACATTAGGTTGTGAAACTTTGTACCAGATTTGAAAATGTTGTGCTAGGTAATGAGGATGAGGCATGTACGGTCCTTAAACTAAGAACTAAAGAATATTAAATTTCTTTTCCTGTGCGTTATGTTAGGTAACATCTAAACAACATAAATCCCTTCCCTATAATTTATGACCATGACGTAGAGATTATGTATAACCGTATATATATAGAAATATGCATATATTTATGGACTCTTAAATAAATGCAACATTTATGCTATATATTTTGTTTCTTATGCATTTTTGCTACTAACTATATAATAACCAGTGTTCAAATACTTGAAATACTTAAGTTGAAAGTTACTCTACATAAACTACTGACCTCGTGTGATGGGGCATAGTTAAAACTGTTTCATGCACAAAATTATTAAAAATATTGTACAAAATTACAATCAGACAATGTGTAGAAGGTGTATATGGCAATGTATAGATAAATTTCATGTTTGGAGTTGGGTCTCATCCCCAATATATCTCATTATGTACATGCAAATATTCCAAAATCCGAAAAAAAAAAATCTGAAATCTGAAACACTTCTGTTCCCAAGCATTTCAGATAAGAGATACTCAACTTGTACCACAAATCATACTTAAAATCTTATTACCATTAACATAGTAGTGATAACATGACTAAGACAACGGCAGGAAGAAAGGTTAATCCAAGCTAACATATATTGTTGATTTTCCCTGCCACATGTATCTTACTTTTGAATAAATATGGTACACAGTAGATCTTTGGATATACTGAAAACAAGCTCACAGTACTTTTGTCTTCCTAAATTTACCTTTGTTGCGATTCTCAATAGCTCCATCTTGTTTCTTATCTGTAGGAACAAAATGGGAATTAAAGCTTTCCAAAAGAAATGAATACAGCCATGCTAAATTATGCAGAAGTAGTTCACATTTCTATAACAGTTGTTACACAATGGTGTGTGTGTCTACAGATTAGAAAACATTTGACTTGTGATGATCTGCTGGGTCAATCACTCCTTAAGTCTCACCTACGGGAGAATACTGCAAAATAATTTAGGGTGTCTATATTTGTTTTATTTTTCCATAAGACTTCACTATTTTATAAGCTGTAACAAACCTAAATATGATACAGAAGGTTTTAAAACCAAATAAAACCCTAAGAAAGCAGAAAAAGGCAGGGGTGGAGAGGGAGGAGGAAGGAATGTTATAAAAAGACAATGGGCAGCCGGGTGTGGTAGCTCACGCCTGTAATCCCAGCACTTTGGGAGGCCGAGGCAGGTGGATCATCTGAGGTCTGGAGTTCAAGACCAGCCTGGTTAACATGGTGAAACCGTCTCTAGTAAAAACAAAAAATTAGCCAGGCATGGTGGCAAGCACCTGTAGTCTCAGCTACTCGGGAGGTTGAGGCGGGAGAGTTGCTTGAACCCAGGAGGCGGAGGTTGCAGTGAGCCAGGATCACGCCATTGCACTCCAGCCTGGGGGATAGAGTGAGACTCCGTCTCAAAAAACAAAAAAGACAACTGGCACACAGGAGACTGCTGATGAGACTGAGGACAAAAATTTTATGTACAAAAGATAGGAAAGGCAACTTAGTAAAACTAGAATACGAATGTACAGAATAAACCAGTGAGACTACCAGGTAAGGTAGCTCTCCAAATCAGCCTATATTTGGAAAAAACAGAAAGATGAGCGTATCTGAAGCCACAAAGTAACGAAGGAAGGGACAGGCCTATTGTCTGGAGTAGGCATTACAATATTAAAAATGACAAAGAGCAGCAGAACCATTCAGTCTATATTCTTCTAGCTTCTTTATCGAGGAGAACTATCTTCAAATGGAAAACATGGAACAAACATGGTCAAGAAGGACTAGAAGCTCAAGATTGATGAGGAGATAGTAAAATAATACCTAGCTACTTTTAATGAGCTCAAGTTTGGAGAGACCAGAGGGCCACAGTCCAGGCCACTGAGGGAACTGAGACAGATTACCCTGGACTGCCTCTGAGTAATCGCCAAGGTAGTCAAGGGAATGGGAGAAGGGCTGGAGGTCCACAGATGAAAAAATGTTGCCCTGTTCTTTTAAAAACAAAACAAAACAAAACAAAAAAAGGGAGTCAACAAATTAGATGTTAACTTCTGGGGAATGTTCTGGACTGGATTAATAAAACCAGTGTATAAGACTTAGGGGGAAAAGGAGCTTACTGGAAAAGACACTGTGGAATAAAGTGAGGATGCAAACTTCCCTTCAGCGTCCAGTGACTTTCAACTCCTGTGTATTAGGATGGAGCACAGCATAAAAGAGTAGACTCTTGAGCCACAGAAGAGGGTGCGACCTGCCACTTACTAGCACTTTGATCTAGAGCAAATGACATAATCTCCATAAACCTCAGTTTACTCATCAGTAAAAAAAAAAAAAAAACAGTCTTTATACAGTTGTGAGGATTAATGAGATAGTGCACGTAAAACACTTAATAAATGGAACCATTATTGTGCTGGTTTTCAAATCGCATTCTACTCAGCCTTAAGAAACCTATGGAAGCACATTGAGAGCTGCTTCAAGGAGGACACAGGAAAAAAACCTAGAATGGGGGGCTTGCCACCTGGATCTGAGTCTAGAACTTTTCACATACATTTTTGTTTCAAATAGAGATTTTATAGCTAATGGCAAAACTCAAAGAACAAAACAAACCACTCAAATATTAAAACCACTGCTGTAGTTATAGCAAACCAGGATTTTAGCCAGGCAGTTATTTTAGAATGTTTCAAAATATTCATGTGAGAAACAACAATATGGGTTTACTATCCTAAATAACATTAAATAAATCTAAGTAGCTAAACCACAGTAAAATGTCAACCTAAAGGGAAGGGGTGATCCTGAGTGGGAAGGAAGGGTGGTACAGCAGACACTTCGAAGCAGGGTAGGGAGGGCTTTTTAAAAGTGGCATGCCCCTAACTATGAGATTCTGAGATGTCTCTTGCGTATAACAGTTTCTTGTAAGATCCTTGTGGATAAATGGTATGATTATCAAGTCTGCTGATAACAGAACACTTGGAGGGACAGGAGATACAATAGATCAAAATTTTAAAAAGATTGTGTTATCTAACGATGGGCTGAATATAACAAGAGAAATGTAAGGTGTCAAAGTGAAGTCCTAGTCTTGTGTTAAAAAACCAAGCACATTAAGTATAGAGTAGAAACGTGAATAGCTGAAGAAGATTAGAAGCTCAGTGAAACCAAAATATAATATGGCTGATAAAGAAAGCTACTGCTAAAGTAGCAAAAAAAAAAAATCCGCAAATAGGAAGTGAGAGTTCAATTCATTTTGCTGATCAGATAACAGGAGAGATTCTACACCTAGAGAATAAACGGAAGAATGCCAATGCAAGTATTCAAGTAGATACTGAATTTCTCTGGCCATGTTAAAGAGGACTGATGTATTATCTAAAGGCCCATGCTATTAAGTCTAAAAGAAAAATCTTCTTTTAACTTTTTGTAGAATTTTTCATACCAGAATCTCTTGAAAGAAGGTATTAGTTCTTAGAAATTATTTGCCATATTTCCAAATACCAATTATAGAAAATTGTTATTCTTACTTTTCTTTTCCTTTTTCTTCTCATCTTTCTTCTCTTCCTCTTCACCTCCAGCTCCAAGTAAGGTAAAGATAATTCCAGTTTGAGAATTTACACCTACAGCTGTAACTACCATTCTTCCAGAGCCTTCCATTACATGAGTACCTATAACCAAAAACATAAGTTTGTTTTTAAAAATTCTAATAGATTTCCTTGATACACCAAATTTCAAACTTTGGTAATACTGTTTTTAATATCCTCAACATTTAGGAAAAAAAATATACATATATATATATATATATATTTTTTTTTTTTTTTTGAGATAGGGTCTTGGTCTGTCACCCAGGCTGGAGTGCAACAGTGTGAACATGGCTTACTACAGCCTGGATCTCCTGGGCTGAAGTAACCCTCCCGAGTAGCTGTGACCACAGGTACGTGCCACTACACTCTGCTAATTTTTTTAAAAAAATTTTGTAGAGACAGGGTCTCACTATGTTGCTCAGGCTGGTCTCAAACTCCTGGGCTCAAGCAATCCTCCCGTCTTGGCCACCCAAAATGTTGGGATTACAGATGTGAGCCACCATGTCTGGATCAATAAAATAAACTTAGTAAGACATTAAATAAAACTTGTTTCTTATGCTTAAGGTTTTAACTCTAATCAGTCATATCCAAGTTCAAAGCTCAATCTACTACTCACTTACCATATAATATTAGGTAAATTGTAACAACTCAGTTCCCTGTCTGTACAATTCATAGAAATATAATGAGATTTACATTTCTCATATAAACTTATAAATGTAAAGTGTTTAGCATACTGCCTAGAATTTGTAGGGGTTCAATGAATGCTCATTATTAATTGTAACCTAAGGTATGAGGGACATTTCTCTGAGAAAAACACTGCTTGTATGTATCAATGACAACCAATTTCACATTTCCCACACCCAACTTCACAACCTCTACCTAACACAAGCTTTCATTTCTGCCCACCTTCATAATTGCAATAGCCCCCTACTTAGTCTCTGTGTCTTCCCAGCTCATCCTGAAATCCGTTTTAATCTTCCTAAAATGTGATTTCATCATATACTTCTCATGGCTCAAAAATTTCTGATTCTTCACTGCCTACTGGATTGAGTCCAAAGTCCTCACCTTGAGACCAACCCAGTCTTACAAACTTACTCACCCGCTACTCTAACATAAAATTTCATTACAGAAAACTAGGAATCAGAGATGAGAACATGGACTAAATTCTGACTATGTCCATCAAAACAATTTTGCATGTTGGCAGCCATTATAATTCTAATTTTCTAGAAACTTGCCCAAGGTTATACAACTACTTTTTTTTTTTTTTTTTGGTAGAGACAGGGTCTGTGTCACCCAGGCTGGTCTCAATAATTGTCTCCTGTCTCAGTCCCCAAAGTGCTGGAATTACAGGTGCGAGTCACCGTGCTCAGCCTGAAGGTTATACAACTATTAAATGTCAAGGCAAATATTCAGTCCAGTTCTGTCAGAGGATAAAGAGTATATTCTTCTTTAGTTATAATGCTGAGAAGTTTGCTTACAGTTCTCCAACTTGTACATCCACATCTCTATATTTTTCCTGATTCACTAAAAGGCTTCTAATCCCTCTAGTCTAATCTTTTTGTTAGTTTTAAGGAGGCTTTAAGGCAACTTTTTTTTTTTTTTTACACTAAAGTCTACTTTACAGTTATCACTGATTTGTATTTTATTTCGTCATTTACAACCTTCTGGAGCATACTGAACGTAGCATCTACCACAATCTTATGTACCAAGTTGATGCTCAAGGAATATTTGCTAAGTACGTTCATAAAATATATGTACTTACTCAAGCATTTAAGAATCTATATTTGGCTATTAATTACTGAGTAACTCACCCAAAATTGTTTTTTAGGCTTCTGCTTTCTTGCTTTTAAAAATCTATATTGATTATTTCACTAGTTATTAGCTTCTTTGCCAGTGAAAGTGCAGGGAAAACAAGAAATACAATTCAAGATAGTGAAACAGTAAGTATTATGCATAACAGACAACTTATTTCTTTTAACAATTCTGGTTTTTTCCAGACTCCAATGTTTTAGGTTCTATTTTGCCTTACCACAGGTAATCAGATGTTGGCAATGAATGTGCTCAGGCAAAGTAAACAGTTTTAAGTCTTGGTCATATCCCCACCACTAACTGAATACTGCTTTTAAAAATCTAAACTTAAGAAGCCAAGAACAGCAGTCAGAGATGGCATCATGAGAGTAAATTTAAAAATAAATGCATGTCATGCTTTTTAGTACATTTTTGGAATAGGGAAATAAATGCAGAAAAACTTTCCCACCCATACTGCGATAAGGGACTCTACAAAGTTATTTCAGTCTTTTCTTAAATGTGGGAAATTTAGAGAGTTCTCCTGGTATACTTGGTGTGTCAGGAACCTGAGTCTACACAAAGCTTACCAGTCATCTCCGTTAAAACAGAAAGGATCAAAGTTCAGTTAAAGGAAATCAACCTGAAGAGCTAAGCACTAGGTAAATAAGTGAGATGTACATAAAAGTCCATGCACTATACATAGCAAACAGGAGACTATCTTAATTTGTTACACATTGTGGTCTGGTTAATCTGTGATGGTAAGGTATGATTAGATAGCTTCCCTCTCCTTTGGAAAGGTTATAGATTTTATTTGGTTAACATTAACTACAATTTCTTAGAAGCACAGCAAGGTAAGTAGAACGAGTTAATACATTATACTTATATATCCAAGTTCTTTCTGGCTATTTGGTATAAATTACAAGCACACCAATACAAAGAAAAATCCAAACAGGGTGTGAATGTTCTAAGTGGCACAGGATACTGAAAGTATACACATCTCAAGATTTTTTTTTTTTTTTGATGAAACGTAAGTCTGTATTAGAATTGGAACTTTTATCCTATTTATAATGGTGTTTATAAGTGTAATTACTCTGATTTTTTTGCAATAAGACTTTCCAGCCAATATAAATGTGTCTGGTTCTTCGCAATAGACTTCTTTTGGTATGCATTTATAAATCTTAAAAAGTTATGGTTAAACTTAGGTTTTGCTTCAAAGTTGTGATTCTAACTTAATTGACCCTTGAGGATATCACAGGTTTGACTCTGGTTTCAGCAGCAATCATCTGACAATGTATAAAATGTTGACAATCTATCAACATCTGATAATGACAGAAGACTTCATGTAGAAGGCTACATTTGGCTTTCCCAAAACTGTAGTATAAATTCAATCTAACAAGTACAGTTCTGATCGACAATTTCATAAATTCCATATAGAATACTGAGAAATTAAGAACAGGAATCTTAGAACCTAAAAGTTAAAAGAATTAATATGATTTGGGGGTCAATTTGTGATATTATAGCTTTCTCTCATTCAGTGTTTTGCAAGCGAACTTGTAATTTTTCCCACCACCCTTCCACTTCATATTTACTTAGTTCAACTTAGTTCAAGCTGTAACAATGAGGTTATTACAAGAGCCTGCCATGCTATCACCCTCCATTTCAAACAGTATCCTCACCTACCCTTCCCTTTTCCAATCCTAGAACATATCTCAACCATTTGCAAATTCAATTCTGACTAGATGGAGGTGTGACTGCTAGACCTACTGTTGGTTAGTCATATAATACTAAATAGTTTATATCTCAAACTCATTCTTCAGCAGTTAGATGAAGGAGTTGGATTACGTAAACTTAAGGATTTTACTAGTTCTTAAGAAAAAAAATCTGTCCTTTGTAGAGCATCACAGAGAATTCATTAATTTGCTTTAAACATATAATCATTCTTTAATTTTATACTTCAACAGGCATTAAAAATAGTCATGATACACAATAACACACCAACTCAATAGATATCAATAGGCCTATATTGCAGTTTTATCATTGCACTAGCATGAATACTGAATCTCAAATCTCTTGATTTTTTGGACTCTAGTCCCTCATTTGCAAAATATACCTCTGCATTCAAAGATTTCTAATGTTTTTGTCAGCTTACCAAAACAAGTCTAAAGGATTACAACGGTAGAAGGTAGCATAAAATACAGATTCCTCTTTATATTATTGACTCTTAGGGAAATGGTGTTTGCTGACAATGGTATATAGTTGCGAAAGAGGAAAGTGTTCAAAGATATAAAAGAAATTTTTACCTGATAGAAGTAAGGGATCCTTATCTAAAGACTTTTTAACATGATCTGATTCACCAGTCAATGAGCTTTCATCAATTTTAAGATCGTTGCCTTGAATAAGTATGCCGTCAGCTGGAAGAAGATCACCTAAAATAAAAAGTAATAATATACTAAACTATAAACAAGATTACAGTAATTTTATGTTTAGTGTCAGATGTATTGCTCATTTTACTTACCATATTTCACTTGAGCAATATCTCCAACAGTAATGTCAGCTACAGGTATTTGAATGACCTGACCACCCCTGATGACAGTGAACTTCTGTTCTTGTTCAATTCGGCTCTGCAAACCTCTAAACTGTTTTTCCT
This sequence comes from Papio anubis, assembly GCF_008728515.1. Classification (NCBI taxonomy): domain Eukaryota; kingdom Metazoa; phylum Chordata; class Mammalia; order Primates; family Cercopithecidae; genus Papio; species Papio anubis. The sequence continues at coordinate 84,032,156 of NC_044984.1, forward strand.
TACTCCAGTCATTGAAAGCTGTTACCAACACCACACACACTACAGACAAGAGGATTGCCGCTCCTTCAATCCAACCAGTTTCACCTTCACCTTCTTCCTCCCCAACAGAAACTTCTCCACAAACTATTTGGAAAGAAAGAAAATGCTTATCAAAAAGATTCTGAATTGATGACAACATACATATAATAACTCTAAATCATATTTTTGTGTTATGTTTATCAATTTTACTTATAGCAATAAATACTTTATTAAATTCAAAGCATTCCGTAAGAACTCTATGTCACTTTCAAGTTCCCTGCTTCTGAGATTCTCAATCTCAGGAGAGGGAGGCAGTCTAGGTAGGTTACTAGTTAAGAGTAAGGACACTGAAGGAGATGAAATATCAGTCCTAAGGCAAGTTACTTATCTTTGAGACTTGGTTTCTTCATCGTCAAATTATGATACCACCAGCTATTCCAGAGTTATTGTGAGGATTAAATGTGAGGATACCGGTAAAGTAGGTACAGCAGTGGCTAAGGCTTTCTTCACACTCAACCAAGGGCTAGCCATATTATCTATATCACATGAAAAGTTAGTATTATGTGAAACCCAAGAATCATGCTTATTTACTATGTCATTTTTACTGAACTGTGATCAAAGCTTGGCTTTTATAACATGAAAAGTTAAACAAAGTGCTACTTGTTATTCCAACCATTTGAGCACATGCTAGGTGCCAGACACTATTTTAGGAGCTAGAAATACAGTAATGAATAAGACACACAAGCTCTCTCTCCTCATGGAATCCATACTCAGACTGGGGACGGTGTATGAAGAATTCAGGTAACAATACACAAATAAATAATTTACACAAATAATTTTACGTATCAACAAGTGCCATGAAGAAAAACATAGTGATGTGCTATTAAATAAGAAAGAGGGATAACTGAGGTTCAGTGAACAGAGAAGACCCCTTTGAGGTATCCATGACATGTGAACTACAAACCAAATGCTCGTAGAGAACCAGCCATATAAATCTAAGAAAGAAAGAAAAAAAAATCCAGAGAGAGATTAAAGTCAGTACAAACGGCAGAAAAGAGATCAGAAAAGGATTGGGGAGGTGGCAGGGGGAGGGGGAGAATGAGCCAAAACTCTATAGTCAATAATGGTGAAGAATAACAGAACAGTGCTTTTTGACTTCAGGCTGTAATCTAGTTGTGAGTCCAAAATCAATTCAGTGGCTCATGACCAGCATTCTGAAAAATGAAACAAATCAAAATAGAAAGGACATATATGTACTAAGGATAAGTGTTACTTCCTGAAACGCTGATTACTTATAAATTCACATGAAGGAATACAGGCTTCTGGGTTGCTATGTGAAGTTATTTCTTTATGAATTGAATTGAAATGTCTGAAAGCCACTAGTTCTCTTGAAACAGAAAGCAGGAGGATTATTCAGAAGAAAAGAAGGAGTAAATAAATGACACTAGAAATTATTAAAGCGTGTTCTAGCATGGTGAGCACAGATTGAAGAAAACATCTGAGGTGTGAGGGCGCTGACTAAAAAGCAATCTGGGAGGGAAGACAGGGAATGAAGTAAGATCAATTGGGGATGAAATGGAAGACTTGATGTGAACAGTTACAAAAAATATCCTGAGAACCACAAGCAGGATTCAATTGTCAATGTGAGGTACAAGCAGGATAATCCAACAGAACCCCCTCCAACCCAAATACCAGAATTTCTATTTTAATTATTTTCAAGCTCAAGAAATCACCATGTGTCATTATGTATAATAACCAGTTAAGTGATTTTAAGATTTACATTCGGTTTAACAGTCAAGGCTGTAAGAATGACTCTCCCCGCTCCATTCTTCCCTCTAGCCAGAAGACAGGAGATTAACTGCGAATTAGAGCAACTCTGGACTCAGGATCACATGATAGAACACCATATGCTGACCACTTTCACCAACTTGGAAACAGCTAACATATTATCCAAGTGAAGCATTTTACTGGGTTTTGATGTCATTTATTACACAAAAAATGCAATACTTTACATACAAAAACAACAGATTGACATCAGACAATGGAATTTACCAGTCATATTTTAACAAATACCTTTGCATAACTGGTGGGTATCATGAAAATGAGTATGATTTAGTAACTACACTTTTCCCACTTGGATTTATATAATGTTGTGTTTCTTTTTAGCTATGAGACATTAAAGCCAATTTCTGAAAGTAATCAAACTTAGACCTAAATCAGGTTAACAATAATGTTTTATGGCTACAAGAAAAAACCAAACGTTAAATTTTATTTTATTTTTTTATTTTTTTGGAGACAAAGTCTCACTTTGTTGCTGAGGCTGGAGTGCAGTGGTGTCAATGTGGCTCACTGCAGCCTCAACCGCCTGGGCTCAAGCAATCCTCCTACCTCAGCCTCCCAAGTAGCTTAGACCACAAGGCGCATGTCACCATGCCCAGCTCATTTAAAAAAATTTCTGTAGAGATGGGATCTCGCCACATTGCCCAGGTTGGCCTTGAACTCCTGGCCTCAAGCAATCCTCCCGCCTCAGCCTCCCAAAGTGCTGAGATTACAGGTATGAGTCACTGTGCCCAGCTTTATCTTTTACTTTCAATTTCTATTTTTTCTATATGCTGAAAATATACAAATTATATATAGTTATAATTAATAAATGCATCATTTGGAGGTATGTGCTCATTTTTTCCCTGATAGAGTAAATAACCAAAAAAGTTTAAAGACCAACGCAACAGAGGTTAAGGAGGGGAAAGAATTACGGACAATTATACAATTTTCAGCTCTAAATGTGACACGGATATCCACCACTAAACTACTGAATATTTCAAAAGAGAAATGGAAACAAATTAATGACATATTTCATTTCATGTATAGTTCTCTATATCACATGGATAAGACCAAAACAATCTTGAAATAGATAGTACAAAATATAAATCCTTTCCTACTGACAATGATTACAAATTTTTAGAGGAGTTATAGGGGAAAAAGGATCAAAGTTACAAACTGACAATAACTTACAGTTATATATATGTATAAATATATAAAGAATTTTAACAATGTTTTCAGTAAAGTCCAAGCTCAAATATAATAATAAAAATCTGTATTATCAAAGGTGTTCTGTTGTAAATATATTCAACTGAGAGACATGCACAATCTAAATTCAGTCAATACTCTCTACCACAAGGCAAATATTCCATGTTAAAACCTCCTAGTTGAGCTATTCCTTGGGTGATGTATCAAGTTTGTACATTAGTAGTATAGAGAAATAGTTCTCAAAGTGCTGTCGTGAAACCTGAAGGGGATTCCTATTTTCATAATTTGAAGACATAATTATTGGCCTCATATTTCATTAATGTATAATTTTCTAAAGATTATGTTGCATGTGATAATGTGACATAATCAATACAGAAACAGATAGGAGAACCGAGCTATCTTCAATTAAGCTGGGCATTAAAGAGATATGACACCACTCTTTACATTATTTCATTTAAAAATTCATTACTGGGGGAACACTTTTCATCAAAATGTTATCTATGTGACCATACAATAGATTATTATCTAAAAATGCATTGATAAATATTTTGTCCAGCTTTACTGCAGTATGATTGATAAAACTGCATATATTTAGGGTATATGACAAAATATTTTGATAGGGGTATATACTGTGAAAAGATTACCACAATCGTTAACATATCCATTACCTCATATAGTTACCTTTTTTTGTGGTGAGAAGACATTGATATTCAAAAATTTTTCCATTTTAATTTAGAATATACGAAATATTTATAGGAATAATTCACATAATCAAAAGCTCTTTGGAGTCCTAAGTACTTCAAGAGTTTGAAGAGGTCTTGAGACCAAAAAGTTTGAGAACCCCTGTTAAGTGCTGATACCAGTAACTATAGATTTATTTATGGTTTGGGCTACAGCATATATTTTTACATTAAATAATATTAGTAAGACATTTTGATCATTTAGATTTCTATGACTGTAGATTTACAAATAGATTCCTTTTAAGCAAGTTACTACACCTCAGTGTTGACATGTAACATGACAAAAAGATACACGTAGTGTACTAATAAATGATTTTTTAAAATACAAGGCTGGGAGCGCTGGCTCACGCCTGTAATCTGAGCACTTTGGGAGGCCGAGGCGGGCAGATCACCTGAGGTCAGGGGTTTGAGACCAGCCTGGCCAACACGGTGAAACCCCGTGTCTACTAAAAATACAAAAATTAGCCAGGCATGGTGGCGCATGCCTATTGTCCCAGCCACTCAGGAGGCTGAGGCAGCAGAATCGCTTGAACCTTGGAGGTGGAGGCTGCAGTGAGCCAAGATAGTGCCACCGCACTCCAGTCTGGGTGACAGAGTGAGACTCTGTCTTAATATATATACTGTCTCTCTCTATATATTATATATATATGTCTCAATATACATATTTTATGTATATGTCTCAATATACATATTTTATGTATATGTCTCAATATACATATTTTATTTTATATATATAATAAAAATAAAAAATGCAAATACCAAATAACTTTTCACCATGGAACAAAAAATCTTTACGTTTCATTAAGAACTTCTAGTGAACTCTGACTCTTCTAAAAGGGCCTTACAACACCGACAGCTATAGATTATCTTCTCAGTTGGATTTTAATACCTGTATCTCCTTTAACAAATTTAGGAAAGGACCTGTCACTACATCTTACAAAGGAAGCAGTCTGAATTCCAAAAAGATTTGTCCTGGACCTTGCTGGTAATAAACTCCACTTCTTGAAAGTATTTTTCTTTTGTTTTCTAAGAAAACTAAATTGTTCAAAGTAAAAAGCTTTTATTAATCTGCTAACTCAATTCTAGAAAACCAATACCCAATATTCGATAGTGAGAGCTAGATAGGAGGAAAACTGAAAAAAATCAGCTGTATGTTGCTTAAGATGATATGACCCCCCTTTTCAGATACACACATATACCTATGAACCATCATACATTTACATATATGAGTGCTCATAGACACATGGACACATATTTAAAATCTTAAAGGATTTGGGTATAGCAACAATCTCTAAGAAGTGGGATTTCTACTTTGGGAGGCCGAGGCGGGCAGATCACAAGGTCAGGAGTTCGAGACCACCCTGGCTAACACGGTGAAACCCCATCTCTGCTAAAAATAAAAAAAATTAGCCGGGCGTGGTGGCGGGCGCCTGTAGTCCCAGCTACTTGGGAGGCTGAGGCAGGAGAATGGCGTGAATCTGGGAGGCAGAGCTGGCAGCGAGCCACTGCACTCCAGCCTAGACGACAGAGCGAGACTCCATCTCAAAAAAAAAAAAAAAAAAGAAGTGGGATTTCCAGTGAATATTATTTTTATTTGGACTGTCTTCGCCCACCCCCATTATTATTTTTAAACAGTAAAATAGGTACTACTTATTTAGTAAAAATAAATAAAAGTTTAAAAATAATTTAGCTCAACACTGACAAGAATATTGTCTAAATCCCTTCTTATCTATAGTGATTTTCAACCAGAGGCAACTTTGCTCCCTATGGGACACACAGCAAAATCTGGAGATGTTTTTGGTTGCCTCACTTGGGGAGGAGTGCAGGATGAATACGGCGGCAAAGAATTTTGTCGCTCAAAATGTCAGTCGTGCTGCTGCTAAGAAACTTTGAACTATACTAATCTCAGATAAACTGGTTTATGCTGTGTCCAAATTTCTTTAAAGAGAAAGAATACAGTCTTACACGAGCCTAGGTACATCTTTTAAATAATTACATAATTATTGATAGAGTTTGGATGTTTGTCCCCTCCAAATCTCATGCTGAAATGATCCCTAGTGTTGAAAGCAGACTTAGGGGGAGCTGTTTGGATCATGGGGGTGGATCCCTCATGAATGGCTTGGTGCCCTCCCCATGGTGATGAGTTCACACAAGAGCTGATCCTTTAAAACGCCTGGCCCCTCCAGGCCACCTCTTGCTCCCTCTCTCTCCATGTGTTCTGCCTGCTCCTGCTTCGCCTTCTGCCATGACTGTAAGCTTTCTGAGGCCCTCACCAGAAGCAGATGCTGGCACCACGTTTCCTGTACAGCCTGCAGAACCTTTTCTTGTAAGTTAGTCAGTCTCAGGTATTCTTATACAGCAATGCAAACAGATTAACATAATTACCCTACCGAACTTTTAGAGTTAGCAAGTATCTCTTCACAACTTGAAAGGGTATAGGAATGAAGCTTTCACAAACAAAAATATTTTGGTGAATCAGCCTTTTGATATATAAAATACTATCGGTTTATTTTATATTATAGCTACTTAAATATAGTAACCAAAATGCATGCTAGATTTCCTACCAGTTACATAATCTACCAGCAGAACTATTAATTTGAAATAAATTTTTTAAAAGGCAGAAAAAGAAATTTAAGAGAGAAAGGGACAGAAAGATAGGAGGAAAAAACATTTGTAGGTACACGTTAAAGCAAATCTACCACGCCATAATGGATTTCTCTGTTGGTTACGATACTCTGCACAGGTTGAGTATCCCTTTTCTGAAATGCTTGGGATCAAAAATGTTTTAATTTTTTCAGATTTGGGAATATCTGCATATATATAATCAGATATCTTGGGGATGGGACCCAAGTCTAAACAAGAATTTGTGTTTCATACACAGCTTATACACACAGCCTAAAAGTAATTTTATACAATATTTTAAAAATAATCTTGTATATGAGACAAAATTTGTGGTAAGTACTTATGTGTGGAATTTTTCCACTTGTGGCATCATGTCGGCACTCAAAAATTTTGAATTTCAAAGCAGCTCAGATTTTCATACTAGCAATGTTCAACCTATAGTATAATGGCAAGGAAATTTTCTATAATAGCAAGGAAATTATTCAAATAGTGTATATAGCAAAATACTTTAAGAACTTGACTAGTAATGCATTTGGGAATAGAATTTTGCTTTCATAATGACATTTTCCAAAAGAAACCAAAAATTAAAAACTAAAATTGTTTCATAGTATAGTGTTCTAAAAAACTTTAAAACTGTGATAGCAAGGACCATGTCATATACGTGGCACAGGTCTGTGCCAGACACATAGTAAGCATATATGGATAGGTTATTTCACCTCTGTGCCTCACTGTAAAAGGGAGGTAACACAATCTAATTCATAGGTTTACTGTGAAAATTATCTGACACAATATACTTAAAGTACTTAGAACAGTGCCTAGCACATAGCAAACATCAATAAATGCTGGCCAGCTATTATTATGCATTAACTAAATGAATTAGCTGAGCTAGCATCAGACATGTCTTTTTTTCCCCCCCATTTACTTACGTGCATTATCCCCTTCTGGAGGCTGATAAAAAGAAAGGCCCAATGATACTATGGCTGCAATTTCTAATATAATTAAAGTGACATCTTGTAATGCTTCCCATACTAATTGAAGAAAGGTTTTTGGCTTTTTAGGAGGTATAAAATTCTTTCCAAACACTGCTTCTCTTCTTTCTAAATCTGCAGGGTTTCCACTTAAACCTAATAAAAAGAAACAAATTTCAGTGAATAGTTTTACTTCTTACAAATGAAAATATATATTTTTATTCAAAATACCTTAACTCATCACTCTAGATTGTAATTTCTAAGACCCTACCAAAATGTTTAGTTTCTTTCATGCTTTAAGTGTACAGAATTTAAATCACTGAAAAACATGTGCAGGTCTTTAAAAGAACACTTTAAGTAGATAAGTCAGGACTGGACTAAGAATTTTCACTTTCCCAACGGCTTATTTTTGTTTGTTATTTTGCTTGTTGGTTTTTTGGGGACAGAGTCTTGCTCTGTCACCCAGGTTGGTGTGCAGTGGCACAATCTCGGCTCACTGCAACCTCTGCCTCCCAGGTTCAAGCGATTCTCCCACCTCAGCTTCTCGAGTAGCTGGGACTATAGGTGCATGCCACCATGCCTGGCTAATTTTTGTATTTTTAGTAGTGACAGGGTTTCCCCATGTTGGCCAGGCTGGTCTCGAACTCTTGACCTAAGGTGATGCACCTGCCTCAGCCTCCTAAAGTGCTGCGATTACAGATGTGAGCCACCATGCCCAGTCAACACTGCTTATTTCTGATCATACTATCTTACACTATCTTGTATATGTTAGCAATCAGAACTGTTATGACAGTTCGATGGTTTTCATATTGGAGTTAAACATTTCCCTGACCTTAGGATATTGCCCTCACAAAACTGGGAAGTTTATATATAAAAAAATATATATATACACACACACACACACACATATATACACACACATATATATATGTATGTATATTTGGCTTAGTTATATAGATATAGACATAGATTTGGTTTAGTTATTGCACCCTGGACAACAGTGAAAGGCTGATTTTTTACTCTCATTTGCTGAATAACAGTGAAAAGTTAATCTATCACAAGCTCTAAAGGCTTCTCTAAAATGTCTCTGTTAGATTGATAAAATATTCGCAAAGTCACATTAACAGGATACTTAGGATGATCTTCCTTAGAAGTGATAGGTGGTGCTATTGAATGTACCTATTGTCACTTAAGGTAAAAGGTATATTGTAGGACATATACTGTATGATGTAACATTTATTGTCTAGACTATGGAATTAGAAAGATATGAGGAGGTTAAGACAGAGCTAGTGGGATGAACATCCATTTTGCCATTCCTTCACCCTACCGAGTAAGTCTTTAACCTTGTTGATCCTGTCAAACCCAGATATATCCCGATTAGTTAATGCAAAGTGTGTACATATGTACATTATTGTGGGAGTGTAACAGTACAGACAGCAGTGACAAATGGTATTTTTCCTTAGTCTGTGTGAGAATGCTAGAGAAGCCAGGCACAGTGGCTCACGCCTATAATCCCAACACTTGGAAGCCAGGCACAGTGGCTCACGCCTATAATCCCAACACTTTGGGAGGCCGAGGTGGGCAGATCACCTGAGGTCAGGAGTTCGAGACCAGCCTGCCCAACATGGCGAAATCCCATCTCTACTAAAAACACAAAAATTAACCAGGTATGGTGGTGGGTGCCTATAATTCCAGCTGCTCAGGAGGCTGAGGCATGAGAATCGCTTGCACACAGGAGGCCGAGGTTGCAGTGAGCTAAGATCACGCCACTGCACTCCAGCCTGGGGAAAAGAGCAAGACTCTGCTTCCGAAAAAGAAAGAAAGAAAGAGAAAGAATGCTAGAGAAGAAGGCAGAGATAAACAGGATAATATCATTTTTAACTTCTCATATTAAATCTAACTTCAATTTGTGTTTTTGGCAAGAGCCTATTCCAAGAGAACATCAAAGGAGGAAGACAGGAAAACAGCAGATTACTGTAAGACTCTCAGCTTAAAGTGCTTTAACTATTAATCTCACTGCTCAGGCAGGCAAAGAGTAGAAGAGGGAATATAAATACATTATTAGAATAAATAATGAGAAACGAACATATAGCTTTAAAGTAATTATCTACTTCATTGAAGGATTCAACAAGATTCAAAGATTTCAGAAAACTATCTCACTAGCAACTATAACAGGGTCCATACTGGGCAGTACCGAAAATATTTTAGATTTCTCAGTTGGAAAAAAAAAAAAAAAGACTTATCAGTTGAAAGCTTCCAAAGAGCTCTAATCTTTCCAGAGTCAATGGAAAGCAAGGCAGTAAAGGACTGCAGTAATAAGGATGAGATTAGTCTATGGGTAGGTTTGTCTTATCTTGTGTTTGAATGCTCTTACTAGCAAAAAGAAAAAAAAAATGGAGATAGTGGTTGTATCAGCCTAACTCACAGTGTATAAAGACTACCATTTACTGAATACATGAGACATACCTGTAACACCTGATAAATATCACCACTAAAAAATAATTGGCCAAATCTTAACTTATATTGGTTATAACAGGGACCAATATTTTGTTACCACTGAAAAGAACAGTCACAGAGCTAAAGATAGCTTTAAAACATATCTTGAAGAGAGTATGGGAAGTAAAGGTCTTAAATGCTATTGTAATTCCTCTAAACTACCAACACACACAAAAGCACACACCTAGGACACTACACCAATACAACTATCTGGTACAGGAAGCAGAAGACCTAGGTTCCAGTTCACCTACTGAAATCTTGTGCAAGTCACTTAACTCTTTGGGGGTCAAGGGAGGGCACTAATATCAGCTGGCCAAACTTACAAGGTTGTTTTGAAGAACCAAAAGAGAAGGTATATACAGTTCATAAATCATAAACAGGCCAACTCTTAAGTAAGTGGAACACCAATTATAAACTGACTGAACACTAAAGTAATGTATTAATTCAATTTGAGGGACAATTAATTTCTATTAATAATAAACTTACACAATCTAAATATAATAAAACGAACAGTTTCGTAACAATAGTCTGTTTCCCAATAGATATTTACTGAATGTTTACTACTTCTAGGGAATTGTTCTACATGCTGAGGAATCAGTGTGAACAAGAACATTCAATAAGTTTATACTATCCTGGAGGTAGACAGTAGACAATTAAAATAACTACAGACAAGTACAATGAAGACAATAAAAAAGGGCCACTAGAACTCTCTTACTGGGCTACTTTAGCCTTTCTAAGGAGCTAACATTTGGCTTCAATCTGAACCTCCAGGGGTCAAGGGTGAGAAGACTTTCGAGCAGAACATTCCCAGCAGTGCAAAAGCAAATACAAAGGCCCAGAGATCAAAACAAGATTAGAAGATTTACTAGCCAGAAGCAAAGCCACTGTAGCTAAAACCCAGTGACCCAGGAGGAAAGAAGAGAGGGTCAAAATGGAAAAAGTGACCAAAGGTAAGAACATAGGGGCTAGGGAGAGGAGAATGGCATTCTCACCTTAAAGTGCAGTGAAAACCATTAAAGCAGAGTGGTGGTAACTACTCTGGATTTTAGAAAAATCACATAAATTGCTATCTGAAGGAAACTGAAGAGAGCAAGAGTGAAAGAAAAAGGCCAGTTGGGAGGCTGCTGCTTATAAAGTATAGATGATGGTGCCTGAATTTCGGTTTTAGAAGTGGAGGCAGAAGGGGATAAGTGGATTTGTCAGGTATTTTGGAAGGAGATCAGACAACGTACTTAAGGATTGGATGTAGGATGAAAGGGAAAGGTTGTTTTTTTTTTGTTTTTTTGTTTTTTTTTTTTTGCGAGGGGGTGGGGTCTCCAAGCACTTAAGTGAGTGGATGGTAGTCATATTCCAAGACAGGCGATTTTGAGAACTGAAGAATTAGGAGGAAAGGGGAGGGAGGAGTTAATGGTTCTGTTTCACAGATTTAAACAAAACAAGTGGAGGTGTCTAGTAGACAGCTGGCTCTCCATATTCAGAACTCAAGGAGAAGTCTGAGCCAGAGTCATCAATTATATTGATTCTGGAGCCACAAGCCCAATGAGAGCTCTCAGAAAGTTAAAGCAGATAAGAAGGGAGCTAGGCTGAGGCTACAGCACTGGAGCACCCAACACTGATGTTCAAATAGGGCAAGAGGAGTGCAAGGCACCTAAGAAGAAAGAGCCAATGAGGGAGGCAAGGAAGGCAGGGGAGGGGGGGAACGGAACAAAACAAAACATGTTCAGGTACTACTACAGAAGCCCAGAGACGAAAAGAGGTTTTAAAAAGATGATTTGGCTGACTATGGCAAATGATGTTAAAAGGCTGAGTAACAGACCAGAGAATGGAACACTTTCTTTCACTAGATAGAGGCTGATGACCTTGTAAGGAATATTCCAGTGCACTGGCATGGAAGAAAGTCTGATTAGAAAAGAGCTGAACAGAGAGTGGGAATGAGCAAGTGGAGACAGTAAGTATAGATTACTTTTCCCAAGAGTGTGATCCAGTGGGCAGAAATAAATCAGTAAAGATGAGTTCAAGTGGGTTTTATTTGCATTTTGTTTTTTAAAAGTAGGTGACAGACATTAAGACAAGTGACTTAATGACAATGATCAAGTGGAGAAGACAACACTGATGATATAGGAGACGAAGGGTAATACCACAGGTATTCCTTCGAAGAGGCCAGAGGCCTTGGAATTCAGGGCTGCAATGTTTGTCTAATAAAGATCCAAGAAGAGGCTTCTACTGTAAGGAGGGAGAAAGTAAAGTATGCGATACAGCTAAGCTGGTGGAAATGGCAAAGAAATTACTGGTCCTAGTTTTAAAAAATATAAATGATACCAAACTATTAGGAATAACTTATAAAACATATAATGAGAAATCTTCTGCCTAATTGGCTCAGTTAATTGTAGAGTAGTGGCAATGAGGCCAAGGTCATGCATGGAATTGATCTTCTTATGGCCCAGTTAGCTTCACAAAGAGAAAATACAACCAAAACACATCAAAAGTAGCCTCAGAATTATATGCTTTTAGGGTCTGACTCCATCACTGTTTGGAGTAATAAAAGTCTGTATTTGATCTATGACTAGATAATAGCTCAGAAGTACTGTCTTTATATTTGAAAAGAACATACTATAAAATAAAATACCATTTATATTAAGATCTTAATGTTTTACAAGAAAATGTAGCATCCCAATTGCAGGGACTAATAAAATTATGTCCCAGTGTAGGAAATAAAGTGGGGGGAATTTACTGGAATGTTGGATGAAGGTAGATTTAACTGACAATCTCAGTTAACACACAGCACATACTACAGTCTTATCAAATTCTGTACTAGAAATTTTGTCAGTATTTGTGCATATATCATATGTATATATGTGTCTGTATATGTTTATATTACATGTACATGTATGTATGTCTGTGATATGGTAAGGATGTTTATCCCTTCCAAATCTCATGTTGAAATGTGATTCCAAATGTTAGAGGTGGGGCTTAGTGGCGGTCATTGGATCATGAGGGTGAATCCTTCATGAACGGTTTAGCATCATCCCCTTGGTAATAAGTGAGTTCTTGCCCAGTAGGTTCACGCAAGATCTGGTTAAGAGTCTGGGAACTCCTCCTTCTCTCACTCCTGCTCTCATGTAATGTGTCTGCTCCTGCTTCACCTTCTGCCATGAGTAAAAAAAAGCACTCTGAGACATCCCCAGAAGCCAGGGAGATGCCAGTGCCATGCTTTCTGTATAGCCTGCAGAACTGTGAGCCAATTAAATCTCTTTTCTTTATAAGTTACCTAGTCTCAAGTATTTCTTTATAGCAATACGAAAATGAACACACACAGAAAATTGGCATTGAGGTGTGGGGCACTGCTATAAAGATACCTTAAAAAGTGGAAGCGGCTTTGTAGCTGGGTAACAGGCAGAGGCTGGAAGACTTTGGAGGGCTCAAAAGAAGACAGGGAGATGAGGGAAAGTCTGGAAACTTCTTAAAGACTGGTTAAATGGTTGTGACCAAGATGCTGACAGAGATATAAACACTGAAGACCAGGCTGACAAGTTCTCAGATGGAAATCAGAAACTTATTGGGAACTGGAACGAGGGTCACCCTTGTTATACCTTCGCAAAGAACTTGGCTGTATTGTGTCCATGCCTGAGGGATCTGTGGAAGTTTGAACTTAAGAGTAATGACCTAGGGTATCTAACAGAAGACTTTTCTCAACAGCAAAACATTCAGGAACTGGCATGTCTGATTCTAACAGCCTACTATTAGACGCAGGAGCAAAGGAATGACCTGAAGTTGGAACTTATAATTAAAAGCGAAGCAGAGGGTAAAAGTTTGGAAAATCTGCAGCCTGGCCCTGTGGTAGAGAAGGAAAACAAGTGGGCTGTGGTACAGTCACTTTCTAGAGAGATTAGCATGACTAAAAGAGAGCTGAGTGTTAATAGATAAGGCAATGAGAAAAAGGCCTCAAAGGCACTTCAGAGATCTTTGGGACAGCCCCTCCTATCACAGGCGCAGCAGTCTAGGTGGAAAGAATGCTTTCAAGGGCTAGGCCCAGGGTACAGCTGTCCTGCTTAGCTTCAGGACACTGCTCCCTGCATCCTGGCTGCTCTGGCTCCAGCCTTCGCTCAAAGGGTCCCAGGAACAGCTTGGGCCACAGCTCTGGAGGGCTCAATCCATAAGCCTTGGCAATTCCTATGTGGTATTAAGTTTGCAGATACTCAGAATGCAAGTGTGGCGGAGGCTTGGCAGTTTTCCCCTAGATTTCAAAGGAAATATCAGAAAGCCTTGGTGCCACAAGAGGGGCTCTGCCCCTAGGCACAGAGAAACTCCCCCACAGTGAAACTCCACTAGGGCAGTGCCAAGCGGAATTGTAGGGTTGGAGCCCCTAGAATGAGTCCCCACCAGGGCACTGCCTAGTAGAGCTGTGGGAAGGGGACCATTGTTTTCTAGATCCTAGAATGGTAGAGCCACTGGCAGTTTGCATCCTAACCCTAGAAAAGCCTCAATCACTCAACTACAATCTAAGAGAGAGCGACAGGGGCTGCACCTACCTTATAAAGCCAGAGGCTGAGCTGCCCAAGGCCTTGGGACTGCACCCTTTGTATCAGTGTGCCCTAGATGCAGAATATGCAGTCAAAGAAGATTGTTTTGGAACTTTATTGACTGTCCTGCTGGGATTCAGACTTGTGGAGTCTACTGCTCCTTTCTTTTGGCTGATTTTTCCCTTTTGAAATGGGAAGGTATACCCAATGCCTGTCCCATGACTGCATCTTGGAGTAAATAGCTTGTTTCTGATCTCACAGGCTTATAAAAAGAAGGAACTCATCTCCAGATGAGATTCTGGACTTTGAACTTTTTAATTAATACTGGAATTAGTTAAAACTCTGGGACACTATTGAGAAAGCATGACTGTATTTTGAAATGTGAGAAAGACATGAGATTTGGGGGGGGTGGGAGGCCAGGGGTGGAATAATACGGTTTGGATGTCTGTTCCCTCCAAATGTCATGCTGAAATGTGATTCCAAATGTTGGAGGTGGGGTCTAGTGGGAGGTGATTAGATCATGGGGGCAGACTTCTCATGGACAGTTTAGCACCATCCCCTTGGTGATAAGTGAGTTCTTGCTCAGTTAGGTCACATGAGATCTGGTTGTTTAAAAGCGTCTGGGACCTCCCCCTTTTTTCTCTTGATCCCTCTCTCACCATATGATGTGCCTGCTTCCACTTTACCTTCTGCCATGAGTAAAAGCT
Source organism: Papio anubis (assembly GCF_008728515.1). Classification (NCBI taxonomy): domain Eukaryota; kingdom Metazoa; phylum Chordata; class Mammalia; order Primates; family Cercopithecidae; genus Papio; species Papio anubis. Next base: position 84,047,254 of record NC_044984.1, read on the forward strand.
CCCTGAGGCCTCACCAGAAGCCAAGGAAATGCTGATGCCATGCTTCCTGTACAGCCTTGCAGAACCATGAGGCCAATTAAACCTCTTTTCTTTATAAATTACCCTGACTCAGGTATTTCTTTATAGCAGTGCACAAATGGACTAACACAGTCTGCATCATGGTGGACCTATAGCAGCAGCCAACCTGACTTTTCTAAGTGAGGGACACAGGAAAACGTGCAGACCAAGAAAGTACATAAAAATTTATGTTTATGTTTATTCTTCTTGGGAAACAATCTAATATTCTCATGATTTTCTCAATTTCAAAAGAGGAGGCGATCCCTTCCCTAACTGCAAATTTAAGAGACACTGTTCTCAAGTCAAACTCACACATTCTTTCCCAAATGCCTACTATGTCACTGTGCACTAGGAATACAAAGGGAAATAACTCAGGATGCCTTTCCCCACCACTTGCCCTCAAAGAGCTCGTAGTTTAGTGGGGGAGACTGACAAGCAACCAGTTCAACACTCTGGGTTGTGTGTGTTTTGGGCTTTCAAAACTAAAGCTCAGGAGAAAATCCTGGACCTAATTTCAGCAACCACCACTTAAAAGTTTAGTGTCTCATTTGCTTTCTTGCCCTTTACAAGTCCATGAAGCCATGCCTCTTACCGAATACCACTTGGCACCTGCCTTTAATTTTTATGAATTCATTTAAAAACATGAATTCCTTTTTTAATGTAGAACTCTCAATAACAAACATGATAGTAGGGCTGGAGGCCTATATACCAGAAACCCTATTATCAAAAAGTCTACCATCCAACATAAAATATAACATAGATAACACAGGACCACGAAGAGATGAAAGATATACCAAAAGCTAGTGTAAAAATATAAGGATCAAGGAATGTGATTTAGAATATGACTAAGAAAGTCAATGCAGGAAAATAACAAAGATACAGAAGAAAAAAAAAAAAACTGTGAAGGTAATTTTATGCAGTTAGGATGTTAGAAGCAGGTTATTTTGGTATAAAAGTGCATTCTTGGATTTTGAGGACTATAAGACAGATGCTTTCTCTAAGAGAGCCAAAAATATGAAGTTACAAGCCTCCATTCCAGTTCACCTTGCAATTTATATTTCCAATTTCTTTAGGAGTTAGGATGGTTAATCAGAACCACTGGGAAGTTTTTAATATGAAAATTACATCTGGTCAAAACACTTCCTAATGACCAGTATCACATGCATATGATATGCATACGATATTCTTCAAAACATATTGTTAGAAAACAAGTGATAAATGGGCAAGACAAAAAGAATCACATAAATACAATTTATTGAATAGGGCATTCTTTTTGTTCTTGAGACAGGGTCTCACTCTTTTGTGGGATCACACATGGCTCACTGCAGCCTTGACTGAGGCGATCCTCCCACACTCAAGCGATCCTCCCACCTCAGCCTCTTGAGTAGCTGGAACCACAGGCATGTGTCACCACTCTTGGCTCATTTTTTTTTTTTTTTTACCTTATTTTTTAAATGTTGCCCAGGCTGGTCTCAAATTCCTGGGTTCAAATGATCCTCCCACCTCAGCCTCCCAAAATGCTAGGATTACAGGTGTGAGCCACCATACTTGGTCAGGGTATGTTTTTTAAATGAAGAACAAATTGATAAGCAGAACCTTAAACCAAATTTTTTTTCACCATGTAATTCCAAAATGTTTTTTCCCTATCAAAAATTACTATTGAGAAGACTGCGCTACCTCTTTCTTCATATTGCAACTCTTTTACAAGCTAAGTGAACTGAACTTTTGTAACAGGCAACACACAATGCGGTGGTTAAAGCATGGTCTCTGAAGCCAGAATAAGACTGGAGCCAGAGTGAGACTCTGGGTAAACTGTTTAACTTTTTTGTGCTGAGGGTTCTTTGGCTGTAAAATAAACTTGTTAAGATATTAACTTATTTTAATATTTTCAAGTGCTAATAGCCAATCTAGCACAAAAAGTGTTATCTATCATAAGGATAAGCTATCATTTTTGTGGTTATTGCCTAAGAAATGTCTTGGGTTGTTCCTCCATAATTTACAGAAATCCAATATTGACACCCCCAATATTTCTGATTTCCCTTCTCCACTCATTTTTTTAAAAAACGTATCGCCAACACACTACACATTTCATTTAGTTGTCTTGTGAACTGTCTCCCCATGTGAACATGTGAAAATTAGGCAGAGATGTTTGTTTTATTCATGGATGTATACCCAGGGCCTAGAAAAATGCCTACTGCATGGCAGATACTAAAAAATACTACAAAATTTCAGCAATTCTAAGATGCACATATTCTTACATAGAGTCTCTAAAATTGTGATGATTTAATTATACACCGACAACTGCCTTCCAGTAACTGCCAGGCCCCACCACCTTTTTTAGCGGAAGTATATAAAACACACAACAATCAATATCCTAAGTCTGAAGAAAGTATACGTCATCAATAAATGAATGAACTAAAGGGACAGGTAAGACAACTTCGGTTTTACCTAATTGAAATTCATGTACTTTGAAGAATCATTGTAATTCTCACTTTCCCTGATTATAAACAGGTTATTCTAACAAAAGAGTACTTGCTGTCTAGTTCATTTCCTTGGACATACAAACTCCTAATTGCTTATTCCTGGTCATGTTTCATTTATTACCATTTGTATGCTTGATCAGTGACAAAATGTTTCTGAGTGAATTATTTCTACTAAGTTAAACTAAAACTATGAAGATTCTTTGGAAATAACATTCTAGTGAAGGCTGCTGCTGTTTTTTTGAGACAGGGTCCCTCTGTTACCCAGGCTGGAGTGCAGTGGTGCAATCATAGCTCACTGCAGCCTCAAACTCCTAGGCTCAAGTGATCCTCCTGCCTCAGTCTCCTGAATAGCAGAGATGCATGTGCCACCACAGTGGTTAATCTTTTTATTTGCAGAGATGGGGTTTTGCTATATTGCCTAGGCCGGTCCTGAACTTCTAGGTTCAAGCAATCCTCCTGCCTTGGCCTTTCAAAGTGTTGGGATTACAGGTGTGAGCCACCGCACTGCTGTTTTCATTTGTATTTTCAACTGTAAATATAAGTATAATGCTTAAAATGGCTTGCTTCACATTATTTTTAAAAGATCATTTCAAAAAACAAATTGTGTATATATAAACAGTGAGGACAATAGTTTATACAAATTTTAGCAAATATTAAATTCACAATACTAGGAAGAACATGAGCAAACACTTTCTACGAATTAAAGAGGGGATAATAATGCATGAATTTATCTAATGGCCCAAAGCAGCAACAATTCACATAGAATTCTGAGTGGTAAGTGGGTATTTCTAGAGATTATCCATAGCTTCCAACATACTGTCAAAAGGGTACATAACTATCCCCTTATCAAATTTTAAAAACCACTGTACTAGATGCAAAATTTTCAGTTAACTTAACTTCACTAATTAAACCAATTTAAAAGGCACCGCTCCAAATAACAGCATGAAAGAAACTGTAGTGCAAACTTATGAGAAATCATGTCTATAAAAATGAGAAGGCATTCTCATTTTCAAGTGGTGGGGTATTCAGTTATCGGAAGACAAGAACTTTGATTAATAGAGAAATGCAAGTTAGGGTTAGGGGAAGTACAGGTTAGGGGAAGTACAGTTGAGTGAAGATTTGAAACTAAAGCTCAATATTGCTTTTATGAAGAAACTATGTTGTTCTATTGACGGCTCCTTACTGTTAGTGTTGCCTATCAACTTGATGATAAAACCATGAGATTTTAATGGTTAAGCTGAATTAACAGATCTACCAGCTGAGAACAACATACTAATGTACAAATCTCTAAGATGTTATAATAACTCAAAGTCAGTTTGCATAATGAATAAGCTTCAAATTTTGTCAAATTACTGTCTATTAAAGTCCATGGGAACTGTTTCTGATACTCTTAGTTATACCTTAGGTATGCAATCAATTTTGTCAAATTACTGTCTATTCAAGGCCATGGGAATTGTTTCTGATACTCTTAGTTATACCTTACGTATGCCATCAATTTTGTCAAATTACTATCTATTCAAGTCCATGGGAACTGTTCCTGATACTCTTAGTTATACCTTAGATATGCAATACCATCTTAATGTATTAATAGTTGGGATTGATCTTGTAGTAATCAAACCCAACTACATTAAAATGGTATAACATATCTAAGGTATAACTAAGAAGCTGATGCTTCTAGTGGTTCCAATTTGAAAAGATCCAGAAAACCTTGAAGAGTTAACAGGTCTTGCAGGAAAAGAACATATTCCAAATAGTCTAAAGAAGCCCTGTTGGCACACGTGTGAATACTGACTCTGGCTTCCTCAAGATCATGCTACTTCAGAGAAATCAAAGTAACTACCTATCATTAAAATAATTAACAATTCACAAAGAATTACACAGGTTACAAAGGTTTTAAATAATTTTAAAATATAATTTAAAGTTACTTAATTTTGTAAAAGCCTTTTTGCTATTACATTAAATATCATCTAACCAATAGCATGGCATAAAATGTTTCAGGAAATGAAGAAAAATACTTTTGCTTAATTTCTCTAGAACTGGCTTTGGAATATATACTAATAATATACTTTAAAATTTTACATTAATAATTTCTCATCTTTAATAAAATAAATTGTAATCCCCATTCATCCTCATAAGTGTCCCTTCCCAACTCTGTCTTTACAATTTGGAAATGCTTTCCAGAAATGTCCTAACCTTAATTTTATGTTCAATCTGATTAATTTATAAAAGGCAACCTTCTGAAATCATTTCAAAGACCATAATGCCAGAAAGTTATAATGAATTTTCCTTTTTGATTCTCAAAAAGAAAAACCTGCCACAAATACAAATTTATGAAACCAAAGGCTTCTGTGAAAACAGGGATATTCAACATAATTCAAAGACTGAAAACTAGTTTTATTAAAAGAAATGTCTGTTAGGTGAAAAACTAACTTCCGTCTAATCTAGTTCATTTGCTTTAGGAACTCCTGAGCTAATTATTAAAGGTTAGGTTAAGCCTCATAAGCTAAAACCAACTCAATCAGCTACTGACAGTGACAACTATTTTAAGCCACCCAGCAAAATGAAGGATAGTGATCTGAGAGTTTATTTCCACCAAATCCCTGGGAGGCATCCAAGCCTGGTTCCATCCTTTATAGCTCAAAGGGAAGACAATCTTTTTATCATAAACAGGCAGCAGTAGTATGTATAATGGAACAAAATATTTCATCCCGCCAATCTAAAACATATAAATTAATTTGCAACATTTATGTGTTATTATAAAAATACTTTACCTGTACTAATCTGATAACCCATTTTTAATGTCACTATAATTATGTCATAATCATACAATCACCAACATAATATAAGCATGCTTATTTTTAAGCCCAATATATAGAACTCCTTGCACAAAGAACCAAAAACAAGCATAATAAAACTCACCTTCATTGGGAGATGTTTTCAATTTGGTGCAAATTCCATAGACATCTCCATAGCTTTCCTGTATTTTTCGTAATGCATCTGTGGACCTGAGCTCCATGAGAGCTCGCAGCTCTGCGAGCGTAATTCCAAAGTCTCCATCATGATTAGCTTCCTTCAAAGAGTTTTTCACACCACTGTAAGCAACTGAGTTGTTTGCCATGTCGCCCATTACAAGTATAATATATCAGAAGGAAAATGTTTCCCAAAAGAATTTAATTTTCACTTGATGTATTTCCAAGATGAAAATCTTTTAAATATGAAAATCTTTCTTAAACCAAACACTCATTGTATGACTTTGTAAAGCAGCATCAGCAGCGACATTTCCCAGAGAAGTATCTTGACCTTTGGCCCATGACTAGTTTCTCCGTATCAATCATGAGATGTACACATCTGTAAGAAGAAAATATTTAAAAGTTAATAAAATCTATCTTAAGAGTATTATGCACATAAGCATATTCTCTAAATGTCATCAAGTAGCTAAAGTACATTATTTAATAACATAAATAGTTTTGAACTTCAGTCCTGTGCTTTTAAAGTGTTTTGCATAACAGATCAAAGTACAACTTTTAAATAAATTGTGTATCAAAAGACATTAGATTACATCAACATTAAATGAAACTGCAGTTCACATGACTGAATTTTATGATCCACTCAGCATTAGTGTTATTGTTCCAGGCACTATGCTAGTTGTTTTAAATTCATTTTCTCACTTAATCATTACAATTTAATCCCATGAAGTATGACTCCTTCTTCTTCTACTGAGAAGAGCAGACTTCAAGAAAGTGAGTTTTCTGCCCAGCTAACAAATGGTTGAAATGTCTGAGGTGGACTGTATCCAAGCCCAAGTTCTTTTTAATATTATACTTGGATTTCTCTCTGCAAATCTTTCATATGGAATAGCGCCTGAAAGGACAAAAAGCGTAACAGATCCTTTAATATTATTATTTCCTGTAATTCTCATTGGCCACTCTTGTGACTCTACCATCTTCTGGCTGTCAAAAACTATACTCTATATGACTTATCACATGTCACCACCTCAGGTCTTCCTTTGACCTCCTATCTAAAGAAATTCTCTACTCTTTTGTTTTCCTTGCCCAGTCTTATTATTACCTAAATTTATCTTGTTCATTTGTTTATATGTTATTTTTTTCCCTCCATCTACAGTACTAGTTCTGAGGGTACAGTTTGTCCATTTCTACATCTTGAGAACCTAAAACTGTACCAGACACATGGTAGACACTCAGTAAAAGTCTAAGGAATGAATACATGCATTACATTTATTTCTTCATCTCAACTCCTCCTATTATTCTAATCTGACTAAAGATAAGCTTTCTTCTCCATACAATCACCTCAAAGTTAACATGCCCAACGATGGACTCATCTCATTCACTCATTTAACAGCTCTGCCACCACCATTATACTTATCAGCTCAGCTAGGAATCTTAAATCGCCTTTGATTCCATCCTTTCCGGCTTCAGTCTGTTACTAAGTTAATTCTACCTTTGAAAAGTCTCTTCTGTATATAACCCCCTTTCTTCCTGATCTTCAAGTTCTTCTACGCAAATTAGAATCACTAATCCCTTGGTTCTTCCTCATTCTAATATCTCACACATACAATGTCCTGAGCATTCTGCTGCTACATTTAGTTTTTGAAATAGGCATCATGCCACTAAATCTAAACCTACAAGATGAAAATGCAGCCCCACTGCTCATGACTCTCTCACTCCATTTTACAGACTCAACTTCTTTCCACCTCAAGCAATCTACCTGCACTCAAAAATATTTTTTAAATGTTCGATGATTAGAACTAGAAAAGATTAGAATGGCCAATGCAATAAATCTTCAGCTATGAAACTGTTATGAAGATGTCTGTAATCATGGTATATGGTCCTCATACTTCAGCATACATCAGAATCACCCGGAGAACTGGTTAGATTGCTGGGCCCCACACCTCAAGCATTTTTAGATTCAGGTAGATTAAGGTGGGGCTCAATAATCTGCATTTCTAACAATTTTTGGGGTGAAGTTGATGCTATCAGTCTAGGGAGCACACTTGTGAGAACAACTGAACTGGAGAATGGGCTAAAAACTTAGAATCTGTATCAGTGAGTTCAGGATGGCTAGGTGAGAAAAGTTTGCTTGCCTTAGGTTAAATTTGCAAAGACGTGATAGTTATAGATTCTGCAAGACATTTTCTTGCATTGCCTGCTTCCTCCCACTTCACAAATCCTTATGCTTGTCTAATTATTACCAATTTTACTCATCTCCTAGGCAAACTGGGTTCCCTCCTACGCACATATCAATTATTATAATAATCCAACTTGAAAAACTGGAGAGGGTAGTTATTTGGTAATCTCCTTAGGTTTCTATATCCAGAGTCTGTTGGCCTGAACATCACACTAACCTTAAAACAGATTATTATTTAACAAATAAAATAATTAAGATAAGTCTGTGTGTTGAGGGCATGTTTGTTCATCTGTCCTATGGTTTCCACAAAGAGGAATTTTCCTCAACAACTCCTGGCCTGCTGCCTCATCAATCATCATGGATGTGAAATGACCTGCCTGGTAAGAGATTTTGCTAGAGAAACTAGACATATGTAGCTTCTTCACCTCTGCCTTCTGTGGGGAGCCAGATATCTGTAGGACTCATGTATTCTGGTTTGAATTCTTAGGGGCAGACCCCAAGATTTAAAAGCCCACTGGAGTGGAGGTAAATAATTGCTTAGTTCTGGGTTCAATACTAGAGCCTTGTTGTCACACAAAAACCAAGTCATCCATTCCAGCTTTCAGAAGTAATAAAACTGATTTTTTTTATTCCTATGTGCCAATTTGTCTTCTCTTCACAGAATTCAAGCAGGAGAAAAGACTGTTATTCATTGAATGCCTTTGAATTCCTCAACAACAGGGATACGTAACACAGCTAAGACTGGAACCTATATCTACTATACAGCCTCCACTTTACGTCTTCACATTTAATAGGTCAAAATGGAAGTTTTCGTAGGTCACAAAATCGTGAAATAACACCAAATGTACCCATTTATACAATAAATCAGAACTGAAGGACCACTGTCGTATTTGCTATTTGCCACCTCAGCATCCCTTTCCCTATCTTTCAGCAATAGCCTCACTTTTCATTTAGGAATCTGTGCTTCCCCAATGCTCAACAGAGTCTGAGCAGAGTTCCATGCCCATTCCCAAATATCCCCAGCAGTCATGCTGATTATCAGTTCTGGAATGTGAATGTGACCTAACAAGAGCCAACGGGTGGTAACAAGACTTCTGCTGTGACTCTGGGGCAGACACTTGTTTATTCTAATTGAACTTAAATCTGAGAGACACATGAAGAGCTACTGTGGTCATCTGATACCACAAGGGGAAAGTCTCTGAAAATGGATTCAATAGACAGCACGTGGAGCAGAGAGAGAGAGAGAGTGAGCGAGTGAGCATGTGCTTGTCAGTCCTGGACATCAGTTGAGCCCCTGGGTCAATCAGCGACTAAAGTTTGTCCTATCACTGATCTTTTCCGTAATTTGTCAATAAATGCCCTTCCAGGGTTGAGTCTTCTACTACTTTGCAAGACACAGAGCTTTGATAAGCACATGATTATTAATCATGCTCAATTCCCTCACTGTTTAAAGAAAAGGAAGTCCAGACAACAGCACCAAATGCAAATGAGCCACTTTCCCAAAGTGGACCTATTTGAATTACCAATATCCTGCAAATTATACAGCAGGTTGTTGTCTATTTCTAGATCATCTATAGCTCCTTTTACTATTTTCTTCTTTACCTACTCTTCCATTCATCTACTTGGCTGATTGACAAAAATACTAAGGACAATAAAAAAGTTTTGCTTTTCACTTGTTAGCTACAACATGACAATCAAGTGAGACAAACGCTCTTTGGGACTGATATACAACAGCAAGCAGAACATCTATTTTGCTTCTCTTTGTTCTCTAAAAGAATTTTATCTACTATTTGAAAAGTGTAAGAAAAAATATTAAGTGGAAGCTGAGGCCCAAGAAGAGGCAGATTTTAAAGAAAGCACATGTAGGCCTCCTGGCTTACAAAATTTAGCCCAGAATAAATGTTGTCTCTGAACAAACTACTGTTGGTAGTCTTTGAGGTATTACAAAACACACACACACACACACACACACAAAGGTAGCTGAAGACTGGAGTTGGGCAAAAATGGTTACAATATTCAAAAAGAACAACAAGGTGGATTTTTACTGACATATAATCTTTACTGTGAATGGGTAGGGCCTTAGAAAAAGACAAAAGGATGATTATATCCTAGTAGTTAGTAGAGCTCATAAAGAGACAGGTTGGTTAATAATATAATTTCAATCAATTCCTTCCTTCATGAGGTCATTTTACAGATCAAGGAAAAGTTGTGTGAAAGTTATTCAGACTCAGCCGGGCGCGGTGGCTCACGCCTATACTCCCAGCACTTTGGGAGGCCGAGGCGGGCGGATCATGATGTCAGGAGATCGAGACCATCCTGGCTAACATGGTGAAACCCCGTCTCTACTAAAAAACACAAAAAATCAGCCAGGCTTGGTGGCAGGCGCCTGCAGTCGCAGCTACTCGGGGGAGGCTGAGGCAGGAGAATGGCGTGAACCTGGGAGGCAGAGCTTGCAGTGAGCTGAGATTGCGCCACTGCACTCCAGCCTGGGTGACAGAGCGAGACTCCGTCTCAAAAAAAAAAAGATTTTTAAACCTAGAGGAAAAGAGAATCAGTATACGATTTGATATACTGGAATAATTTAAATGTTAAGTCAAATTTTGATTAGTTTTACTACATGTCTCAAGTAAAGTATTTAAATCCAAAACTAGTATTTACAAAGGGTCTTAATCCATGACTGGTTCTTATGAACACAAATTATTGATTTAGGGTTTTTAAAAAATCTTCTAAAGATAAAGACACTTTATTTTCATTCATTTAATGAGAATATGAAGTTTTAAGTTTCAAATTTTTAGTTCTTTGGTGTTTAGAAGTCAATGTGTACCACCTCATAAATTAGTATCAACTTTGACCTAACTGTACACAATTAGAGCTTATTCCCTGGACCCAAATATACTAATACGATACATTAATCAGAGTAATTACTGATTTTTTGGATTAAGCAAGTATACATTTTTATAAAAGTTACTAAACCAAAATCAAAATAAAACACTATTTTAAAAAGACTTTTCTGTTAAATCATGGTCACAAAGTAAAGAATCCTAGAATTTAACAGCTAAAGGTATGCTGGAGATCAAATCCAATAGTTCATTTTATGGCCATTAAAACCAAACACTCATAATGGTCTACTTTCAAAATGGATAGAGATACTTATAAAATAAAGCAAGCATTAAATACTCACAAAATCATTAAACATGAGAGTAAATAGCTGCAATTAAAATCGCAGGATAAACAATATACAAGTTTTAAGGAGGCTACTACTATCAGGGAAATAACTGGCACTGTACTTTAAAACTGGTACTGACACCCTAACCATTAGATGCACCATTTGACTGACAAAGAACTAAAAAATAATTTTTGACTACAGGCTTTCAAAAAAGAACTCAAGAGATCTCCATTTTCATTGTGTGTTTTTTATTTTGTGTGTGTTTCTTTCTTTAACATAAAATGAATTCCACTTCCTTTACACACAGACATAGTTACAGCAAGAGTGATAACTAGCCTACATAGCTGTTTCTCACTTGTGGTTGCTATGGCATTTTATTGACAGTGACAGCTACCTCATGAGTTAAAAAATCCAGGCCTACCCCACCCAGTCCTCCTACATAGCCACAGTGATTCTCAATCAATGTGGACAATCTGAAACTTAGCACTGTAAATGTCCTATAGAAGGTTTGGATAGTATACTACATAACTTAGCCTAAATTTATGGCCCATTACACCGAAAAGTTATTTAAAGGCAAAAAACCATGCTTTATCCATCTTTGATCTCCATACCTTATCAAGAGAGACTAGGATCTTTTTTTTTTTTTTTTTAACACGAGACTGGAGTTTTATTATTACTCAAATCAGTCTTCCAAAAAGACTATGATCTTTCAACCTTCTGATGTAGTCACTTTCTGCAGAAAGACAATAACCTTTTACCTGATTCACACCCTAAAAATTTGAAGTCTTTCAACCATGATAATTTACTGTAAACTTAAATATAAGTGCTTGCATGTAATATCTCACTCTCACGGTGAAAGGAGCAGATGGTTTATTATTATACATATCAAAGAGACACTACAAGATTAAGAATGGTAGAGTTTATTCTACAAAGTTTTGGTACATTCAAATTATTTCATTAAAATGTGTTAAATCAAGGAATGACTCAAATTTAAATTTACTCTTAACTCACATTTTTCACTTTTTAAGGGGCTTAAAGAAAACATACATACTCACATAAAAGATCATGAAGCCTATACTGCTTGTTTAGAAAAGTAATTTATATTAGATGAGTAAAGAATAACATATAAACAAGAGTAAATTCACCAAACAAAATTTTAGTTTTATAGAGCTGATAAAGCAGAAAATAAGCATTATCTAAAATGCCTGATTTATTAGTCTCAAAGGACTCCTAAATACCATTGCTGTGTCTGTGTTGACTAAAATTAGTCCTACTCCCCTAAGTAACTTACTTATCTAGTAGACTCTTCCAGAGGCAGAGACTAAGTACAGTGCTTTAAAGGGCAAGTTACAGCAGTTACAGCTGCTGTCAGTTATAAACTTGGCATGAACACTTTAGCAAATCTCTCAGAGTGGGAAACAACTAGATTAGAATAAGGAAGGCATTAATTTGTTCTTCTAGTATAGCCTTTATCACACAGCTGCAATGATTTGTTTACCTCTCTGTCTTTCCCAATGAACTGTAACTCAAGGGAGAATCTGTGCCATGCTTTTTTTTTTTTTTTTTTTGAGACCGAGTCTCGCTCTGCAAGCTCCGCCTCCCGGGTTTACGCCATTCTCCTGCCTCGGCCTCCCAAGTAGCTGGGACTACAGGCACCTGCCACCTCGCCCGGCTAGTTTTTTGTATTTTTTTAGTAGATAGGGTTTCACTGTGTTCGCCAGGATGGTCTTGATCTCCTGACCTCGTGATCCGCCTGTCTCGGCCTCCCAAAGTGCTCGGATTACAGGCTTGAGCCACCGTGCTCAGCCGCCATTCATTTTTAACTCCAGCACTGTCTGGAACCTAGAAGGTACTCTTGAACCATAAGCTAAAATAAATTTGGAAAACAGATTTTACAATGGAAGCAACCACAATTTAAATAGCAGAGCTAAACAAAACTTTCTAACACTTTGTTTAAAAGAATACGTTAGGTGTTAGATGAGTTAAGAGAAAGTCACAGCATTCAAGGAGTTTTCAAACCATCTTGGTATGCCAGATATATTATAGCTTTCCTTTAAATCCTTTTAGACAACAGAATAAGTTAAAGGATATTTCAGATTTTAAAATGAATTACACGCCTGCTACATGGCAATGTTTTTTAACCAGGGTCTTAGCTTCTTCAGGGTATGCAAAGAAATAATACTGAATTATAATATTTCATACAGCCTGAAAGAAATAAATCATTTATTTGAAAAATAATTTGTTAGGGTTATCTATGCTAAATAAAAATCTGCCAAATAAACATGGTAATAAAGTTGGCAAGTAGGTCTAAATAATAATAAAAACAATCTTACCCAGTAAAGACCATTTGGTGAAAAAAACACTTAACTCCATACCTATCATCCGCTCCAAAATTTGCTGTTTCTACACTATCTCCCACTCATAAATCAACCTATTACAATCTAGATTCCTCTTTTATGCTGCGTTGAAACTACTCTTCCAGGTGACCACTGACCCCTTGTGTTCTTAAATCTAATGGACACATTTAGCCCTAATCTAACCTACTAGCAACCTTTGCTACTGTTAATCACTCTCTGACTATTGAAATGTTCTGCTGCCTTCATTTCTCTGATGTTTGACTCTTATTCCCACTACACTGTCATCTCTAGCTGCTTGTTTTCACTTTCCACTGTTTGTCCCTTTTTTCAAAGGAGTCAAAAGGAGTCAGTAGGGAGGGGTTGGATGGCACTGCAGCCTTTATAATTGTTTTCATCTGTTTTTAGTAAGAGGAAACGAGATTCGTTTATTGATAATAATTTATTTGCATGTGCATTTACAGGGCCTATTTATTTTGTTTCTCTCATATTTCAGAATTCCACAATTCAATTAAAATGATGAAACCACACTGTAACAGTCTGGCTCAGTGAAAGTGTAAAAAAAAAACCACCCAGTTTTCTTATCCTAAAGGCCCAAGCACAGCTCCTGTTTCCCACAGTCTTTAGTCTATACAGAAACATGCCAGCCCAAAGCAGAATAGGTGACTCGCCTCCCTCCCTGGGGCTGTTAGATAACTATTTTGGCTTTTGATAGCTGTCATTTTCAGTACAGATTATTCATTCATGCCAACAGAGTACTTAATTAAGCAGAATATATGATAAAATTTTAATGTGAATGATCTCAAACACAGGTATCTTGAACTATAGACATTTTTGGTCTATGGTCAAGTCAACTGGTATCATCTTATCCCAAACATTTATGATACCTGTCTTTTGGGAGGTTGGTCTAATTTTGCAAGGTTGTACTTACAAAACAAAAAACAATCCCTCTGAATTTACCAAAACCAGAACAAATTTAACAGTTAACACACTAGAGATTAGTGGTTCTTAAACTTCAGCATGCACCAGAATCACCTCAATCACCTGTGAAAACACAGATTGCTGAGCCTCATTCAGTAGATCGAACACTTCATGAGACTGTCTAACAACTTCTCAGATAACAGTGATGCTAATGCTACTGGTCTGGAGAGCCACTACTGACAATAAGTGTAGCCTCAACCTTGACTAGGGAACAAACTGCTGAATTGTCACCTTGATCCAAAAGTTTCCTCAAACAAATATAAGCAAATTACTCATGGTTCTTTATTATGCTATTTTTTTTTTTTTTTTTTTTGAGACAGTCTCGCTGTGTCACCAGGCTGGAGTGCAGTGGCACAATCTCAGCTCACAGCAACCTCCGCCTCCTGGGTTCAAGCGATTCTCGTGCCTCAGCCTCCTGAGTAGCTGGGATTACAGGCATGCGCCACCATACTCAGCTAATTTTTGTATTTCTAGTAGAGACGGGGTTTCACCATGTTGGTCAGGATGGTCTTGATCTCCTGATCTCGTGATCCGCCCGCCTCAGCCTCCCAAAGAGCTGGGAGTAGAGATGTGAGCCACCACACCCAGCCTATTATGGTATTCTTGATGTGCATGGATAACTGAAAGCAGACTACTTTCTAAAAACATTACTTGAGTTGATACTTTTTTTGTGTTTTGATTTTTAGTACCAAGTATACTAATATTTTTCCATTTAAGCCTTATAATACACAAATATACATAAACACTGCAAATAATTTATTTAAAAAATGTGGAGACTCATATTGATACATTCTGAACATATGTTAAATTACTTTAAACACCTAAAAAGTATTAAATTTTTAAAAGTTTAACAGAGAACTTTAGATACCTACCTTCTCTTGCTATCCCACAAAATAAACTACTTTGTTTTCTCCTATTCTATTGTTCTATTTAGGCATTTTAGAAACCTTTCATCTTTACAGTAAGTTTCCCAGTAAAATAAGCTTTTGAAAAGCTCAAAAAATAAAGTTAATTTTATATAATCCTGTGCGGTTTACCAAATATAAGAACATACTATATCTCCAGTTAAATATGAGAACCAAATGTTCTATCATTTTCCAGTCTCGCTGGTGTTGAAATTTTCAGCTATAGTCAAAGAAGAGATTTCTAAATTAAAACTGTGTTTTTCCTTCTGTTCAGGAGCTAGAAGGCAACATGAACACTTGAATGTCACACCAGCTGCTCTGTCGGCCTACTCAGTTCTTAAGAGCTTCTATCCTGTCAATTCACAAGAACCTACACTTACATGCTTAAGGAAACAGGATGCTCATTATGTCACTGAAAAGAGCTCACAAAAATAAAGTTGGCAATATTGAGAGAGGCATAACTCTTATCTGTAAATTTAACATGAGCTTTCTGTTTTCTTAATTAAAAACTCTAGATTTCAATAAGATTTATTCCAGTTCTTCACCAACTGAATAGAGAATTAAGGGAAGAAGGCACTTTCCCATTTATCTCTTTTTATTTATATAGTTTGATAGTTGATGATCTTTTGCAATTTCCAGCTGTGATTATTAAAGAACAGTTCAGTAAATCAATACTCACTTTTACAAAACATTTAAATAATCTGGCTGGAAATTAAGGTAAATTCTATTTTAAGGAGATACCAGACAAGAATTTATTTATGGTTAACTCACCAAAGTGCAAAGAACATGGGCAACAGGGAACTGCTGAACTGTAACTCATTCCATCACAACATGATGATCCTTCAAACTCTCTGGTTTCACACATTCCTGACCTTCATTCTAAGACTTTGATCTGTATTCTCTACCTGCTATTTAAGGGGAGGGCCACAAGTTCAAACTTATCATCCCTTGGAATTGTTCTATTTTCAAAATTTCCTCTCCAGTGAACAACTTATCTCACTTTATTTCTCTTCACTTCTACTGAACCTTGTGTATACATTCCGACCTACAAGCTCAAAGGTAGTCAAGATCCTTTCTAATCAACACTTGCCTCCCTAAAAATGCTTACTTCTCAATGGTCAGCGACTCCAGCTTGGCTCTTATGTCTCACTTGCTCTTTATCCTCCTACCACCCATCTGGTTAATTAGCTACCCCTGAATAGACATACCATCTGGCTGAGCAATGTTGGTAAAAGTTTAAAAATTGAGTTCTTAGTTCCATCACAATTTTTTCTCAGTCATACATGATCCACGGACACATCTCTAACTTCCTGTTATGTTCCTCTTTCAATTCTAAGACTTTCTTAAATTACTCTAGCTCTTTCCAGGGTCCTCAAGTCTGCTCTAAGACCTTGCTTCCTTGATTGCTACTGCAAGCTACCACCACTTCCATCCCCTTTCTCTTGGTTTCCTCACTTAGACTAGCCAGTATTCAGATACATTCTATTACATAAAAGACCATTTTTCTCTGTCCACCTCCCCGCCACAGGAAAAAAAAAGTCTCTCCTGGATTTTGATAACCCATTAGGCCATTCTTTTCTCCCCCCTCCTTTTATCCCACTTCTTAAAAAGGTCTATTCGCAATGCTTCTTCCTAATGGACCACTCTCACCTTGACCCTGACAAACTGGATCCATTCTTTAGTCCACACACTACTAAGATGGCTCTCTATGAAGAGCCATCTTCTATTAATGCTTCTATTAGCCATCATCTATTAATGATCTCAAACTTTTTATCAATCCTCATCCTCCTCTATACTTCTGTGTCATTTGACAGTACTGTTCCCTCCTGTCCATTGTATCACTTACTTATTCTCACAGGTCTCTTAATTCATCCTCCTCTGCTCACATTCACCCCCTTTAAAAATCGTTACCACACCTTAAATGAGGGTATTACCCAGGGATCTCTCCACAGGCCTCTTGGCAACTCATACCATATTATGGCCTACATCTACCACCTTAATCAAGTGCCAGGCGATGTTCTGTTAACAGACATTTCTATTTGAGTATCTTGCTGTACTTCAAATGCAATCACCAATATTAAACTTATCACTGTCCCCCAACACCTGTTGCTGTTCTCCAAAGTTCTTACCAGTCCCAAAGGTATCTGAGTAAACTCTATGTCCAAGGCTCTGTCTTCAAACAGTTTACAGCCTAAATGAGGGAGAAAGACAAGCATACTAGCAAGTACAATTAAGTGTTGTACACTGCTGAAAGAAATCATAGGTGATATAAACACATGGAAAAACATTCCATGCTCATGGACCGGAAGGATCAGTATCGTTAAAACGGCCATACTGCCGAAGGCAATCTACAGATTCAGTGCTATTCCTATCAAACTATCAATGCCATTTTTCACACAATTAGAAAAAAATCATTCTAAAATTCATATGGAACCAAAAAAGAACCTGAATAGCCAAAACAAACAATTAAGTGTTGCAGAGAACATCACAAAAGATATGGTGAACACAAAATGTTAGCCAGGTACATGACTTCAAGAAGAGCTTCACTGTCTAGGATGTATCTAAATCAAAGCAGAGCAGTGCAGGGCTGGAGAAGGGGCTAAAAAACTGCAGTGTGAATGACAGTTTAATATAGCTGAACACAGGAAAACAAGAAGGCAACACAGAAAAAAGCTGCTACCATGTAAAAACACGTTACCTATTTGTACCTCTGGAGGTTTTCTTAAAACTTCATCTTCTCAAATACAACTTAAGCTTCCTGAGGGCAGAGCAGTAGTCACAACTCGTGTTCTTTTATAGCCCCTACAGAGGCTAACAGATTGCTTCACTGTTTATTAGAATAAAATTTACACTGCAAAAGATTAATGCTATTAAAATCCTCAAGCTCTCCTAACAGAAAACTAAAATAAGATAACCAGCACACACATAAAAAAGAAATATAACTAAAACTCTGGGTTATTTTTGGATTGAGGGAGAAAAAACATACAGTTTTTGTCAAAAGCTCCTGACTTCCTAATTCTTTCTGGTAACTTTTTAATACAGGCAATTGAAATTATTTTATAAGCCTAAAGAGAGATTTGCACCATCTTTTGATAAGATGTTTCCATTCTTACCAACTGCAAAAGGTAAAATGAATCAACCAGGGAGATAATAAGGAGGGATTACTTTCAAGATGGTGATGGAAGCTGCACAGCATCTAGCCTATAAACATTTCCCCTCTCACGAGGTTTTCAACAGATCATACATGTAGTAGATCAACAGAGGAGGTACTGATACTGACAGGTTCAGTATGAATGTCATGTCCCAAATCAGCATCCTTTCTCTCATCCATTTGTTCCAATATAGCTCTTATATTTCCCATCTCCCTTTTTCTTCTTTGGACAAGTTCCAAGTAACAGTCTCCTACTGTCATACTAAAGAGTTTTCCCTAATGAACGCTAGTTGATTCTTTTTGCCTTTCTATTAACTTCTTCAAGGAATAATTAAAATGCTCCTTCTACTCTGACCCCATGGCATGGAATTAAAATATATATCTATGCTTCTATAATCTTTTTAAGCTTCTATAACACATTCAGTATGTACTGCATTTTCTTGTGTACATAGCTTTCTTCCTGATTAAACTGTAAGCTGAGGGCAGGATGGTCTTGTTCATTTCTGTATCTCCTAGTGACCACTCCAGCAACAGTACCTTGCCCACAGAAACTGCTCAACACAGGGTAACTTAACTGACCTGGAGAACATGTGGCAATGATACTGAAGACAAACAGATGTCCTTTAGCAAGGCCCATCTCAAGTGCCAGCAAAAAAGATTGTCAATCCCAAAGCAGCAAAGATTTTTTTCAGCACTCAAGAGGATGCCTGACCTAACACGAAATCATAAATAGGATGATGAGAGGTCTACAGCTTCTTAGATTTCCTCCCAGCAATTTCTCGTACCAGCTGAGTGACCCTGAACAATTTACATAGTGCTTCAGCTTCCTCATTTGTAGAATAGGGATATCACCCCCATCTCATAATTTTTGAGCAGATTAAATGAATTACCACACGAACTATCTTAGAATCATCCCAATGTCTTAGAGCTAGTGCCTGGCACTTAATAATAGTCAATGAACTGTATAGTGTATATTATTAAGTGTAATAACTATGGTAATAATTAACAGTAATATTTTGTTTCTAATAAACTCCTATTTTGCATACATTATAAAATGCTTAAGTTAGCTTGGTGATATAGAAGGCACACAATATATATTTGTTAAATAAACAAAAATATTCAGTTCAGTATATGAATGTGACGTCCTTACATACGACATCAAATAGTATTTAAGAATTAAAAAGCAAGAGGGATGTATTACATATCTATAATTTTATAACTGCTGATCTCCAAACCAGAATGGTCGACTTTAAGAAGAAAAGGAGAGTAACACACCAGTGGGAGAAAAAAGTTTTCTTCTCACAATTAAAATCAGATGATTAACTGTTTAAGATTCTTAGAGATTTAAAAATAATGACTAGGAAACTACGAAATTGGAAAACTCTTTGTGACACAATATTCAGGGGGAAAACACAGAAATGTACCTACCTAAAGACAGATATAATCATGTAGAATTGACATACTGTAAATGGACAAGAACCAGAAACAGGAGGGGAAAAGGAGCTAATCTGTCAGAGGAGCAATTCAACAGATTCTTTTCTAAATAATAAAATAATAAATACATTTAAAAATAAATAAAAAAGAAATAAATACAGTTTATTTCCTAAATGCAATGGATGTAATGTGCACAAAATAAAACCAAAGTTTTTATTTTTTTCAATTGTTAGGCATTCTGACTTTTTGTAGTTGTTGTTTTGGTTTTTTTTTTTTTTTAACTTTTATTTTAGATTCAGTGAGTACATGTGCAGGCTTATTACCTGGGTATACTGCCAGATGCTGAGGTTTGAAGTATGAAAGATCCCGTCATGCAAGTATTGAACAAAGTATCCAACAGGCATTCTGACTTTGATCTATCAGCATTACACTGAAATTCTAGTACAACAGAAGAAATCTGCCAATCCTGGTACTAATCCACAATATCCTTACCAAAGCTGTGAAGATTTTAAAATTAATGCTTATGTCCTAGGATATCATAAACAGAATGTATACTGAGCAGCAAACTTTGGCTTAACACTCAAAAAAATTAATAATAAACACACAACGTAAACTATCAGTTAAGGAAGTACAAGTAATCATTCACCTGGTTAATGCTGATCTGAGCTAAATGTAAAGAGAAAAGGAAAAATGATATACTACACAAAAGACACATGCCCACATACAACAGAAGAACCTTCTTGGAACCTGATCACAGGGAAAGAAGAATAACAGTTCAGGCCTTATACATTAAAAAAAAAAAAGTTGGGGGTGGCGGGGGGCTCAGACCTCATCAAACTGACTTAGAATAGGAACTGCTAGGATCATTTGAAAGGAATTAAAATTTAAAATAATTATACGTTATATTAAGTTAAGCCATATGACACTGTCATTTTTGTGGACGAAAATCAGTAGAATATCAGCAATTTCATAGAGCTCAATCTAATAAAATGGATTGAGCAGAACATTCAAAATGAGCAACCTAAAAAGAGCAAAAGGGAGCCCAGGACTCAAGATCTGACATTAGGTCAACTGAATGAGTCAGTTTAACTCAATGCGAGAAAAAAAGCATTTAACAGTCAGAAATGGGTTGGTCAACCATGAAACCACAGGCAAAGGATAATCATCCGAAGAGGAAAAGAAAATCTGGCCTTTCTCATTCAAGCAGTATTTAGAAGGAAGAGTTTTCTAAGCTCACAATGAGGTTATAGTATTTGTATCCTAACTGAGGGATTAAAATGTTGACTACTTACCAGAGTTAAGAGTAGGACACCTGTGCCAGACATTGTGTTTAACAATTTACAGTATACTCTACATGGATCCTTTCACCTATTCTTCCCAATGCCATACGAATAATGTAGTATTTAATATTATTACCCCCAATTGCCAGATGAGGTAACTAACCGGTCTTTGAGAAGTTAAGAAAAGCCTGAGTCCATCACACATTCCAAACATACCACTTGTTCTGCCTACATACTCACTAAGCAACCTCCTAATTATAATGTGGTTTCCCATGTGGTAAATCTACAGGGAAGAGAATGTGCTTAGCCAACACCTGAGAGTCTGTTTCCCAAGGCAGTTTTTTTTTTTAACTGTAAATTAATAGACATTCTGATTTTTATATCAAGCTCATGAACTCTGTAGATATGAACCTGAGACAAAAATTAGATAACTGTAGAAATACTAGGCTTCAGGGTCTGTAAGTTTCAGACTCTTTACTATGATAAACTACTAAGAGATGCAATCCCTATCCTGAGAGGTCCCTTCAGAGACAGTAAGTTTCCTTTATCCCAAGAGAGGAGATACCTCAGTATCATCATTAACAATCTCTTCCTTTTTGAAATCTCTAGAGTAGAAAGAAGTATAACGAAACGACAAAATTCTAATTCTGACTCTGCTCTGCTAGCACTTAATCCTGAGCAAATTGCTCTATATCCCTTGGTTTCATTTTTCTCATGTATAAAATAGAGAAACTGGCTGGTGCGGTGGCTCACGCCTGTAAACCCAGCACTTTGGTAGGCTGAGGTAGGCAGATCACCTGAGGCCAGGAGTTCAAGAGCAGCCAACATGGTGAAACCCTGTCTCTATTAAAATACCAAAATTAGCTGGGCATGGTGGCGGGTGCCTGCAATCCCAGCTATACGAGAGGCTGAGGTGAAAGGATCGCTTGTACCTGGGAGGGAGAGGCTGCAGTGAGCACAGATCACACCACTGAACTCCAGCATGGGTGACAGAACAAGACTCCCCTAAAAAAAATTTAAAAAATAAAAAAATTTTAAAAAGGAAGAAAAAGAAACTGAGCTCTCTGATGTATATATATTCCTTTCTAATCTAGCACATATAGCTGCCTATCACATGAAATCCTCGTCTCTTACCTTCAGTGTCCAATTCTAATTTTATATCTATTTCTCTGACCCTTCCTTGTGTCTCTGACTGGCTGCCCTATGTACTGTCTGCCTCTCTCCCACCCAACCACTACCTCCACACCCACCACAGGAGAGTCTGGGGTCTTCTATTTTCATCTCACTGGCACTCAAAGTTATGACCCTAGATTTCTAATTATAAACACTACCTGTCCCCTTCATTACCCAATGACTGTGAATCATACTAAGTCTAGTGCATTATCTGTATACATCTGAGGTACTGAAATAGTGTGCCTTATCTGAAAGTCCCACATGCAATTCAATAATGGGTTCAGGATTACAATTGGATATCTGTATTTTCCCTTCCAAGTTTTGCCTCTTGTTTCCACTTAGCTGAATTTACAAAACTATAATTCTAAGCCTCATTTATCTTTCATCTCCAAAATCCTGACAGTAATCTTAGTCCTATCCTCAAACTCAAACACAAAAACTCTATTCCTATTAAGAACTTCCAAATCCCTCTAGACTAGACTTCCAAACTGGTGAGCTGGAGAAGCTATCTCATAGTATGTTAATAGTTGTGCTGTGAAAAAAGGTGTTTTGTGTTCAGTACAGTTAAATAGGTTTCCTTCAGCCAGATATTTTTCATAGCCTTGCATATTTGTGAATCCACAAGAGAGAAATATTATATGCAACGTCTTCTGAACTTATTTTTACCTACCTTTTTGTCCCATAGAGTACCTATTAATATCACTTCAAACTACTGTTTCACAGAATAATATATGCCGCTCTCGTCTTTCTTATTTCAAAGTATCCACTACTTAAATACAAAAGCACTTCTGATTTTTCACTGTCTCCCAATGTCCAATAAGTAGCTAAGTTCCTTCCTCCCAACTTATCACATTCATCTTTTCTCTCTATTCCCTCTAAAACCACAAAATTTCAGATGTGGTCATACATAACAGTTACAAATCCTGTCCATAAAATATTAGATACATTGCTATTAACACCGTGAGGCTGCCATGAGGACTAAAAGACAACAAATACGACATCTTGCATACTATCTCTTTCATAAGGACCCAACATTTCTACCTGATTGATAGCTGCAAATTGTTTTTTATTATGTCAAATTTTAATTTGAAGTGTATGGATTTTCATCTCTAAGGTTAGGGCAGCAGTGGTCTTACACATATCAGCTATGACTGAGGGCTGATGAGGTAATTAGGAAATGTTACGAATATGACATGAGTAAAACCAGTGGTACAGGAGGTGTCACAGCTAGCACTGGCTCATCATTCCTTCTAAAATACAATCAGGAGATAAACAACAAGTAATAGTTCACAGCTAGTTTTTTATTCGAGGATTTCAAGTTGGGTTTTTCTAGTTCTTTATATCTGTATACTGCATACCTCAATTAACTTATATGTTTCTGAAGAGATGAAGACTGCCTTTCATGTCGTTTAACCTCTTACTGACATGGGCAAGAAAAGACCTGGTATTCATATAGCATTTCTTTATTCAAGACTTATCTGCATGGTAGGTGTTGGGGACATAGTGGTGAGCAAGACACAATAATCCCTGTCTCCATGGAACTTATATTCCTTTGAAGGTGGTATCTATCAATCAATCAATCAATCAAACTACTATTTACACAATTTAATTACAATTGTGGTAAGTA
The DNA here is from genome assembly GCF_008728515.1 of Papio anubis. NCBI lineage: Eukaryota > Metazoa > Chordata > Mammalia > Primates > Cercopithecidae > Papio > Papio anubis. Next base: position 84,071,010 of record NC_044984.1, read on the forward strand.
TATATTGGTTGATTCTTTTTTTAACCTTTAATTATTCATAGTTCAGTAAAAGAGGAAAAAAGTAGGCATGAAGTTCACACAGGGTTCAAAGCAGTGTCTGATTAGAGCCTTTCAGAATTGGCAAAAAAAAAAAAAAAAAAGGGGAAAGGAATCTGGAGAAAGATAAGGATGGGTAAATGGGAAACGTCTGGTCACAAGGCAGAAATAGAAATAAATTCTTTGAACTTGTGCCTATACTAGCAAACACATCTCAAAGTACTACCTCTGGCTTGCTGCCAAATCTAAATGAAAAACCACCCAATTCTGAATGCTCACTATATAGAGAGCACTATGCTGCCAGTTTTACATAAAGTGAATGATTACTAATGATGATGGTAACAACAGCTAACATTTCAACAGTGTTTTGGGTTTATTGTGCTCCTATGAGACTGGTATTAATCAATTTTCCATTTTATAATAGGGGAAACTGAAGTGAGGTAGGTTAAGAAATTTGTCCAAGTTCACACAACTATTAAGGGACAGAGCTGGGATTCAAACCCAGTGTGGTTTGCTCCTCAGCACTCTGCCTTTGCATGTATGTTATGGGGACACGGAACCACACCTCTCCGAGAAAATCATCTATTTGGAAAAGCAACGCATAGAATTAAAAACAAAAAACAGACTACCAAGTAAATGTAAAATATTGTTCACATATTGAAAACACTAGCCTTTACATAAAGTGTACTTGCTTGAATCAGATATTTGAACACTTAAAATTGTCACATGCTAAGATTAACCAAAATCTGAAAAGCTCTTACAGGTATTCCAGAAACTCGAGATATTATGTATTAAGAAGCTGCCACCAAAATCCTTGGGAATTTTAATCCTGAAGTGTCCTGTGTTTTAGGGATCAACAATTTTCATTATCATCAATATTTAATAAAGCCCATTATGTGAAACGCATCATATTACACTAAGGAAACACAGAGAGACTGAAAAAGGGAAAAGATCCTGTCTAGCTTACAATCCAAGAATTGTTCATTAAAAATGAACTAGAAAACCTCAATTTGTTCTAGCAATAGGCTTATACTTTTCACACGTAATAAGTAAATTTAACAGTACAGAGAGAATCACGTTATATAAATGTCAACTTACGTCTTTCAGAATCAAAATATTCAAGACAAGTTAATTAATCTATTCTGATGGATGACCACCTGTATTCTGAAAGCAGCATTACTGTGGTTCCTAAGTCTTTTAAAATTATTATTTTGAATTTTGAGAATATGTCTTATTGCTATATTAGCAATAAGCCTAAGTATGTGGTCGAACACAAGTTAGGCACTTACATATTTGTTAAATGAATAAACGGCACTGCTAGAAAAACACACAAATATAAAATCTGCACCCTCTCCATATATACTGCTGTCTTGTAACTTACAATTGAAGCAATGACGTGCTTTTACTACATTCCAAAAAAAAGTGACCACCACAACTCAAGTTCAGGACCGCCAAAATATTTCACCTGATTCTGATAAAACAGGTAAGAAAGGAGTCCTTTCTGGATTGCCCCAGACACATTTATAATTTCAGTTATAGGTGTTCTGTTAACTTTCTGGGGAAAGATATTACTTTTACTGTAAAGTTTCCTGACAAGCCAGGAGTTATTTTTAGTATTATTATTTCAAAAACAAAACATTCCCAGAAAATAACATTACTTGAAGAATATTTAACAAATCGATTTAGACTGGAAGAATTTTTTTTAAACAACTTCAGAAATTTGTCATCAAATATTTCCTCATTGGGGGAGGGGGTTAATTATGTCTGATAGGTAAAACACAAAATCCAAGCTAGGGGTTTGGGTGAGGTGGAGGTTAGGGAAAGAAGTGCAGTGATGGAGAACCTCCCAATCTTAGAGAATCTCCCAATCTCCTCTCTCCCATTACGGGTGATCCTGGGAGGCTCTGGGAAGTACAGATTAAAAGGTTAAAACTGAAGGTTTCCAATTTACCCTCAACAATAAATAGTTCCTGAATTTACCTTGGATGTACAGAATCATGTAAGGCATTGCAAAAGAAATTACACACAAGGTTTACACAATTGATGGTTGCTAGAATTATTGGTGATGTATTCTGTCAGACTTTGTGCAGCATCAGATACAACTGCATATGCCTTAGAACACTAATCTTAAAGTCATAATTGTCTAGAAAAATATTTTCTCCCTCTCTCTCTCTATATATATGTAATATGTATATTAGGTAGAGACAGGGTCTCACTACCTTGCCCAGGCTGATCTCCACCTCCTGGTAGCTGGGATTCCCAAGAAGCTGGGATTACAGGCATAAGCTACCACAACCAGCTATATTTCCATTTTTAAATGAGAAAAATATTTCTACTATTGATGTTTATGTAGGTATATCTGCTTTAACAGGATAATAAAGTAGTACGCAAAGTTTGGGGAATGCAGTCTTCCCTAAGTGAAGACATCACTTTTACTTAACTGAGTACAAAAATTGCAAACAGATACAGCTTATTCATTTTATAGCTGTGCCACACACATAAAACGTTCTGGCTCCACAGTCTAACAAGATAATTATCCTTCTAAATTCTCATTGTTGAAAGAATTATAATTCCCAAATTTATAAAGCAGACTTTTTAATTATTATAGAACACAAACAAAAAAAGTGAGCCTTTTCTATACGGTGGCAAATCACATTCTCTCCTCAGAAGAAAACTCTGTAGGAACTAGAATGCATTATGGACCAAAAAATTCAGAAGTCACTCTCTCTCAAAAATAAAAACCACCACCACCACCACCAAACAAACAAAAACAATCATACTGCTACTTTGAAAAGCATTTCGCATTTTAAAAGATTAACCAATACTCTGTACATGTGCAGAGATACAAAAGGATCAGCAGATAGAAGCTTCCTTTATCACTGCCAAGTGATACTGAATACAGACCCTGTAGGATATTAAACACCTTGTATTTTACATGGATCTAGGGCCCAGCTTTTGAGGTACTCCTAGGCAGAGCCCAGCTGTTTTGAGTGATTTATCCACAGGAGTTTAATTTCAATTGTATGCTGGGAAGTGGGAGGTAGTGATTATACCTTCTCCCAAATCTTTCTAGCACACTAATGAACATTTTAAGGAATAATCTCCAACTGAGATTAATTTGTCCTTCAAATATTCTCCTCTTAATTCACTAATGGCAATATCTGATTCACCACACTTTAAATGGACGAACAGAAGACCAAGCTTAAACTTATGATGGACGAACAGAAGACCAAGCTTAAACTTATGATTTACTCATTTTACAATTGAAAATGCCACAGAACAAATGTACCCTCTCTGCATCCTCCTCTACTACCTTCAAAGGAAAACTGTACTGGAAGTAACATTATACTACTATTTACTTTCATAAAAATACATGAACTGGTTCTTTCAACTCTTTTCATTTGCTTATTTCTCCTGATACCAAACCTCATACCAATGTTCATTTCTTCTTCTTAACAGTGTCATAAAATCGGGTGTGACTATTCAGAATTCCACCAGTAGTAGAATACCAATTAAATTATATGTTCATCCTTTTCACTCTTTAACCAAAAACCTAAAGGAAAGCATAAAAGACAAGTTTCAAGTACCATAACTAGATGTTCACAGAATGGGACAAAGAAAGGAACAAATGACATTTTACAAATACTAAATCCTGCCTTTAGATTTCAGGGGGTTGGGGGCATGCAGGAATTATATATACATACAGAACAGAGAAATCATTAAAAAAACAAAAAACAAAAAACGAAAAAAAACAGGGGTTTCAGTTCACTACAAACTAACCTAACTGGCCCCTACTTACAAAAGATTTTTACACACTGACTACACATCCATGAATAATGAAGATAAAATGACCGGTGACCCAAAAACTAAAGATGCATAACATACTGCCTTTCTTTTCCCTAAAAAAACCAACAACCCATACTTCAAACCATAGTGATTCCATAATAGATATCAGTCCCCTCATGGAATACAGAAGGATTAAATGATATTTTTTGAAGTGGCCATTTGGCCTCCCTTTCATGTTTTCTTCTTGTGGGTGTGCAGAGAACCTATCAGTGAGTGACATTCAGAGGTGCTCAATGACTAATGAGCCTGCAAACTAAGCTTTACCTGTTCTCAACTCTATTCTGTTATTCATCTTATCTACCCTTCTGAAATGATCTCTCTGACTCCTTAAGTGAGTTTTATGACTGTTTACTACTGCTGCTAGGGAAAATCAGAAGTAGTAAAGATGGTCACACACACAGTAAGATTTCACACACTTTCTCCAATATAGTTAGACAACGGGATACAGCTTCAAGACTAAGGATATGCCTCTGGCCGTGGCAAACAGGAAGCTATTTTGCCTGCGTCTTACTAACAAAAATCAAGACTTGCCTTAAGAAGCAATTGAACCTGTATACTGCCAGAAAGGCTCAATTTCAGCCATGCAAAAGTCAAAATCATTTTGACATAAATTTTTAAACAAATAACTCTGGAGGGCCATTTGCAACTTATTCTCCAAGAACTTCTCAGTCTCATATTTACATGCATACTAGCTGCTAATCATTGTGGTGGTCAATATGCTAGGTATCCATAGAGTTCGTAAAGTTAGGTGTTTTACAGGAATAATATAAAGTTCCTCTGTTGCTGAAGCAGCTAACTGGTAACAACTACATTTACATTTCCCATTTCATATTGTTACTTCCATGTTTTCTAGTTTGTACCTCTTGCTTTATACTCCAGAGTAGATCCAAAGCTGCTTAAGGCATTAAAAAAAAAAAATTCACTATTCAGGCTCTCAGAAAAAGGTAAACATTACAATAACTTTTAAGCTAATCTTCTGGGGGGAAAAAAGGACTTCTGAAGGTGGTCTAATGCAGAGGTTGGCCAAAATCACCCACAGCCTGAGTTTGCACAGCCAAAGACTAAGAATTTTTATTATTTCACATTTTAAAGGATTAAAAATGAAGAACACACAAGACAGTCCTCAAAGCCTAAATATTTAATATCTGACCCTTTATAAAAATATTGGCCTCTCCCTGGTCTAAGGCAACCAGTTGCTGAAACTAGCTCTATATCCACATAATGGAACCAGTCTTTTAAAAACATAGTCCTATGCCTCACTTCATACCACTGGAATCAGTCTCCAGGACCAAGACTTAAGAATCTTGATTTTAAAAAGCTCCTGTGGAACATTTGAGCCAGGAGGATAATGGCAGCTGCCTGATCCCAATGTCTCTTCTCCCCAAAAGCACGACATCATAAGTACAAATAAAACCACAGGTAACCTATCACAAACTTCAGATTACCTAAAAGTAGAGAAATAAGTGCCAAAATCCCACAAAGCTCCCTTGGCCAATGCAAGTCTGAGGGTGCGTAGTAGGAGAGGGGAGTCTTAAGATTCTATGACAAAAGAGAAAAGGGAACCAAAGGACATAGAGGAAGTATGGACAGAATCAGCCACAGAAAAGAAAATCCAACACACAGTGACAAAATACTAAATACTAGAATCTGATAGTTCACAATATCAGCTATACAGGAGATTGAAAGGGAATAGCAGTGGAAATGGCAGGCACAATTAGGGCTTCTGGGGGAGAAGACAAACAGAAGGGAGGTGTCCCTTGGAGATATGGCAGTGAAGGAAAAGAAGAGAAAATTAAGGATCTTATAGAAACCAAAGAGAAAGACATATAAATTCTTGCCTCCTCTTCTTCACTACCACCATTATCCATTAAAAATATGTACTTCACTATTTTGACAATAGGCATTCTTAAACTAAGAAACTAGTTCACAAACTACCAAGGAATAAAAGAAAATAAAAATCAAGCCAACTCCATACAAAGGGACTGGAGGAAGAAAACAGAAAATGCAAATCACATTTCAGCTGATGAACATTCTCTCCACAAAACAATTACCCCTGCCCCACACACACTCCAAGAAACGGAAGAAAACTGTAAAGCAAGGCTTCAAATTGAATTAAATACTCAAGCAAGTATTTGCAGATATTAACAACAGAAACCAAAATCACTTGGAACAAAAATTCAAAAACTAAAAAGAGAGATGAACAAAAATCCAGGAAGAAATACAATGACACCTGATCATTCTCAGGGAGGAAACTGAAAGAAAAGACAAAATTATTTTGGAAATTAAGAATTACAAAATGCTCACTGGAGAATGGATTTTGAGTAGAAAATCTAGCAAGGGTCACTGAAGAAATTAAGAAAAATAAGAGAATGAAAATTAGATTTTTTTAAAAAAGGAGTAAGGGTTAAGAGGTAGTAGCTGAAACAGAAAACGTGCAAGAGATCCAACACTGTATAGCTGGAGTCTTTTCAGAAACAATGGAACAGAACTAGTATTTAAAAGCTGTAATTCAAGAAATCTTTCCAGGTAGAAGAGGCAATCTAACCCAGCATAATGAAAGGGTCCACTGTATATCTGGAAAATTGGACCTAGAACAATCTACTTCAAGACATGTACTAAACTAGTTTAAAGACAAAAAAACAAAAAACAAAACAAAAAAAAATCCTCAGAGCATCAGAACAAAAAAAACAAACAAACATTACTTTAAAAAGTAAGAAAATTAGACTTCAAAACAACATACAAAGAAAGATAACAGTGGAACAGCATTTTCAAGAAACTTCAGAATGTGGGAGCTGAGCTTTCCTTCAAGCATTAAGTATACAAAAAGAAAAAAAAAAAGAACAGTTTTGAATGTACAAGAACTCAGCAATACACTGGAGCATTCCCGAGGAATTTATTAGAGAGTGAAATTCATCCAACCAAGAGCTAATCTGGGAAGCTTTAGCAAAATGACTAATGGCAAGCATTTAATATATTTAATTGTAGGCCTAAAGCAAAAATGGAACACAGTAAAAAGAAAAGAATGTATATGTTACACACACACTGATAACATAGGAAAAATGCAGATATACTGAATAAAATGACAGAAGAGGAAATCCCCCAAAATAAGAGATTAAAGACCTCTATGAAAATAAATCTTAAAACCTAAATAAAATAATTTCTGAAGAAAATACAGCTTACCAAAACTGACCATAACACAGAGAGATGAAACAGAAAATGGTGCAAAGAAAAACCCCTATAATTTTTTTTTTTTTTAAGACAGAGTCTCACTCTGTAATCCAGGCTGGAGTGCAGTGGCATGATCTCAGCTCACTGCAGCCTCCGCTTCCCAGATTCAAGCGATTCTGTGCCTCAGCCTCCTGAGTAGCTGGGATTACAGACGTGTACCACCACGCCCAGCTAATTCAAATTTCTTGTGAAGCAAATAAAACACTGACATCTAAACCTAATAAAGTAAGAGAAAATTACAGACCAACATTACTTACAAAAATTGATGCTAATATTTTAGTTAGGATTCCTGCAAATAGTCTCCAAACGGCATGAAGAAAAAATACAGCATGATCAAGTGGAATTTATACCAGGAATATATAGTCGAATATTAGAAAATCTGGTAAACAGAAATAAATGAGTACTTTACATTATAAATTATATTCACCTCAGTCCTAAAGTCAATTATCTTAATGGGAAAAACTAGAGGCATTTAATATACAAGGCAAAGGATGCCTGCTAGCTTCACTATTATTTTAACATCATTCTAAAGGTATCAGTCAAGAATTAGACAAAATAAAACAACTAGAAATATAAGAATTAGGAAGGAAAAAATGATCTCTACAGATGACATAATAGAGACCTTGAACATCATGGACTGAGAGCCAATGAAAACTAATTCAATGAAACAACTGAGTAAAGTATAAAAATTAAAGCATATATAGAATAGCCTTTATATACACAACTAATAACCAATTACAAAATAGAACACGAAACTTCACCACAGCAGCAACCAAGAAACATTAAAGATACTTAAGAATAAATGGAACAAGAAATGTTCAAAATCTATATAAAGAAAACTGTAAAAACATCTGAAATATAACAGGGTAAACTTAAAGAGAGACATTCTTTGTCATGATTAGGGCTTTTCTAAGTCAATTTGTAAATTTAATGCAAGCCTAATAAAAACAACAAGCTTTTTTCCCGAAAGTAAACAAGCTGGTGCTAAAGTTTATAGGGAAAATGAAACACGCAAAAATAACCAAGAAACCACAGTGAAGAATAAAGATGATGGAAATATTAGCTCTACCAGATACTAAAACACACTGTAAAGTCCCTATGAATAAAACAGTATGGCACTGATAGATAGAAAGACCAATGGACTGAAACAGAAAGTCCAGGAACAGATCTAACTACATACAGAAATAAATACATGACAATGGTAGTAGCTCAAATCATTTGTGAGGGAGAGGAAGCAAGATGGACTTTTCCATAAACTGTGTTGGGACTACTGAACAGTCATTCAAAGATAAAATTAGATCAATTTCTTACACCACATAAGAATAAATTGCAAATGGAACAAAGCAATGAAACTACATAAGAATGAGAAGAAAACATAGGTGAACCACTCTGTAATCGGAGTATAGGGTAAGGTTTTACTGTGACTTAAAAATCAGAGACATTATAAGCATGATAAATTTGACCACAAAATTAAACTTCTGCATGGCAAAACACAACATAAGCAAAGATGAGACAGAAGTAACAAATTTGGAGAAAATATTAGCAGTATCACAGAAAAAGGGCTACTTTCCCTTATGTATTAAATAAATTTTTTAAGTTGAGGGAAAAAATAATCGAATATCCTAAAGAATGATCAAAAGCCACAGACAATTCACCAAAATATAAAAATAGCCCTTAAAAAATAAGAAAAGATGTTCAACGTCACTCAAAAGAGAAATGCAAATTAAAACTATGCTGAAAATATCATCTCTCATCATTCACATTAATGGAAGTTCAAAAGCTGGAAAATACTGTTTGGCAAGGTTTGAGGGAAACAATCAATTCACCAGCAATGCATGTAAAATGTCACATGGCAATTTTAAAACTTAGTCACAAGTTTTCTTTTACACAGCCATGTGGAGAGGTGTAGTCTATGTCCCTACACTTGAATCTGGGCAGACTTAGTACTGCTTTGGCCAAAAGAATATCACAGAAACAACATTACGGGACTTTTTATCTCCAGGTATGGAATGAAAACACTGCCATTGTTAAAGAAAGAAAATTTTCTAAAATTCCCTTCAGCATGTGTTCTTCAAGGCAATCTTCCACCATTTTTAGATGATGGATTATTTTATACCCTAATCCCTTGAGAAGATAAGCCAAAAGTATATCCAGCTTAAGCTGTTAGAAATGTATTTTCAAATACTAAATAATGCTGTTCCAATATCTACAATCCATTGTAATTTGACTTACTCTTTACCCTAAGCAAAGAACAGACCACCTTCTCAAATTCCTTTCCTCTCTTCTCCCCTACTACAAGAATGCCAGACACTGACATGCTTTTGAGTACACTCACTTTTATTTTACTCTGTAGTTAGAATTTTTAAAACCGTAACTGTATTTTGCCTTTTATCCAATGTAACGGAACATATCATTAAACCTTCCAAACAGTTTCCCAAGGAAATGTTAGCGAAATTTGTTTTACAATGAGTATACTCTTCATTAAGAAATACTACTGTAATAAATGAAGAATGTTATGGCCAACCAATCATACTGATAACATAACTGGTCTAAGAGCACTCTCTGGACAAAGGCCATTTCCATGTTTCACTATGGCTACATCGGTGCACGGCATATTTATGTTCATTCTCAACATGAAATTACATGATTCATGTATATGGTGTATATACATGCATAGATGCACATATTTATATTAAAGTGACAATAAGTGTTATTACAGTGGCCACATACATATTAAGAGAAAACTAAGTATTAGTCCAGATAAAAATATACAGATCCTGTCTCCACCATATATGTATAATTCATTTAATATAATACTCCTTCTGGGGTTACTAATACAGTTGACCTCTCCATCGTGGTCCATCCAACCAACCACGAATAGAAAATATTTGGGGGGAAAATAATGTCTGAACATTTACAGACATGTTTTTCTTGTCATTCCCTGAACAATACAGCGTAACAACTATTTACATAGCATTTAATTATGTTAGGTATTATAAGCAATCTAGAGATGATTTAAAGTACAGTCATGCACTGCATAATGTTTCAGTCAACAATGACAAACCACAGATTTGATAATGGTCCCATAAGATTATAATACCAATTTTTACTGTACCTTATTTATGTTTAGATACACAAACGTTTACTGTTGTGTTACACTGCCTACAATATTTAGTACAGTAACATGCCATATGGGTTTGCAGCCTAGAAGCAACAGGCTATGCCACATAGTTTAGGGGCTGCAGTAAGCTATACTATCCAGGTTTGTGTAGTACACTGTATGACATTTGCACAATAACAAAATTGCAACGCATTTCTATATACGGGAAGATGTGCGTAGGTTACATGCAAATATGTTTTACGTGAGGTACTCGAACATCTGTGGATTTTGCTATCTAGGTGGGTGGTGGTGGGGTGGTCCTGGAATCAACCCCCCATGGAGACTGAGGGACAACTGTACTTTCAACTTATTAGGCAGAAAGGCCAAGAAAGTGGTCAAATCACCTAGTGTCTTTCTCACTACAAGAAACATTAAGTTTTATTCCATACACTCTATTTACTAAGAGAGAAAGATACTAATATTTTGGGATTAAATTCAACATGGGATTAAAATAAATGCTGCTTAAACAGCAAGGTTAGTATTTTACAACTTACAATATTTACTTTTTAAACGTTTAAATCAAACAAAATATATTTCATATATTTATTTAGGAACCATTAAAACATATCCAAGAATTCACTGACTGTGAATTAGGAGGCAAAACTTATACAGTATGTACAATATCACCTTTTCCATCAATTTAGTTATACGTAGAATGCTAAATCAGATAGTTATTTAAAAACAAAAACAAAAGTAAATTAAAACCAAGAACATGTAAGAACACTCTCCTCCAAGTGAGGAGAGGAAAATCAAGACCACAGTGCTGACAAATCCAGAGCTCCTATATAAGCACCCAAAGGCACTCACTTTCTTATAAATTAGACATACCAAGGCTCTTGGCAGGAATCTAATCCAAGGAGAAGATACAGCCTTCAGCGAAGGTCAGATTATTGTCTGCTCACTGTGCCCGGTGATAAATTTATAGCACTTTATTTCATGTAACTGTTGAGGTCTCATCAATGTTACTCTTCATTACTGAGGGTAACTGAGTGAACCATAAATAAAGCAGCAGTTAGAACTACTAACTGCACAAATGTTTTAGGTGATAAAATATCTAGAGACCCATATAAATTTTTTCACAACTATTATAAACTGCTGAACAGGGGAGTGAGCTCCAGGGATCAGGAGTCAGACTTCTAGCTCTGGAATGTACATTTTAATGAAACTATTTTATCCTAAGTCTTGCTCATCTAGCACTAACTATGATAAATAAATGGACAGACAATACATTTCAATTTATATAGGACAGACACTACCTGCTTTGGCCAATATTATCCCCAAAATCCAGCCTAGTATCTGAAACTATAGGTGGCACTACATACAGCTGGCACTCAAATTCTTTGTTGAATGAATACTACTTTTGTCACGGTTTAGGAAAGCTAAACATCGAACAGTGGAACAGGCACTAAGGTGGGAGTCAGATCTGGGCCTTCATCCTTACTGTAGGATCTTGGGGGCAGGTTGCTGTGTACCTGGGACTCAGTTTTCTCATCTGTAAAAGAAAGAGTTGGACCAGGTTTTCAAAGCACTTTTCTAGCTCTAAAATTCTTTGTCTGCCCCACAAATCCTCATTATGTCTCCCAGTCCAAGTTTAAAATATTGGTTTTGCCATCCATAAGCTTAGGGCTAATCATATCTTTTGCTTATAGGTTCCTTTACCAAAAAATACACAGGAAGAAGCCTCAACCTTAGTTGTTATTTAAATTCATTATAAAATTCTCTTTGATGGTTCAGAAACTTAGTTCATCACATTCACTAACTTCAGTGAATCTAAAAATCACCTACTCTGATTGGCAATAGACAGATGCTCTTTAGATGTTGTTTTCAATGCTAGCATTCTTTAAAACTTAAGCACAGTCTATACTTCAGCTTCTCTTGTCAGGTCCTAATAGGGCTATAAAATAAAATACAAGCCACCCAGTTAAATTTAAATTTCAGATAATCAACAAATAATTTTTTAATCCCATGTATGTCCTATACAATACTTAGGACACTCATACTAAAAAAAATTATTCATTGGCAACCTGGTCCTGATTTCCTAGTGTCATAAATTAACAGTTTCCAAAGAAATGTAATTTTACAATGCAGGTAAACATGAAATAAAATTTATACTTTCTTTGATTCAGAAGGAAATTGGGTCTTCCAGCAGCTGAGTATAAACTCACTCTGGTCTCCCAACCTACTACACTTACAAAACATTGGAAATGAACTGTAAAATGGCATTTCCATCTGGTCTGCCTTTCTGGCCCCAGACAAACGCATTAACAACCATCATGCCTCTGAGAGTGAACTTAAAAACATTAAATTCCCAATTTGCAGCTCTGAGGCTGCCTTATTTCACATCTGGCCCATGTTTAATATGGCTTCTTACTCCTTACCTATTTGTTAATTTGCTATATATCTGTAGACTTCTATTTGTCTATTTTAAACAAACGTATTATAAACTAGTTAGGGAGATAACCTTTTGTATCCTAACCTTCATCTCCTATCCTTCCTCATACACACAGTACACACAAAGTCATGTATACAGACGTTTAGCAAATATTTTCTGAATATCAAAAGTTTAGCAAATGTTTTCTAAATATTACATGTCATTGTAGAATACTGTAAATACAGAAATCGTAATGGTCTGAATTGAATTCCTACTAATCCTAACACAAACCTAGAATTCAGCTTTTTGACAAACTCCTATCAATTGCTTTACTTTTCTATAGTTTAGGCATAAAATGTACAGAAACCCCAGTTAGGAACTTTCTCTATGCTAAGATTCTTTGTGGTAAGCATTTACTGAATAGTTAAGATATTCTAAATCTGTCCTATATGCTGCTTACTATGCAGTATGACTGACTATAAAGCAGTAACAGATATTTCAAAATAAATCATCAGAACACATATAGCCCAATAAATGTTTATTTTTCTACCAAGAATTAATTAACTTAAATCATTCTAATAATGCTGCCATTGCTTAAAACATTTGCTCTCCTTTTTTGACATTTCCTTTATACTCTGGGATACTTTTTAAAGAAAATATCCTCAATGACAGCAAATCTTAACTTTTTGGGAAGATTTATCATTAAGAGTAATTCTGTAAACAAGTCTTATTAATAAAGTGGGTAGTTCACACATTGTAAGTACAGGGATGTTGGTAAAAATTATATCACAAATATTGTTGTTTATCAGAGGCAAGGTAATACAGTGTCTTGCAATACAGGATTTCCTGAATCAACTCAGAATGTCAACAACTTAAGCCCAAAGAACTTGCTCATTCTTGTGAGTTGAATTAAACAATTTTGCTTTAAAAAAACAAAAACAAACAAACAAAAAAAAACCCACTAATAAACACGTATTTTACCATTTATTACTTACCACTTACTAATTTTGACATGAATGCTTTCTAAGATCTTATTATGGTTTTCTACTACAGACCTTAACTATTTTTTCCTGGTATCACTGGAAATAGCATATTTAATCAACAATTACTATTTTATCCTAAAACTTCTGGTAGTATAAATTCTCCCTTTAAAATCAGGATAATATCAAATCTTCACTGCTTGTCTCTTTAAGTGTGTGGCACAATATTCCCACAACCTCAGGAGAACTGGATTTAAATCTGGCTTTTTTGCAGTCAATATTTAGAATCAATAAGAATAAACCAAATCCCTAGCCTCTTGCACATTTTCCATCAATCTTTGGGTGAATTAGGCAAGCACTTTAAGAATCATCCAAGAACATTTTAGTTCCAAAAAGGAAAAACAATCTAGCTCTTGACATTATTTCAAACTTCCAATAACATGTGAGAGGCTCAACTGTGTATAGCAGAAAGAGCAGTGGACTAGAGTTAGACAGCTGGGCCCACATGCCTTTCTGCCATTCAGCATTTAGGCATGTAAACTGACTCATTTCTCTGTCTATAGGGAAAGAAATCATTATCCTATTTACAGGGTTATTATACGGATTAAATGATACCAACTGTTACATGCAACATGCTTCTGATACAATCAGTCCTCTTCTATCTAAAAAAGAAAATCAGATTCTTTATCCTTATGACCTCAAATATTAAAGCCTATAAGCCAACTCCATTTTCTTTAAGTAAAGCAATGGTCTGAAGTCTGTGACCGTTATTAGTATAACACTCAAACTCTTCTCCGTGTCAAAAACACTTATTTATTCACCAGAATTGGGTTATAAGATATTTGCCATAAGCTAAAACTTACCATTATAAAGACAAAACTTTATTTTAAATATTTTACATAAAAATCTTCTGACAATGTACCACAAAATTTACCCTACACAATCTGTAAAAGTCAAACATAATTAACCAGAAAGTGATCACTCAGGATTATTATTCAGTTTGTTACGACTTAATAATACATGTCACATACTATGCTAGGTCTCAACAAAGAACTCAGTCTATCTAGGCAGACAGATTTGCAAACAGATAAACTTAAGAGCCATATTTCCCTGACTCAAATAACCATTCTTTCCACTTCCCAGCATTCTTAGCCCACAAAACAGGAAATTCCACCCCTTTTTCCATGTTGAGTCTATGGGAATTTGAATCCCTAATTTTTGTTTAAAATATCTTTTAGAAGCCTATAATTAAGAAGTAACACTGAAACCAAAAGCTAGCTTATACACAGATTGCCTGTCACAAGTCAGGCAAAGCAATTAAAGAATCTGCCAACTCAGAAAATCACAGAATTTTCAAACTAAGAAAGCACGGTGTTTCCTTTTCATGCATTAGTACTCAGGGTCACTATTACATTAAGGACAAAAATAAAAATTAAAAACACAAAGACAATTAAAAAGCTGGGATTAACCAGTAGGAAATTCTAATGAAACCTATACACTTTAAGTTTTATAGGTCAATGACAAAGCTGCTAAAGAGGTTAAGATAATAGAACATAGGTTAAAAAAAAAAAAAAAGGCAACATGCTACCATGATGTTATTCTTAATCAATGGCCAAAATGATTTAGTTGACTTAAAACTCAGGCTGAGATTCAAATTTTTCTATACTGAAGACAGTGGACTATGCCTAGACGACAGCAGATCCTTGAATAATGTTTCGTTTAACATGGTTTCATTATGACACTGATGAGAAAAAACAAAATCGATTCCAGGCTGGGACGACTGTGTGGAATCTTCACTTTCTCCCTACATCTGCATGGGTTTTCTCCAGGTATTCTGGTTTTCTACCACATACTAAAGATGTGCTTCAGGGAGAGGTTCTGGCCACTCATGACCCTGAACTGGAATCAGCAGATCAGAGAAATGAATTAATAATTACAAATTATTGTTGAATAAAAATTACTAAAGTATACAATAATCATACAAATGCTCTACAATAAATGATGTGGTATGAGAGCAATCTGCAAGCTTGCTGTGTTTATGATTGTTTCCAACTTCATGTGCTAGGAGGTGCTCCTTACAATTTTCACTTAGCAAACATTTATTCTTTGATTTAACCCACTAACTACCATGACCACTGTTACTCACTGATTCACCAAAAATTGGGTTATCTTGTTGTATCAATCTTCCTTAAATGTATGTACGGAATTACATTTATTTCAGTGTTTAATATCAGATATTTGGTAATGTTTCTGTGATCAGAAATATGCCGTAAGACTTAACTCTTGTTTATATCGACTAGTCTATGGTAAAACTGGTTTTGTTACATGTCATTTCACTTAATGTCGCAGTGTCCAAGAACCTATCGACCACACCGAGGATGTACTGTATGCTTCTGTCAGTAAAGTATTTCTGAATGTATACTTAATTTTTCATTTTATTCCCTACAACTATTATTAAGCCAATAATTTATTTTCTAACTGTTATTTCAGAATTAAGTAAATATTAACTTACTATGAAGCGATGGCAACACATGGACAAGGAAATGACCACGCCTAGGGAAGCTGCGGCAATGCTTTATCAAAGAACTGACCTTTAAAGTGAGTCTTGAATGAAGGGTTCTATTTTGTAATATTTAGGTAAGGGGAGTACGATTTACAAAGGCATAAACAATGAACAGGTTGAGCATGTCTTTAATACAGGAAGAACTGCTATGATACGAAGTAACCATTGTGACAGCAGGAATGGGGCAGTATAGAGGGCTCAGACTTCAACTGGACACATTAATTTATTAAGTACTAATTTAATGAATAATCTAAATGATAAGCACTTAACTTTCTGGAGAGGACAGAAGAACTTCATGAAGGAACTTCATAATGAGTCCTAAAAAAAATGACTAGTTTGGATGAGGATATTCCAGATAGGAAGAGCAGCACACAGCTATTGCTTTTTAACCAAATTGTCTATGTCTATTAAGTTTTATGAATTATTTTTTACTCTAAAAACCTTCTATCACTAAAATGTAAATTTTCAATTAGTTCCTATGATACTTGTGCTTGATTCTAGTCTTCTAGTTTCTGAAATTTGCTCTCTTTCATCTGCAGTGTGCTGGCAAACCAATTATCGAAATGTATTTAAAATATGAGTAAATACAGCAAGTAAACACCTAAAGTGGAGTAAGGCGCTGAGAGTCTTGATTCATGAACTTCTGGCAGCTTAGAAGACTTTTCTGCCAATTTCCTGGTTCTCTACTTTGTTTTACATGGTTCAGGAAACTGGATAAATAATAGCCTTAGGCTGGGAGAAAAATTATCCTACACCTCTCTCCATTCTTCTTCTATTTCTGCTTTCTCTTTGATTCCTCCCCATTTCAGTAGCATTCCAGATAGCAATTAGTCCACTAAGTTCCATTCCAGGACAAGAAGACTGGTTTCCACTGACCTCAAAATTAGAGGAATGTCATGGTACAATTAATTTGATACATTTCGTCCTTCTACACCCACAGCTATTCTAAGTAATTAAGAATTACTTGAGTAGCCAAAAGAAACAATGGCACTGAATGTTCAAATACATATATAAAGAGAGATGTGTATCTACTAACTAGATATAAAAAAAGTTATATTCAACTACATAATCTGTCCTAGTCTCTCTCCCTCTCATATCCCACTTACAGCTGTCATCTCAATTTAAAAAAATCCCCAACGCCACTATAATCTATGACTTTTAATGACAACCTCAAACTCCTTCTGTACATGTGCAGATCTAGATTAAACTATAATCTCTCCACATTCCCCAAACCACTCAAAGTTTCCTCCTTTCAACTTCCTAAGGTAGCTGCTAATGGGAGGGGGGTTACCTGGTATCAAACACACATCGAAGGGGCATGGCCAAAGAATCTGCTTAAAGGAACTTTCCCTCCACTCAGGAATAAGGCCTTCAACCAATACAGTTCCCACTTGTGGAAACATTTAATTTAAATCTAGGGCCACAGGTATACTTTAGGAAGGGAGACAGGAGGAGCAAGTCTGACATCATGAAAAACTGATAGCCTGGCTTGCCACCTAGGCTGTGTGCGGAAGTACAAGCAGAGCTCAGCACAACTTAGAAAACCCTCCAAATGCAATTGTGACAGAAGGTCAGAGATCACCATCAAGAATTCTAAGAACTGGACAGGCGCACGCCTGTAATCCCAACACTTTTGGAGGCTGAGGAGGAGGGACTGCTTGAGCCCAGGAGTTTGAGACCAGCCTGGGCAACATGGTGAAACCCTATCTCTACAAAAAGTACAAAAATTAGCTGGGCATGGTGGCACACGCCTATAGTCCCAGCTACCTGGGAGGCTAAGGTGGGAGGATCACCTAAGCCCAGAGAGGTCGAGGCTGCAGTGAGCCACGATCGTGCCATTGCACTCCAGCCTGGGTGACAACAAAGAGATGCTGTTTCCAAAAAAAAGGAAGAAAAGAAAAGAATTTTAAGAATAGGATACAATGGTAGCAAAACTACTGAAGTTTGAAAGTTTGACAACAGATTCTAGAATGCTTTCCTTCTTTACTTGTATAAGAATAGCTGGAAACAATATACCCCTATTCATTATAGAAGAGATCACAGACCAGGAATGGGACATGTGCACACACTTACACTGGTTCTGGAAGCATACAGCACCTGATGAATCACTGCACAAAAAAGGAAACCAAGAAGGAACACCAGACACACTGAGCAAGGCTAACTTAAAGCTCTGCATAACAAGTCTCTCTCCTCTTAGCAGGTCACAGTTGTTACTGTCTACCATAGCAATCATATAAATATTGTTTACAAGAAAATATTTATCTCAAATCTGAAATTTTCTACTTGAAATGAGAATTTAAAAAAAGAAAAGAAAGTCATATGTGATGTCACAGAAAGAGCCTGCCACGACACCTTTAAATTTCCCTAAAGTTTTACCTTGTTTACAATACTGAAACTTAAATTTTTTGGATTAACGCTTTAGCTATAGTTGTACTTAAGTTTAGATGTCAAACTTTTGAAGTTTCCTCCTCTATTTAAAAAAACAAGATAGATACATTAATCTGTTAAGGAACATTTTACAAAAACATCTACTCACTGGCATTTTTAAATAATAATACCCATTTCCACTGGCCGCATCTTAGTATTCTATTCTATTTAGTAAAGTCTATCCTGCTCTTTAGAAACAGGGATAGTAAAATTCTTGTTTCACAAAAAATTAAATTTATATAACACAGTTATACAAAAATATTTCCGATCTTTGTGTCATTTACCTGACATATCATTCAGCTCAAAGTTAAAAGAAACAGTATCTGTGATAAATTCTCACCCCAAGCACACTACAGTTTCTAAGAGACAAAACAAGCATCTTACAGAAGTCCAGTGTCAGTGGATTCAAGCTCAAGACCAGACACAAGAGGCCCATTCAAGAATCATTAACAACCTCACAGGTATAACAGGGCATTGTGCCAAGGGTGAGTGATAGAAAGATGAACAATCCCTGCTCCCAAACTGAACATCTCATGGAGGTGTCAAACATGTAAACAATAAAATATGAATTCTTAAAAGTGCTATGGAAATTAGGAAAAGTAAAGCAGAGACCTAGAAATGAGTGGGACATACTATAGACATAGCAAGAAAAGACAGACTCCCCAAAATCTGACCAGCCACAGAGAAAGGAGACTGGAAGAAAATTTTAGTCATAAGATCACAAACTACCAAAATCCTTTAAATACAGTAATTACAGGGAAACAATCATAAACGAAGACAAACATCTGCAAATAAAGATGCTCACTGGAAGATCATTTAACAGAAAAGAATTCAAAATCAAAACATCCAATAACAAGGCACTAGCCACAGGATAGAACATTATTAAAATGATGTTAATGAAAAAATTTAATGACATGAGAAAATAATACAAAGTTTCTAAAAAGCACACAATTATACCTACATCATCTGAAGGATGTTAATAGGAAAGTTTTTCAAAAGATAAAAACTATTAAAGTGTTAAAACTAGCTATTTCTCAGATGTAGGACTATGAGTGATTTGTTTCACTTTACGTTGTCCTATTTTCCAAACATTAAATAGTGTTATATTTCTAATTGGTAAAAAGATTATGTAAGTCACTGTATTTTAGGGTATCCCTTTAAAACTATGCATAGCCCTTTTCATCTTTTTCTATAGAGAATACCTCATCCATATATTACACAGAACCCACTCATTTAAATGGGTTAATATGTGTAAATTGCTTTGAACAGTACCAGCAGGTAGAAGGCAGCTACACAGGTGTTCATTTTATTCAATAATCTTAAATTCCCTTTAGTCAAAGTAAGTAGTGTGTTTTGGAGCTAGTCTATTTTTCATGGCATGTTAACAAAAGAACATTAGTTTTTTTCTTTTTTTCCCACCCTCTAAATTCTAACATCTCTTAAGAAATGACTGCTGTTTTCCTAAGATTCTACTTCCTTCAAAAAAAAAAAAAAGCAAGAAGAAATTCAAGTATCAAGTTCCTTAATAGGAAGACAGAAATTTAATGAGCGGAATGGAATTTGGCTTTATCCAGATGAAGAAACAGAAATCATACACCAGACTCTTATCAGGGAGTGGGCTATATGTAATTATTTGGAAAAAAAAAAAAGTCTTTATGTGTCTTTATGAGCTTGGGGTATGGCGCGTCAGAATCCCAGGGGAAGACTCAAGAAACGAAATCGGGCAACCAATTGTTCTATATAATAAAGGAATGAGGAATCTGGATTTGCAAAGTAGAGGATGACTGGAGGGAGAAATTAAGGAAGGGGACTCCTGAGTTATCCATAGACTGTCTTCACTAAAGAAATGTTCCTTCATGTCCACATTGCTCACTTCTGCTTTTGTAAATCTGGATTATTTTACCAAAAGTAAAACTGAGTTGTGTATCTAGATTGCACACGACTGTACAAAGACACAGAAGATGAATGACAGATGACATATCTGGGTTATCCACACATTTAAACTTATTTCATACATGTATTCATTTTCAGTTTTGACAAACTTATACATGCATAATGTCTATTTAGGAAAACAGATCCAAAAGGCTTGTTTGTTTAAATATTAGTGTTCCTCTCAGTGCTCCCCCGACCCTTTTTTTTTTAAACATCAGCAATCCTTTTAGTCTCCCATCCCATTTTCTAATCTGAAGCGCCTAGGAACAGTACCCTCAAATCCTTCATCTCTACAAATAATGCTTACAAAGCTACTGCTTGCTTTTTTAGGCTTCATATATATCTTTCCCCCACTCCCCAAGACAGAGTCTCGCTCTGCTGCCCAGGTTGGAGTGCAGTGGCACTATCTCGGCCCACTACCTCGCCTCCTGGGCTCAAGCAATTCTGCTTCAGCCTCTAGTAGCGGGGATTACAGGCCCATGCATGCCACCACGTCCGGCTAATTTTTGTATTTTTAGTAAAGATGGAGTTTCACCATTTTGGCCAGGCTGGTCTTCAACTCCTGACCTCAAGTGATCCACTCATATCTTTTATCACCATTCTTCTTCCCATGCCCAGCACAAACACAAATGCTTCCTAAAGTACTTTTATCAAGAATATATAAAGAAATTACAACTCAATAATAGGAAGAGACTGTACGTTATTGGAACCAAAATGTCCATCAACAGGTGAATGGACAAATTGTGGTGTATCTATACAGTGAATCCTCATCAGCAATAACAAGAACTATTAATATACACAACATGGATGAACCTCAATGACGGTGAGTGAATGTCAGACCAGAAAAGAACACATACTGTATGATTCCATGTACATAAAACTCCAGAAAAGTCAAATTACTCTATAGTGACAGAAAGCAGATCAGGGGCTGCTTGAGGAAAGAAGGAGCTGAGGTAGCGGAAGGGAAGGTAGATAAGGAGGCACAAAAAATTTAGGGGAATGATTACCTGACTGTGGTGGCGACTGTAGAATATATACATGCCTCGGAACTCAAGTTTTTCACTTTAAGTGTAAAGTTTCTTCTATGCCAATTACATCTCAATAAGACTATAACAAATTTGTTCAATTATGAGAAAAAAGGACACAAATAAGCTAAACAGAAGTTCTGGATTCAATATGGGTTTCACAGCAGGGTGATCTGACTGGGACATTTTCTTTGGAGACAGACACAGACAATGTCCGATTCTTGAGGTCTTTTACCTTGAGCTGGTCAGGTTAGATAAGATAAGACACTTCGATTCTGGCCAGAATTCTGAAAGCTGGGTGAGGGAAGAAGACTGGTGATCTTGACATAAATATGTAAACACTCGGTTTTGAGTGTGGTACCCTGGTTTTCAACTGTGTTCCCAGTGTGTATAGCCTTCTCGAGAAAGTAAGCTTCCAGCCTTCTGCAAGGGTGAAGGAAAAGAGATCACAGAGCTAGAGAGAGGGAAAGACATCTGGATATCAAATTCCTAAAATTTCAACCAGTCCTCCTATTTTGCCCCCCGTCCCCTCTTCACCAGAGGTACCATGTTTTTCCAGCTCTGAGCTCTCAGGGAATTCTATAAACTGACTTGTTTCTGGGCTTTTCTATTACTTAGAGTTCGGCTTTATGAGTCTACTAAGTTGACTGCTTCTAAAATTTTGGTGTGGATTTCTCTTCTCCCTTGTGGATTTACGGCTTTTTAAAAAAAGAATTCTCTTATTCTCATTTTAGTATATGTTTGGCAAGGAGCAGAGTTAAATGCCAGTAATACGCCACTTGTTTAACTGAAATCTTAGATAATTTAGCTTTTCAATAAATGTATTTATCTTCATAAATCAAACACAGCATACCACAGATGAAATGTCAAAATGGTGACAGTAGTTAAAAGACAAAATTGGAAGGCAAACCTAACAGAATAAAAAAACAAATGGTTGAAAGTTTGGGGGCAGGGGGTAACCCGTTTTTGCTATACAAATTTTGTTAAAAGCCAAATTTCCAAGAGAGAAAAATCAAAACTTTGTACTTTTTGAGGAGTTAAAGAAACCAAGTGATTTATCCAAGACAAGTAGGTTTTTTAGTGGTGAAGATAAATTTCACATTTAAATCTGGTGAGTCCTTAACATATCACAGCGTAAAAACCAAAACCAAAGGAGACACAAGCTCTGAGAAAGGTGGGTATTTCCAGCAAAAGGAATGCTGTCAGCAGGAGGGCCAGAGGTGATCAAGTTCCACCATTAAATGATGTACATAAAAACAGCAGTGCTTAAGCTCAAAGGCAGGGTGACCTATTTTTTGAGACAGGGTCTTCCCTCTGTCGCCCAGGCTGCAGTGCTGTGGCACAACCTCAGTTCACTGTAACCTCTACTGCCTGGAATCAAGCGATCCTACTGCCTCAGCCTCTCAAGCAGCTAGGACGCGACGCCATGCCTGGCCAATTATTATTTTTTTTTAGTAGAGATGAGGTTTCGTCATGTTGCCCTGGCTGGTCTCAAACTCCTGTGGTCAAGCAGGAGCCTCCTGCCTCAGTCTCCCAAAGGGCTGGGATTACAGGCATGCGCCACTGCGCTTGGCCAAAGACAGGGTAACATAAACTTTACCCTAAATCCACTGTACAAGTAGAAAAGGGTTGACTGGTGAATCCTTGTTTTTCTGAGACTCAACATGCAGACGGTTTGATGTTAGAGGAGCTCCGTTTCCCAGGCTTTGTCAGATTTCTTTCCCATTCACTGACTGACCTTCCTTGTTTTCAGCCCCCTATTTGCACTGGTACCCTTTAACTCAATAGTTCTCCACTACAGTATTAGTTGTCAGGAGTGTCCACACTTAAATACCTTAAGTTCATGAGTCACTTTTTAAGCAAACAAAAAAGAGTAGTTGTAGCACTTACTCGCTTTTAAGCATGAATAGAGAAGAAAAGGACAGAAGTATAGCAAAAAAATTAAAAATCTTAGTATTAGAGGTATTTAAAAAATCTAGACATTAGCAAGGGAGCATGGAGTATATGCCAGGATCATCCACGAGTTCCCAGTAGAAAAACAACTTAACTAATCTAGCCCATTTCACTTTTGCTGATTCCATTCAACTCTACCTTCAGATTTCTTTCTATTTTCTTCACTACCAAAACCACTCCTGTGCTACTCTTTAACCAACAATTTTATTATGATTGTTATTGCAACGTCAATTAAAGCAGGAACAAGTCTTAGAACTCCTTTCACAATACCTTACCAACAATTAGACCTATAAAATTTAAAAGATTGGGAGAATACTCAATAGCAGTGCACTTGTAGGGTCTCAGCTGTGCTAATCATAGGAAAACGTTATTTCCAGAGAACAACTCTTATTTTTTCAAGCATTTTTTAATATAACAGCTTACATACTAAAGTTATATAAACCTTTAGTTACTTAAATATCTAAAATTACTACTCTGTGTATCACTCAGGCATTCAATAGAAATGACAAAGTCAAATACAGGCTTTCTTTCTTGACCTCCGGAAGGCAGCTGGAAGAATAACCCATTGCTACACTTTAGCAGAAACCGTATACCTACTCTTCTTCCTGATGCCCAGTGATTGTATAGCAGGTCATGAGCTAACAGCTCTCAGTTCATGAAACGGCAGCAATGATACGATGCTCAGTCTTCTGGTCTGTCTAAATGTGCCCATTCTTCAAAACTCAGCATTACTCCACCCTTTCCCATCGTCTCTCATTAATTTTCTTGTCTGAAGTCCTCTGGGTTGTACACTTCCCATTTATTATCCCTTTGTCTTAGTAATTCATTTGGAGATAACATAAAAGAACTGAGATAAGACATGGGTTCTATATGAGGATATATAGAACTTTATCCAGCAAATGTTCAGGTACTGTTTTTTTGGCATATTGGTTTAGGATTCAGACATTGTGTAGCTTCTGTTAAGGTAAAGCAGAGAAGGTTAAGGAAATTTTTCCAGGAGATTTTTAAAACCTTTTTACCTTTGAAATTTTAATCTTACTCAGATGGGTTCATAAGACAATGTTTTACTTCTGGAAGATAGCTACATACATTTCACAGAATGTTACTAGGACAGTAGAATTTAGCTTCTCTACAGGCAGGACTTTTCTACTTCTGAATTTCAACGTGGCAGTTAATTTGGTTTTTTTGTTTGGTAAACAGGTTCTTGCTGTGTCACCCAGGCAGCCTCAAACTCCTGGCCTCAAGCGAACCTCCTGCCCCAGCCTCCCAAAGTGCTGGGACTTAGAGGCATCAAGCACAGCATCTGGCCCCTAAGGGTCCTATCAGGTGAGAGGAAAAACACATACACATTCACAATAAAAGGATGAGGGACCGCCAAACTCTAAGACAGTCAGTCACACAGTGGATACTCAGCGATACTACAGTATGCAACGCAGCTCTCAACTCCAGAAAACACAACTCATTTTGTGTTCTATGTGAACAGCACCTCCTGGAATTGTGCAAAACAGTGATCCTGGTACACAAAGTTAACAAGGTGAGATGTTCCACTAAGGGGAGTTTTGTGAAATGAGAGGACAAAACACTAAACATATTTAGATTCAGCCCTTATTAGCACATTAAAGTACCAGAGAAGTTCCAAACTGCATAAACCAGCATATCCTGGAGTGTGGTTTTGCCTCTCTCCCCCAGGAAATCCCTATTAGTATTTTTTGGAACCAGCATTCTAAAACACACTTTAGAAAACACTGAGCTACTTTATAAAAGGCCTTCAGAGTCAAGTTGTGTTTTGATAAAGAGAAAAATAAAAAAACAATGAAAGTTTTAGTGAAGAAACTGTGGTTTAAAATAGGTTATCGAAAAACAAAAGAAAATTCTGGCACAAATATGAAAGGTAGATTAAAGCAGCAGATCTGAGAGTTTTGAGAGTGTAAGATTATTTATTTAAAATCCTCCTGAGAGAGAACTCACTCACAGGGTTAATATAATGAATAACAGATCCACATCTCTAATAAAAAATTATTTAAAAAGCATCTTTTAAGTTAAATAGTCAAATCTTTAAGACCTATTTTTTCAGAAAACATAAATTTGACTCCTAAATTTATCAGGTCTGTACAGTAGTCATGCCAGTTTACAGTTAGGCAGTGTAATCTCAGATTTCACAGTGTAAGCAAGCATTGGTCCATTCAAAACTACCTTTATTTGTTCCCTCAGAGGCCCAGGTGACAGTAATATTTATACAAAAGCAGGTATCCCATATTTTAAGAAACCATATTGTTGGAAGTTATTGTACTTAGAAATACCAAATATTCTTACCAAAAAGGTAACTAAAAACACCACATATTACTTGGAATAGCTAACACTGTCCTAGGAAAAATTTAATAGAAAATAGCTTTCAAAAATATGGCCAAAAAAAAAAAAAAAAAATTGTGCCCATAGTTTATTTGGACCTCTCTACCAAAAATATTTATTAATTTAGATTACATAAGCTTTAGTAAATTACAACCTATGATTCCTAAATATACCTTAAGGTTTAACCAACAAGACTACATTTTGGAACAAACAAAATCAGGTTCACAACAGTCTTGAGATGAACCTGCTTTGAAATTAATTTTATTATAAAATATATTTTAAATGCAGATACAGGCTATTTACTATATTGTTATAAATGAAGTAAAAAACAACTGCATTTCAAAACTGGTCTTAAAGAGGAAAATTATTAAAGGCAAGTAATTCACGTGGTATATAGTATTAGATAAAACAGTTCCAAAAGTCAGAGTAGACTGGTGAACTACACAAACTGTTATTTAACATTTAAGTGAGACAGCAGTAACTTCTGTTTTAATGCATAAAATAGGGAATTATCAATTAGTATGCTATCACTAACATTCTTGGAAGATCTACCTGCTCTTTTTGAAAGATCAACTGCTTGTTGACTAAAATTAAAGAGAGCTATCTATCCACTAACTTACATCCTTTTAGTCTGAAGGAATATCGAATCTTTTCTTCTAACAAAGAGCTAGACTAAAGGATAAATACACATTACTGTAAGGATACAGCATGCATTCTTTTTGAATATAAACCCTGGTGTCCAAGTCATTTGAAAATGGCAGACATTAAGATGTGAAAATAAAAGAACATTCTCTAAGAGTTTACAGTGCTTAATAAGTAACTTAACCACAGATGGATCTTCTGAAAGACTGTGCATACAAAGATAACAGAAATATTTTCAATTTATCAGTTCTAGGATTGTCACAAAAACCACCTACATCAACAAATCAAGCTTTGCTACTGATTTAGATATCTCTACCATGTAACTTTAACTTAGTTATAAATGCAATGTCAATGTTTCTCAAAATGCAGACTACTCCAGCATTTGGCCCCACCCCAAATCTGCTGAATCAAAATTCCAGGGGCAACCCCAAGGAATCTGCACTTTCAGTAACTCCCTCAGGTGATTCTTCATGCACACTAATGTTGGAGAACCACATCTTTCTTGCGAGATTTATAACCAGACTTTGGATTTCAGGAACTAAAATCTCCGCATTTGGAACCTTTTAAACTAAATTTCATTACAGAACAAATCAGTATTTCAAAGAGATTTAGGTAATAAACATGTTATAGCATAAATACAAGTGCATAAAAAGTTACAGCAGAAATTTAAAGAAGAAGCCTTTAGTATAGCACATTTTATTTTTATCCAAGATTTAAGACACCCCTAGACCAACAGTTCTTTGAACTTAAAAAAAAATCTACAATATTAAAAATACAGTATTTCAGATATGTTCACATTCACTCAGTTGTTAAGTAAATCAAAATACAAACTATGTGCATTACACCAAATATAAGTAATGATTGAATTAATAAAGCTCAACCCAAACAAACCTATTCATATTTCTCTATTGAATTTACTCTGATCAAAACTGATTTTCCATACATAACTTTCATAAACTTACATAAACGTGTATAATGAGAAGAGCAATGAGCAAAATCTAGAAGCCACCTAAAGTCCAGTTTGGGCTAAAAAAGCTGCTAGCTATATGACCTTAGGGCCTAGACAAATCACTTTATCTACCAGAAAAAAAAAAAGTACAACTGTCTACCTTACTCACCACACAAGATTACTGTGAGAATCAAATGAGGTCATATGTAAATACATTCTGAAAACTGTAAAGTAGTTAACAATAATGCCTGTGATTTCTGAAGACAGCAAAATTTGAGAGACACTATCTTTAGGCACCTGCTGTAAAATACACAAACTATCACCAGAAAAAGTAAAATGTATATGCCACTAAAGAATCAATGAACAACATAAAAACTGACCATTCAGATTTAATTAGATACTGGACGCTACTGAGTATACAGTATTCTCAAAATTACAAATATAAAAATTCTATTTGATTACCTGTCCTATGTCCCCATTTATAACAGATCCATTTCTTGTGTTAAGATATAAATGAAATTTGATGGACCACGAGAGTTGGTAATTGTCAAAACTGGCCAGTAAGTATATCATTCTCTCTACTTTCTCATGTTTGATAATTTCTATAATAAAAAATTTTAACAAGACAATAATATATGTGGTATGTATAGATAACATTTCTAAAAGCTAAAAAGTGAATTTTTTAAAGTTATTTATCTTTATGAAAAATTATTCCCATAACTATTGTATGTTATTTTCTCTGCAATGTCACCGCAGATTCTACATAGTCCCCAATAAGCTACTATTAGTACCTTTATTACATATCATGACAGCTAGTAGAAAATAATTATTCCCTTCCAACTAGTCGATACTATTGCCCGAGATGCAAAAACTTAAACCTGTTTCTGCTTTCTGATCCTCAATCCTTTTACTGTTCTTTGCTCATTCATTACAAAATTCCAGAATAAAAAAGTGAAAACATCAATTTTGCTGTATTCATGTGTAAAATGTAAGAGGAAAAAAAGCAAATTTTATTTTGTTCAGTATTACAAAAGACCAATAGTTGTAAGTGGCCGTTCCTTTTAAAACTCATTTCCCATGGTAAGAGACTGTTTCATCTGAAATGAAGCTAACATGTCTGTCAGACAAAGGAAATTAGTAAATCTCACTCTAAAATCAAGGATTCTATCAAAGTATATATAACAACATATAATTACTCTGCATGCATTAATCTAATAGCTCAAATAATATCCTTTATCCTGGGGCCATATTCCGTAGTCTGACAGAGAACACACAGCAGTAAGGGCATAAAATACCCTTCATCTCAAACAGATTTTTTGGCTAATTTTAGTTTAATAAAGACTTATCTACAGCTCAATGGCCAATGCTTTACATTGTCTATAGCGAAATTACAAGTGTTGAATGAAAACTTAAATGCAGATAGAAGGGCAATAACATTTTGTGGTTTGTAAGACTATATGTAATAATATCCATATCTTAATTAATTACATGGGAGCTAAATTCCTTTTCTCATGTTACATCAAAAAAGGAGCCTGTGCCTAAAGGGACAGCGTTCCTCATATTTATGATCTGGGAAGGAAGTGGAAGGGAAAGAAATCTCAGCTGTCACTACAGTATTTGTTTTCAAAGTATTAAAATCTCCATTTATTTTTATATGAGATGCACCTGAGAGCAGCAAGGTACACAAACCACTTTTTCTAACACGGTCTTTATTAAACTTTGAATATAAGTACACCTGCTCGAAGTGTTCATTTGCATTATTTAAGAACAAGCAACTGTAAAACTGTAAAATCACAAAAGGCAAGCTGTTGGAAGACAACAAAAAAGAATTACTATAACTGATCCTGCGTGTTTATTTCAGAATCTGTTAATAGGCCAAAACCAACAACAACAACAAAAAAAATTGTAAAGCCACTGTCATGCTGGTAGGTATCTTTATTTGGTGACAATGGCTAGTTTAAACCACCTATTAAAAGCAGCTTTTACTTTCCTTCTTTTACCAAGAAGATCCAGACGATCAATATTATTATAAACACAAATCAAAACTAGTTTCTCATCTCATCTCAGAATGCTAAAATCCCAAGCTTCAATTAAAAAAATATGATTTCCCATACAATTGCAGAAATTTCTCTCAAGAGTGAGAAATGAGAGAGGATACAGAAAAATGAAGATAATGCCCCCTTATACGTCAAAATGGGGATGCCAATAATGACAGCTGCGATAAAAATCAAGAAGGTGTACCTCGAATTTTCACCATTTTAATAAAAGAAAATCACGAAATTTTAAATTAAAGGTGGCGCTCTGTCCTCAACTCACCCGAATGTGACTCACTTTTGCAGACTATATGGTAGGAAATAACAGTTACTTTTCAAAGATCTTTGCAGTTACACCCAAGCCAAAATCAGGACAGAGATCCACCCTTAATTACAGCAATTTAACTGTCTTATCTTAAAGCAAGGTAAAAACTAAAACGTCCTCCTGAAATCACAGCTAAATAAGCCCATTTTATATACTAGTTATCAAAGGTTCCCAATTTAAAAAAAATGTTTCTATTTACCTCAAATTTGAACTCACCAGGCGGAAAAAGAAAAAGACAGGGGGAGGAGGAGGACCCAAATGAAACGCACAAGTACAAAAAGCAGATTCTTCTCCAATCCCTCTTAATTCCCCCAATCCGCCCCTGCCACACACAAGGACAGGGAGTCTCGGGAAGGCTGGCATCGGGGCAAGTGGTGAAGGCCCTCCATTCACTCACGTGGGCCACCATCCAAAGGGTTACACACCCTCTGCCAGATGAGAACCTCATACAAACCAGGCCCTTACAAGTACTTCTTATTATAAAATACACCCACGCTGAACAAGAGCTTTATTTTAAAATAAGACTGTCCTCAGGTGGGGGAGGTTAAACACAACAAAGGCTTCCATGTTGAAAGGCAGACAAGTTCAGATATATGCATATACCTACACACGTATGAAAAAAATCTATGTAGCTAATTTATCACTAACAGCAATCGATACCAACAGAAGCCATTAGATTATTAATAAACCAAGAAAAGTAGCGGGCACAGAAGCGAAAGGTGGCTGTCTGCAGCGCTCTAACCCAAGGAAAAGGTAAATACCAGCCTGTCGAGGAGGGTCGAGCCCTCCAAGTATGGGCAGACCCCCTTAGCCCACCCGGACGCCCTGCCCTCCCCTCCGCGCCAAGCACCGCACAGGGTGCGAGCACTCCCAGCGCTGCGAGTCCCGCAGAAAACTGGTGAATGAAATGCGCACAGAGACCAACCTGGCTGGTGACCGCAGCGCAGAACCAGGGGTCGCTAACCAGCTTAGCCACAGGATTCTCCCGCAGGATGGGATAGAGAGAGCACACCACCCACCCCACACACCCCTGCCACGGGAACGCAGTCCTCCTCCAGACTCCTTCCCCAAAAAGGGAGGTGAGGGCGCAGGCTTTTTTCTCTTAAACTAAGTGAATAAACACGAATCGGAAGCAAATGTGAACATCCTGGGGGGCCAGACGGAAGGCGTGAGGAGAAAGACCAGGCGGCTCTCCAACTCTCGGGGAATCACCGTCCTGACACGCCAACAACCAACCACCCGGGCCAGGGGCCGACTGGGGCCCCCGCTCCCCTCCCGCAGTGCGTCTGGGGGGCCGAGGCCAAGGATTAGAGGGGTGACCCTCCCGAGGCGCGGGAAAAGGGAGTGCCGGGCACGGTGCCCTCAAGGTCACCACGCGCCGTGGCGGGGGCGACCGGTGGCGGGATGGGCCGTGGCGCGGCCGAGACGGCTCCGTGAAGCCGAAGACCTGCGGGTATAGACCAGAAGCCCCAACGAGCCCCATCCCTCGAGCCCGGAGCAGCGACTCCGGGACTGACCCGGCGCTGAGGTGCATGGCTGGGGTGCACGGCGAGAAACCCGCTCACCTTTACAATCTCCCGACAAGAGGCAACCTGCGAGGGGCCCCGGCCGCCCCCGCCAGCTTCTCCCGAATCCGGCGCAACCCGCCGGGCACCCAGCTATCAGGACCCCCGCCGCGACGCCAGACCTCCGTGCTCCGCCCGGCCTCCCCCGCAGGTGACCTGCCCCGCCGCCCCCGCCGCTAGCGGGCGGCGGCCGCCACTCACCTCGCCCGGCAATGGGAACCATTTTCCGAGGGGGAAGGAAAGGGAGGCTGCAGGAGGGTCGCGGAGCGGTGAGGGGCAGTGGGAAACGCAGAGGATGGGGGCTCTGTCCTCAGCGCGTCAGCAGTCGGCTCGCACGGCTCGGGGCGCCACGCGGAGGTGCAGCTGCACCTCGGGGATCGGGCGGCCAAGGAGCCGAGAGGCTCGGCGTCCACCAGCCGGGGCTCCCTACTCACGCTGCACTGCGAGGAGGCGGCGGCGGCGGCGGCAGCGAAGGAGGAGGAGGCGGCGCCCGGCCGTCCCCGCCCAGAGCCCGGCAGCCACCGAGTGGCCGCCCGCGTCCCCGCAGGACCCGCCTCCTCGGCTCCGCAGAGCCGCACACAGGGCGCGCCGCGCTCGCTGGGCACGGGCAGCTCAGCCGGCCTCACGCCGCCGTCCGCAACAGCAGCCGCGGGTGGGGTGCAGCCCCCTCCGTGAGCGCCGCAGCCCGCCCCGCTCTGGGCGGGGCCCGCGGGCACCGGAGAGCGGACGGCCGAGCACGAGGGGGCTGCGCGCAGCTCCGGGCAGGGACCCCGTCTGCACCGGGTGGCCAGCAAGATTGCCGGGGTAGGCAGGGGGAGGAGAACGCTCACCCGTTCCGGTCTGGCGCTCCCTTCTCTCCACACCCACACGCCTCCCGCTCCACGCTGGCGGCACAGCTGCTCCCGCTGCCACAGCCGCCACCGCCGCCGAAGCTCGCGCCGCCGCCGCTGCCGCCTTGGCTGGGCGCGGTCACGTGATGCGGTCCGCGGGGACCCTGGGGGCGGGCGGGTGCGCGCGCGCGCGCGCGGAGGAAGCGCGGCTCGCACCGGGACTGGGAGCGGAGCGGCACTGGGAGGGCGTTTAAGGGGAGGACCCGGCGAGCGCGCCCCCGGCTGGCGAGCGCGCGCCCGGCTATTAGAACTTGCCGCGCGGTCGGGAAAGGGTGGCCGGACTGAGGGGCGGGGGTGGGGACTTGCGCCTCCGCACGCCCCTCCCTCTCTTCCTTCCCCTGAGTGCCTCGGCTAGCTGCTGCCCCCGCCCCCTCCAGCGCGCCCCTTCCCTCCTGCCGCAGCCTGCGATTGGCTGAGAGGCTCTGACGTCCGTGTTTCCATGACGTGTTGGTGCGGGAGGGAGCGGCGGGGGAGGAGGGGGTGGCTCAGGCGCGCGGGGAGGTGACTCCGTCAGTCACAGCTGCTGTTTCGGCGCGGGGCTGGGCCGCTGCCGCGACATGTGGAGGCAGGAGAGCAATGATTGCCGCAGGAGAAGTGCGGGCGCCCTTCACCTGGGCCCCCTCCCGAACCGCCCCCGGGCCCGTGCCCCTCCAGGGCCCAGGAGTGAGCCAGCGGGAGGGCTAGGGCGAGCGCTCCTGGCGAGGACAGATTAAGGCGAACCCCCAGTCAGCGGACGTTTGAGCGGCTCCTTGCCGCGTCTCTGCCCCCACTCCAAAACGGACTCGACGCGTGTCCCGGGCCGTGACGCACGCACCGGACGACAAAAGTGCTGCCCGGCTCGCTCCCTCTTTGGGGAAGAGAGCTCACTCCCCATGCGGGCGCGGGGCACCCCACCTCTGTTCCTGCTGGTCGGGTCTGCAAACACCGGGGATCCCGGCTGCAGCGCCCAAAGGGTTAACGCAGGCGTTCGGCCAGTGCAAACCGGCCTCAGGATCCGCGCTTAAAATCCGGGTGTTTTCGTTTTGGGTTTGCTTTTTCTACTATGCCAAGCTGATGGCTCTCTCTTAATGCTCTTGTAACATCTCAACCCTGCACCCATCTTTCCTGAGGGGAAAAGGAAACGGGATAACTTGCGGTATTTCGATGCTCAAAGGTAACCGGCGGCTCTGCTCCAACCTTCAAGAGATTTTGCAAGTTGAAAAACAAAGAAAATCATCCTTCGTAACATCTACTTAAAACCAAAAAAAAAGCAGGTTTTCCTTCTTGTACACACATATACACAGTAAAGATGTGTATCTTACCTTAGATACCGCGCTTCATCTTCATCTAATCTTTATTTGAACTCACCGTCGCCACTGGCCCAGAGACCTTGTCAGTGTTATTTTCAGTATCACTTAATCAGAACAAAAAGATAAGTTCTGCAATATTCTTTCTCTTAATTCCAGAATTGGAAAATTAATATTTGTATAGCCTGCTCAAAAGCATACAGGCAATAGGAAGTATGGTATTATGTTCACGATCTGATGATAGCATTTAAAATATTTTAAAAGCTTAAGACACAAAATGTGTGAAATAAGTTTAAAAGTGAATAAATCTAAATCAATGCTGTTGTAAATAATTTTTTTTATCAGTTTATGTATCTCACTAGGCTAGACGTTACCAGCCTTCTGAGCTGTGCCCTTGATGTGCAAAATGAACGAACATTTGACAGGATAGCATTTTTCCTCTCTTCAATCACTGATAGAGGATTGGTTAATGTGGTACAATAAATAGCCCTTCCTGACACTATTTCAAATCTTTTTAACAGAAGAATAACCTAAATTTCATCTAAGTAAGTTTAAGTATTATTTCCCCCTAAAATATCTTTCAAAACGATTCAGACATTTAAGAATCACTGGCTTTTTTCCAACTTTTCCTCCAAGGAAGTCACAATAGAAGTTGAATTATGTTTCCACTTTAATCAAGAATTTGACATTAAAGTAATATATGAATCATTTCTATAGTACACTAGCAAAATGGGTAATAGGTTAAACTAGAATTTGTTCACTTTGTGGGTTTGTTCCATTTCCGGATTATAAAATGAGTGCTCGTAAAGTGTTGTGGTCATGAAACAATTATTGAGCATCTTTATTTAAGAACATGATTCAATTAAGTTTTCATTTATATCGATAAATCTATAAATTGAAACATGCGGAATATATATTCATGTATATCCATAAATGAAAACGTGTGTGTGTGTGTATCCCAGGACATATTTGTATGCATTTTAATGAAATGTGAGTCATATGCAATGACAAACTTTTACTGTCATAGTCAAGAAAATTGTACTGTAGTTTGGTTTTTATATTTTTATTCTTCAAATAGAAAATAAAGGGTGAAAGGAATATAGAAATAACTGTTCACATTACATTAAGGAATTCAATTTCTTTCTCTACAGACTTAGTACTAAAGCCTCTTTCATACATATTTTTCAATGTAAAAATCAAGAAAATATTGCATTGCTTACTGTTTCCTTGAAAAAAAATTGAACTATCTGAAATCAAAGATGCCACTGTATATAACAGTATCCTCTTAATCTTAGACCTAATTTATCCCATGGATTTAACTGATCTAGAGATATAGCTATGCATAAGGAACAATATAATAATACAGTTTACTTAGGAAATAATATTTTAAAGTTCTTTTAATATGCATTTTAGCTACAATGCAAAACTTATAAAAGTATTTATATCCAGTCAGGCGCAGTGGCTCACGCCTGTAAGCCCAGCACTTTGGGAGACCGAGGCAAGCAGATCACGAGGTCCGGATATCGAGACCATCCTGGCCAACATGGTGAAACCCCGTCTCTACTAAAAATACAAAAATTAGCTGGGCGTGGTGGTGCATGCCTGTAATCCCAGCTACTCAGGAGGCTGAGGCAGGAGAATCGCTTGAACCAGGAAGTCCAAGGTTACAGTGAGCCGAGATCACACCACTACACTCCAGCCGGGCGACAGAGTGAGTCTCAGTCTCAAAAACAAAACAAAACAAGTATTTAAACCCTATGACAAGTTACTATTTGGGATGTTAACATTAAAGAGAGGCTGCAGATTCAAAATAATATATTTGGTATTTTTAAGGTATGCTCTTTTTCATGGAGTAAATCTAAACAACTGAGATATTTGCTGAAAAGTTGATCGATTCAAGATATATAACACATGAAGACAGTTTTCTAAAATCCTCAGTGTAATTAAGTTTAAAGAGAAACAACTTTATTCTGTCACATACATCTAGCAATAGGACAAAATAAATACTTATCAACTGCAGTGTATTTTATAAAACATATTCTTTCCCCATAAACACATTTTACATATGTGAATGTGTCAGTCCTGATCATTACAGAATCCTAAAGAGGACTGATGCGTACAGGGAGGCAGGGGAGGAGGATATTAAATTTTTCATTTAAAATAGTTGTATATGTTCTCAAATTTCTATTAACCTGAATCACCAGAGAGAGGTGTCAAGAGAAAGATTACTTAGCTGAAACCCACAGAGAACTGTTATCTATTAGTAACAAATTAATTACATTTGCTGAATTAAATGGAGTATAATTATATGTAAGCCTAAAATAAGAATTTCAACGCACATGATGGAAAAATTTTTATAGGTGAAAAATGCAAAATGGTTAGATGTTATCATTTGACAGGAATTATTAGTGCCTACATACAATGTACTCAAATGTTCTAACCCACATAGTATGGTCCTAAATCTAAATTTCAGAGAAATGAAAAAGACATAGCTCATACCTAAATGTTGAGAAAGTTTTTCTAAGGAGTATTTGGACTTGATTTGTGCCATGAAAGAGATACAGGATTTAAATTAATGCAAAAGATCCGCAGTAGTAAAGCCAGGAAGCGTACCTGGGAACTAACAAGTTTACCACATTTATTTTTCTATCCTTTTATTATTCAAGAAACGTGTTTACTACCTTTGATATCCCTCACCTCCCTAAGTGGCACTCGTGAATTTTCTCACTAATAGTGGTGAGTTATGATGTATCATAATCATCAATAATAGTGAGTTATGATATAGGGTTATGAGGTTTGGGTGAGATATTTATATAAAGTTCTTAACATAGTGCTTGATGTATAGTATATGCTCAATAAATGTCATAATTATTATTCATAAACATTCTCTTTATTACCAAGAAGATATAACAACAACAGCAAATTTTACTCATTTTTACTTGTTGATGTATTAGGCCATTCTTATGTTGCTATAAGGAAGTTTCTGAGGCAGGATAATTTAAAAAGAAAAGAGATTTAATGGCTGACAGTTCTGTAGCCTGTAAAAGCATGGCACTGGAATATGCTCAGTTTCTGGGGAGGCCTCAGGGAGCTTTTACTCATGGTAGAAGGTGAGGCAGGAGCAAGCACATCACATGGCCAGAGCAGGAGGAAGGAGAGGTGCTACATGCCTTTAAACAACCAGATCTCTTGAGTACACACTATTGGGAGGACAGCACCAACCTATGAGGGATCTGCCCTCATGACCCATTCATGTCCCACAGGCCCCACCCCCAACAACTGGAGATTACAATTCAACATGAGATTTAGCGGGGACAGTATTCAAACTGTATCATTCCACCCTGACCCTTCAAATCTCATGGTCTTCTGACACTGCAAAATATATTCATCTATTGCCAATAGTCGACCAAAGTCTTAACTCATTCCAGCATGAGCTCAATTAAAAGTCCCAAGCCAAAAGCTCATCTAGAGATGAGTTCCTTCCACCTATGAGCATGTAAAATCAAAACAAGTTATTTTCTTTCAAGATACAGTGGGGGTATAGGCATTGGGTAAACACTCCCATTTGTAAAGGGAGAAACCAGCCATAAGAATGGGGTTACAGGATCCACACAGTGAAATCTAACAGGGCAGTCATTAAATCTTAAAGCTTCAAAACAATTCCTTTGATTCCATGTCTTGCATTTAGGGCATACTGGCACAAGGGTTGGACTCTCAAAGCATTAGGCAACTCCACCCCTGTGGCTTTGCAGGGTTCAGCCACCATGGCTGTTCTCACGAGTTGGAATTGAGCGCTTGTGACTTTTCCAGGTGCAGGGTGCAAGCTGCCGGTGGATGTACCATTCTGGGGTCTGGAGGATGATGGTCACCTTCCCACAGCTATACTAGGTAGTTCCCCAGTGGGGACTCTGTATAGGGAGTCGGATCCCACATTTCCCCTTGGCACTGCCCTAGCAGAAGTTCTCCTTGAGGGCTCTGCCCCTGTGTCAGGCTTCTTCCTGCGCATGCAAGCTTTCTCATACATCCTCTAAAATCTAGGTGGAGGCTGCCAAGCCTCCTTCACTCTTTCACTCTGTGTACCAACAGGCTTAACACCACATGGAAGCTGCCAAGGCTTATGGTGGAAGGCTTATACCCTTTGAAGCAGTGGTCTGAGCTCTATCTGGGTCCCTTTGAGCCAAGGCTGGAGCTGGAGCAGCCAGGATGCAGGGGGCAGTGTTCCAGGGCTGCACAGTGCAGCAAAACCCTGGCTCTGGCCCGTAAAACCATTCTTTCTTCCTAGACCTCTGGGCCTGTGATGGGAGGGGTTCCCTCGAAGATCTCAGAAATGCCTTTGAGGCCTTTTTCCAATTGTCTTGGCTATTAGCGTTTGGCTCCCTTTTAGTCATGCTAATAACTCTAGCAAGTGGTTGCTCCCTTGAATTCCTTGACTTCCTCTCCTCTTTTACTTTGCCACATAGCTAGGCTGCAAGTTTTCTAAACTTTTATGCTCTGCTTCCCCTTTCAATATAACTTCCAACTTTAAGTCATTTATTTGCTCCTGCACCCAAGGATAGGCTGTTAGAAGCAACCAAATAATTTCTTGAATGCTTTGCTGCTTAGAAATTTCTTCCACCAGGTACCCTAAGTCATTACTTTTTAGTTCAAACTTCCACATACTAGGACATGAACAGAATTCAGCCAAGTTCTTTGCTAAGGCATAATATGGATGACTTTTGCTCCAGTTCCCAATACTTTCTCATTTGCATCCGAGACCTAGTTAGCCTGTACTTCACTGTTCATATGACTATCAGAATCATAACCATTTAACCAGTCTCTAGAGAAGTTCCAAACTTTCCCTCATCTTCCTGTCTTCTTCTGAGCTCTCCAAACTCTTCCAACCTCTGCCCATTACCCTATTCCAAAGCTACTTCCACATTTTCAGGTATCTCTGTAACAATGCTGTACTTCTCAGTACCAATTTTCTGTGTTAGCTTGTTCTTGCTTTGTTTTGAAGGCATACCAAAGACTGGGTAATTTATAAAGAAAAGAAGTTTAATTGGCTCACAAGTCTGCAGGCTGTACAGGAAGTATAGCACCAGTATCCACTCAGCTTCTGCAGAGGCCTCAGGGAACTTTTATTCATGGCAGAAGGTGAGGCAGGAGCAGATATGTCATATGACAAGAGCAGGAGTGAGAAGCAGAGGAGGTGTCACACACATTTAAACAACCAGATCTCATGAGTATTTTCTACTGTGAGGACAGCACCAAGCCATGGAGATCTGCCCCCATGACCCAATTACTTCCCACCAGGCCACAACTCCAACGTCAGGAATTACAATTCACTATGAGATTTGGAGGGGACAACATGCAAACTGTGTCATTTGGTCAAGTACATTATTATCTTAGAATTATTATTTTTTTTTTGCATCCTGTGAGACAGACACTATTTGTGATACTTTTAAAGTGTACCAAATTTAGTCTGTAATCATCACTTAATTTGACTGATAAAGTCTAAGCCTTTTCCTGGCAAATAAAATCTGAATCTGAATCAGTAAGACATGCTTTTGGCTGCAAGTAACCAAAAGCTAAACTAGTAGTGGCTTTAATGAATACCAGTTTATTATTCTTTAAATTTTGGTATGGTTGATTCAGCTATTAAACATAGCCATGAAGGATCCAAGCTCAACCATCCCTGGTATATGATATCAATAAGAACATCAACAGGATTTTCTCACATCTGTGGTTCTCTAATTGCTTATACTTTTATATAATTTTTCATTGTTGCCCATTTTTCTTCAAAACTCCACTTTTGAGGGTACACAGAAGAATCACCTTTATGAGTTTACCAATGCAGATTCCTGGGTCCCACTCCCAGAGCTTCTGATGGAGTCTGGACTAGAGCCAGCGGATCTGCATTTTTGACAGTCCCTTTAGCTGATTCTGTTGCAACACATTTTCTGTATCCCTCCTCTGTTATAAGGTAGGAAAACAAAATGTCTTTTTAGGAGTCATTGGCAATAAAGGGATGGTTCATCTATTTATTTATACAAAGAAACTTATTAATCACTTATTACATGCTGATATAAGTGTCCCCACCCAAATCTCATCTTGAATTGTAGTTTCCATAATCCCCACATGTTGTGGGAGGAACCCAGTGGGAGGTAATTGAATTAAGGGGGCAGTTCCCTCTATGCCATTCTCTTGATAGTGAGTAAGTTTTCATGAGATCTGATGGTTTTATAAGGGGCTTCCCACTTTGATCAGTTCTCATTTTTCTCTACCTGCCACCATGTAAAGAAGGACGTGTTTGCTTCCTTTTCTGCCATGATCATAAGTATCCTGAAGCCTTCCCAGCCATGCTGAACTGTGAGTCAATTAGATCTCTTTTCTTTATAAATTACCCAGTCTCGTGTATGTCTTTATTAGCAGGGTGACAATGGACCAATACACATGCCATGCCTAACTGAAACTGGCATATAATGGCCACTTGAAATAAAGATTTGTCCCAAATGAATGAATAAACAAATGAACTATCATCTCCCTGATGATGAATTCTAAATT